>NW_028227284.1:1908969-2508969 GCF_978045245.1 Mus caroli | reverse complement strand
TTATATTCTAAGTTTTTCAGTGCAACTCACTCATATACTATGTACTACACTGTGCGTTTCTTATATTCTAAGTTTTTGAGTGCAACTCACTCATATACTATGTACTAAACTGTGCGTTTCTTATATTCTAAGTTTTTCAGTGCAACTCACTCATATACTATGTACTACACTGTGCGTTTCTTATATTCTAAGTTTTTCTGTGCAACTCACTCATATACTATGTACTACACTGTGCGTTTCTTATATTCTAAGTTTTTCAGTGCAACTCACTCATATACTATGTACTACACTGTGCGTTTCTTATATTCTAAGTTTTTCAGTGCAACTCACTCATATACTATGTACTACAATGTGCGTTTCTTATATTCTAAGTTTTTCAGTGCAACTCACTCATATACTATGTACTACACGGTGCGTTTCTTATATTCTAAGTTTTTCAGTGCAACTCACTCATATACATTGTACTACACTGTGCGTTTCTTATATTCTAAGTTTTTCAGTGCAACTCACTGTTATACTATGTACTAAACTGTGCGTTTCTTATATTCTAAGTTTTTCAGTGCAACTCACTCATATACTATGTACTACACTGTGCGTTTCTTATATTCTAAGTTTTTCAGTGCAACTCACTCATATACTATGTACTACACTGTGCGTTTCTTAAATTCTAAGTTTTTCAGTGCAACTCACTCATATACTATGTACTACACTGTGCGTTTCTTATATTCTAAGTTTTTCAGTGCAACTCACTCATATACTATGTACTACACTGTGCGTTTCTTATATTCTAAGTTTTTCAGTGCAACTCACTCATATACTATGTACTACACTGTGCGTTTCTTATATTCCAAGTTTTTCAGTGCAACTCACTCATATACTATGTACTACACTGTGTGTTTCTTATATTCTAAGTTTTTCAGTGCAACTCACTCATATACTATGTACTACACTGTGCGTTTCTTATATTCTAAGTTTGTCAGTGCAACTCACACATATACTATGTACTACACTGTGCATTTCGTTTAATGCGGGTTTTTCAGTAAATTCTAAGTTTTTGAGTGCAACTCATTCATATACTATGTACTATACTGTGCGTTTCTTATATTCTAAGTTTTTCAGTGCAACTCACTCATATACTATGCACTACACTGTGCGTTTCTTATATTCTAAGTTTTTCAATGCAACTCACTCATATACTATGTACTACACTGTGCGTTTCTTATATTCTAAGTTTTTCAGTGCAACTCACTCATATACTATGTACTACATTGTGCGTTTCTTATATTCTAAGTTTTTCAGTGAAACTCACTCATATACTATGTACTACACTGTGCGTTTCTTATATTCTAAGTTTTTCAGTGCAACTCACTCATATACTATGTACTACACTGTGCGTTTCTTATATTCTAAGTTTTTCAGTGCAACTCACTCATATACTATGTACTACACTGTGCGTTTCTTATATTCTAAGTTTTTCAGTGCAACTCACTCATATACTATGTACTACACTGTGCGTTTCTTATATTCTAAGTTTTTCAGTGCAACTCACTCATATACTATGTACTACACTGTGCGTTTCTTATATTCTAAGTTTTTCAGTGCAACTCACTCATATACTATGTACTACACTGTGCGTTTCTTATATTCTAAGTTTTTCAGTGCAACTCACTCATATACTATGTACTACACTGTGCGTTTCTTATATTCTAAGTTTTTGAGTGCAACTCACTCATATACTATGTACTAAACTGTGCGTTTCTTATATTCTAAGTTTTTCAGTGCAACTCACTCATATACTATGTACTACACTGTGCGTTTCTTATATTCTAAGTTTTACAGTGCAACTCACTCATATACTATGTACTACACTGTCGTTTCTTAAATTCTAAGTTTTTCAGTGCATCTCACTCATATAATATGTATTACACTGTGCGTTTCTTATATTCTAAGTTTTTCAGTGCAACTCACTCATATACTATGCACTACACTGTGCGTTTCTTATATTCTAAGTTTGTCAGTGCAACTCACACATATACTATGTACTACACTGTGCATTTCGTTTAATGCGGGTTTTTCAGTAAATTCTAAGTTTTTGAGTGCAACTCATTCATATACTATGTACTATACTGTGCGTTTCTTATATTCTAAGTTTTTCAGTGCAACTCACTCATATACTATGCACTACACTGTGCGTTTCTTATATTCTAAGTTTTTCAATGCAACTCACTCATATACTATGTACTACACTGTGCGTTTCTTATATTCTAAGTTTTTCAGTGCAACTCACTCATATACTATGTACTACACTGTGCGTTTCTTATATTCTAAGTTTTTCAGTGAAACTCACTCATATACTATGTACTACACTGTGCGTTTCTTATATTCTAAGTTTTTCAGTGCAACTCACTCATATACTATGTACTACACTGTGCGTTTCTTATATTCTAAGTTTTTCAGTGCAACTCACTCATATACTATGTACTACACTGTGCGTTTCTTATATTCTAAGTTTTTCAGTGCAACTCACTCATATACTATGTACTACACTGTGCGTTTCTTATATTCTAAGTTTTTCAGTGCAACTCACTCATATACTATGTACTACACTGTGCGTTTCTTATATTCTAAGTTTTTCAGTGCAACTCACTCATATACTATGTACTACACTGTGCGTTTCTTATATTCTAAGTTTTTCAGTGCAACTCACTCATATACTATGTACTACACTGTGCGTTTCTTATATTCTAAGTTTTTGAGTGCAACTCACTCATATACTATGTACTAAACTGTGCGTTTCTTATATTCTAAGTTTTTCAGTGCAACTCACTCATATACTATGTACTACACTGTGCGTTTCTTATATTCTAAGTTTTACAGTGCAACTCACTCATATACTATGTACTACACTGTCGTTTCTTAAATTCTAAGTTTTTCAGTGCATCTCACTCATATAATATGTATTACACTGTGCGTTTCTTATATTCTAAGTTTTTCAGTGCAACTCACTCATATACTATGCACTACACTGTGCGTTTCTTATATTCTAAGTTTTTCAGTGCAACTCACTCATATACTATGTACTACACTGTGCGTTTCTTATATTCTAAGTTTTTCAGTGCAACTCACTCATATACTATGTACTACACTGTGCGTTTCTTATATTCTAAGTTTTTCATGGCAACTCACTCATATACTATGTACTACACTGTGCGTTTCTTATATTCTAAGTTTTTCAGTGCAACTCACTCATATACTATGTACTACACTGTGCGTTTCTTATATTCTAAGTTTTTCAGTGCAACTCACTCATATACTATGTACTACACTGTGCGTTTCTTATATTCTAAGTTTTTCAGTGCAACTCACTCATATACTATGTACTACACTGTGCGTTTCTTATATTCTAAGTTTTTCAGTGCAACTCACTCATATACTATGTACTACACTGTGCGTTTCTTATATTCTAAGTTTTTCAGTGCAACTCACTCATATACTATGTACTACACTGTGCGTTTCTTATATTCTAAGTTTTTCTGTGCAACTCACTCATATACTATGTACTACACTGTGCGTTTCTTATATTCTAAGTTTTTCAGTGCAACTCACTCATATACTATGTACTACACTGTGCGTTTCTTATATTCTAAGTTTTTCAGTGCAACTCACTCATATACATTGTACTACACTGTGCGTTTCTTATATTCTAAGTTTTTCAGTGCAACTCACTCTTATACTATGTACTACACTGTGCGTTTCTTATATTCTAAGTTTTTCAGTGCAACTCACTCATATACTATGTACTACACTGTGCGTTTCTTATATTCTAAGTTTTTCAGTGCAACTCACTCATATACTATGTACTACACTGTGCGTTTCTTATATTCTAAGTTTTTCTGTGCAACTCACTCATATACTATGTACTACACTGTGCGTTTCTTATATTCTAAGTTTTTCAGTGCAACTCACTCATATACTATGTACTACACTGTGCGTTTCTTATATTCTAAGTTTTTCAGTGCAACTCACTCATATACTATGTACTACACTGTGCGTTTCTTATATTCTAAGTTTTTGAGTGCAACTCACTCATATACTATGTACTACACTGTGCGTTTCTTATATTCTAAGTTTTTCAGTGCAACTCACTCATATACATTGTACTACACTGTGCGTTTCTTATATTCTAAGTTTTTCAGTGCAACTCACTGTTATACTATGTACTAAACTGTGCGTTTCTTATATTCTAAGTTTTTCAGTGCAACTCACTCATATACTATGTACTACACTGTGCGTTTCTTATATTCTAAGTTTTTCAGTGCAACTCACTCATATACTATGTACTACACTGTGCGTTTCTTAAATTCTAAGTTTTTCAGTGCAACTCACTCATATACTATGTACTACACTGTGCGTTTCTTATATTCTAAGTTTTTCAGTGCAACTCACTCATATACTATGTACTACACTGTGCGTTTCTTATATTCTAAGTTTTTCAGTGCAACTCACTCATATACTATGTACTACACTGTGCGTTTCTTATATTCCAAGTTTTTCAGTGCAACTCACTCATATACTATGTACTACACTGTGTGTTTCTTATATTCTAAGTTTTTCAGTGCAACTCACTCATATACTATGTACTACACTGTGCGTTTCTTATATTCTAAGTTTGTCAGTGCAACTCACACATATACTATGTACTACACTGTGCATTTCGTTTAATGCGGGTTTTTCAGTAAATTCTATGTTTTTCAGTGCAACTCATTCATATACTATGTACTATACAGTGCGTTTCTAATATTCTAAGTTTTTCAGTGCAACTCACTCATATACTATGTACTACACTGTGCGTTTCTTATATTCTAAGTTTTTCAGTGCAACTCACTCATATACTATGTACTACACTGTGCGTTTCTTATATTCTAAGTTTTTCAGTGCAACTCACTCATATACTATGTACTACACTGTGCGTTTCTTATATTCTAAGTTTTTCAGTGCAACTCACTCATATACTATGTACTACACTGTGCGTTAATTATAATATAAGTTTTTCAGTGCAACTCAGTCATATACTATGTACTACACTGTGCATTTCGTGTAATGCGGGTTTTTCAGTAAATTCTAAGTTTTTGAGTGCAACTCATTCATATACTATGTACTATACTGTGCGTTTCTTATATTCTAAGTTTTTCAGTGCAACTCACTCATATACTATGCACTACACTGTGCGTTTCTTATATTTTAAGTTTTTCATTGCAACTCACTCATATACTATGTACTACACTGTGCGTTTCTTATATTCTAAGTTTTTCAGTGCAACTCACTCATATACTATGTACTACATTGTGCGTTTCTTATATTCTAAGTTTTTCAGTGAAACTCACTCATATACTATGTACTACACTGTGCGTTTCTTATATTCTAAGTTTTTCAGTGCAACTCACTCATATACTATGTACTACACTGTGCGTTTCTTATATTCTAAGTTTTTCAGTGCAACTCACTCATATACTATGTACTACACTGTGCGTTTCTTATATTCTAAGTTTTTCAGTGCAACTCACTCATATACTATGTACTACACTGTGCGTTTCTTATATTCTAAGTTTTTCAGTGCAACTCACTCATATACTATGTACTACACTGTGCGTTTCTTATATTCTAAGTTTTTCAGTGCAACTCACTCATATACTATGTACTACACTGTGCGTTTCTTATATTCTAAGTTTTTCAGTGCAACTCACTCATATACTATGTACTACACTGTGCGTTTCTTATATTCTAAGTTTTTGAGTGCAACTCACTCATATACTATGTACTAAACTGTGCGTTTCTTATATTCTAAGTTTTTCAGTGCAACTCACTCATATACTATGTACTACACTGTGCGTTTCTTATATTCTAAGTTTTACAGTGCAACTCACTCATATACTATGTACTACACTGTCGTTTCTTAAATTCTAAGTTTTTCAGTTAATCTCACTCATATAATATGTATTACACTGTGCGTTTCTTATATTCTAAGTTTTTCAGTGCAACTCACTCATATACTATGCACTACACTGTGCGTTTCTTATATTCTAAGTTTTTCAGTGCAACTCACTCATATACTATGTACTACACTGTGCGTTTCTTATATTCTAAGTTTTTCAGTGCAACTCACTCATATACTATGTACTACACTGTGCGTTTCTTATATTCTAAGTTTTTCATGGCAACTCACTCATATACTATGTACTACACTGTGCGTTTCTTATATTCTAAGTTTTTCAGTGCAACTCACTCATATACTATGTACTACACTGTGCGTTTCTTATATTCTAACTTTTTCAGTGCAACTCACTCATATACTATGTACTACACTGTGCGTTTCTTATATTCTAAGTTTTTCAGTGCAACTCACTCATATACTATGTACTACACTGTGCGTTTCTTATATTCTAAGTTTTTCAGTGCAACTCACTCATATACTATGTACTACACTGTGCGTTTCTTATATTCTAAGTTTTTCAGTGCAACTCACTCATATACTATGTACTACACTGTGCGTTTCTTATATTCTAAGTTTTTCTGTGCAACTCACTCATATACTATGTACTACACTGTGCGTTTCTTATATTCTAAGTTTTTCAGTGCAACTCACTCATATACTATGTACTACACTGTGCGTTTCTTATATTCTAAGTTTTTCAGTGCAACTCACTCATATACTATGTACTACACTGTGCGTTTCTTATATTCTAAGTTTTTCAGTGCAACTCACTCATATACTATGTACTACACTGTGCGTTTCTTATATTCTAAGTTTTTCAGTGCAACTCACTCATATACATTGTACTACACTGTGCGTTTCTTATATTCTAAGTTTTTCAGTGCAACTCACTCTTATACTATGTACTACACTGTGCGTTTCTTATATTCTAAGTTTTTCAGTGCAACTCACTCATATACTATGTACTACACTGTGCGTTTCTTATATTCTAAGTTTTTCAGTGCAACTCACTCATATACTATGTACTACACTGTGTGTTTCTTATATTCTAAGTTTTTCAGTGCAACTCACTCATATACTATGTACTACACTGTGCGTTTCTTATATTCTAAGTTTTTGAGTGCAACTCACTCATATACTATGTACTACACTGTGCGTTTCTTATATTCTAAGTTTTTCAGTGCAACTCACTCATATACTATGTACTACACTGTGCGTTTCTTATATTCTAAGTTTTTCAGTGCAACTCACTCATATACTATGTACTACACTGTGCGTTTCTTATATTCTAAGTTTTTCTGTGCAACTCACTCATATACTATGTACTACACTGTGCGTTTCTTATATTCTAAGTTTTTCAGTGCAACTCACTCATATACTATGTACTACACTGTGCGTTTCTTATATTCTAAGTTTTTCAGTGCAACTCACTCATATACATTGTACTACACTGTGCGTTTCTTATATTCTAAGTTTTTCAGTGCAACTCACTCTTATACTATGTACTACACTGTGCGTTTCTTATATTCTAAGTTTTTCAGTGCAACTCACTCATATACTATGTACTACACTGTGCGTTTCTTATATTCTAAGTTTTTCAGTGCAACTCACTCATATACTATGTACTACACTGTGCGTTTCTTATATTCTAAGTTTTTCTGTGCAACTCACTCATATACTATGTACTACACTGTGCGTTTCTTATATTCTAAGTTTTTCAGTGCAACTCACTCATATACTATGTACTACACTGTGCGTTTCTTATATTCTAAGTTTTTCAGTGCAACTCACTCATATACTATGTACTACACTGTGCGTTTCTTATATTCTAAGTTTTTCAGTGCAACTCACTCATATACTATGTACTACACTGTGCGTTTCTTATATTCTAAGTTTTTCAGTGCAACTCACTCATATACATTGTACTACACTGTGCGTTTCTTATATTCTAAGTTTTTCAGTGCAACTCACTGTTATACTATGTACTAAACTGTGCGTTTCTTATATTCTAAGTTTTTCAGTGCAACTCACTCATATACTATGTACTACACTGTGCGTTTCTTATATTCTAAGTTTTTCAGTGCAACTCACTCATATACTATGTACTACACTGTGCGTTTCTTATATTCTAAGTTTTTCAGTGCAACTCACTCATATACTATGTACTACACTGTGCGTTTCTTATATTCTAAGTTTTTCTGTGCAACTCACTCATATACTATGTACTACACTGTGCGTTTCTTATATTCTAAGTTTTTCAGTGCAACTCACTCATATACTATGTACTACACTGTGCGTTTCTTATATTCTAAGTTTTTCAGTGCAACTCACTCATATACATTGTACTACACTGTGCGTTTCTTATATTCTAAGTTTTTCAGTGCAACTCACTCTTATACTATGTACTACACTGTGCGTTTCTTATATTCTAAGTTTTTCAGTGCAACTCACTCATATACTATGTACTACACTGTGCGTTTCTTATATTCTAAGTTTTTCAGTGCAACTCACTCATATACTATGTACTACACTGTGCGTTTCTTATATTCTAAGTTTTTCTGTGCAACTCACTCATATACTATGTACTACACTGTGCGTTTCTTATATTCTAAGTTTTTCAGTGCAACTCACTCATATACTATGTACTACACTGTGCGTTTCTTATATTCTAAGTTTTTCAGTGCAACTCACTCATATACTATGTACTACACTGTGCGTTTCTTATATTCTAAGTTTTTGAGTGCAACTCACTCATATACTATGTACTACACTGTGCGTTTCTTATATTCTAAGTTTTTCAGTGCAACTCACTCATATACATTGTACTACACTGTGCGTTTCTTATATTCTAAGTTTTTCAGTGCAACTCACTGTTATACTATGTACTAAACTGTGCGTTTCTTATATTCTAAGTTTTTCAGTGCAACTCACTCATATACTATGTACTACACTGTGCGTTTCTTATATTCTAAGTTTTTCAGTGCAACTCACTCATATACTATGTACTACACTGTGCGTTTCTTAAATTCTAAGTTTTTCAGTGCAACTCACTCATATACTATGTACTACACTGTGCGTTTCTTATATTCTAAGTTTTTCAGTGCAACTCACTCATATACTATGTACTACACTGTGCGTTTCTTATATTCTAAGTTTTTCAGTGCAACTCACTCATATACTATGTACTACACTGTGCGTTTCTTATATTCCAAGTTTTTCAGTGCAACTCACTCATATACTATGTACTACACTGTGTGTTTCTTATATTCTAAGTTTTTCAGTGCAACTCACTCATATACTATGTACTACACTGTGCGTTTCTTATATTCTAAGTTTGTCAGTGCAACTCACACATATACTATGTACTACACTGTGCATTTCGTTTAATGCGGGTTTTTCAGTAAATTCTATGTTTTTCAGTGCAACTCATTCATATACTATGTACTATACAGTGCGTTTCTAATATTCTAAGTTTTTCAGTGCAACTCACTCATATACTATGTACTACACTGTGCGTTTCTTATATTCTAAGTTTTTCAGTGCAACTCACTCATATACTATGTACTACACTGTGCGTTTCTTATATTCTAAGTTTTTCAGTGCAACTCACTCATATACTATGTACTACACTGTGCGTTTCTTATATTCTAAGTTTTTCAGTGCAACTCACTCATATACTATGTACTACACTGTGCGTTAATTATAATATAAGTTTTTCAGTGCAACTCAGTCATATACTATGTACTACACTGTGCATTTCGTGTAATGCGGGTTTTTCAGTAAATTCTAAGTTTTTGAGTGCAACTCATTCATATACTATGTACTATACTGTGCGTTTCTTATATTCTAAGTTTTTCAGTGCAACTCACTCATATACTATGCACTACACTGTGCGTTTCTTATATTTTAAGTTTTTCATTGCAACTCACTCATATACTATGTACTACACTGTGCGTTTCTTATATTCTAAGTTTTTCAGTGCAACTCACTCATATACTATGTACTACATTGTGCGTTTCTTATATTCTAAGTTTTTCAGTGAAACTCACTCATATACTATGTACTACACTGTGCGTTTCTTATATTCTAAGTTTTTCAGTGCAACTCACTCATATACTATGTACTACACTGTGCGTTTCTTATATTCTAAGTTTTTCAGTGCAACTCACTCATATACTATGTACTACACTGTGCGTTTCTTATATTCTAAGTTTTTCAGTGCAACTCACTCATATACTATGTACTACACTGTGCGTTTCTTATATTCTAAGTTTTTCAGTGCAACTCACTCATATACTATGTACTACACTGTGCGTTTCTTATATTCTAAGTTTTTCAGTGCAACTCACTCATATACTATGTACTACACTGTGCGTTTCTTATATTCTAAGTTTTTCAGTGCAACTCACTCATATACTATGTACTACACTGTGCGTTTCTTATATTCTAAGTTTTTGAGTGCAACTCACTCATATACTATGTACTAAACTGTGCGTTTCTTATATTCTAAGTTTTTCAGTGCAACTCACTCATATACTATGTACTACACTGTGCGTTTCTTATATTCTAAGTTTTACAGTGCAACTCACTCATATACTATGTACTACACTGTCGTTTCTTAAATTCTAAGTTTTTCAGTGCATCTCACTCATATAATATGTATTACAGTGTGCGTTTCTTATATTCTAAGTTTTTCAGTGCAACTCACTCATATACTATGCACTACACTGTGCGTTTCTTATATTCTAAGTTTTTCAGTGCAACTCACTCATATACTATGTACTACACTGTGCGTTTCTTATATTCTAAGTTTTTCAGTGCAACTCACTCATATACTATGTACTACACTGTGCGTTTCTTATATTCTAAGTTTTTCATGGCAACTCACTCATATACTATGTACTACACTGTGCGTTTCTTATATTCTAAGTTTTTCAGTGCAACTCACTCATATACTATGTACTACACTGTGCGTTTCTTATATTCTAACTTTTTCAGTGCAACTCACTCATATACTATGTACTACACTGTGCGTTTCTTATATTCTAAGTTTTTCAGTGCAACTCACTCATATACTATGTACTACACTGTGCGTTTCTTATATTCTAAGTTTTTCAGTGCAACTCACTCATATACTATGTACTACACTGTGCGTTTCTTATATTCTAAGTTTTTCAGTGCAACTCACTCATATACTATGTACTACACTGTGCGTTTCTTATATTCTAAGTTTTTCAGTGCAACTCACTCATATACTATGTACTACACTGTGCGTTTCTTATATTCTAAGTTTTTCAGTGCAACTCACTCATATACATTGTACTACACTGTGCGTTTCTTATATTCTAAGTTTTTCAGTGCAACTCACTCTTATACTATGTACTACACTGTGCGTTTCTTATATTCTAAGTTTTTCAGTGCAACTCACTCATATACTATGTACTACACTGTGCGTTTCTTATATTCTAAGTTTTTCAGTGCAACTCACTCATATACTATGTACTACACTGTGTGTTTCTTATATTCTAAGGTTTTCAGTGCAACTCACTCATATACTATGTACTACACTGTGCGTTTCTTATATTCTAAGTTTTTCAGTGCAACTCACTCATATACTATGTACTACACTGTGCGTTTCTTATATTCTAAGTTTTTCAGTGCAACTCACTCATATACTATGTACTACACTGTGCGTTTCTTATATTCTAAGTTTTTCAGTGCAACTCACTCATATACTATGTACTACACTGTGCGTTTCTTATATTCTAAGTTTTTCTGTGCAACTCACTCATATACTATGTACTACACTGTGCGTTTCTTATATTCTAAGTTTTTCAGTGCAACTCACTCATATACTATGTACTACACTGTGCGTTTCTTATATTCTAAGTTTTTCAGTGCAACTCACTCATATACATTGTACTACACTGTGCGTTTCTTATATTCTAAGTTTTTCAGTGCAACTCACTCTTATACTATGTACTACACTGTGCGTTTCTTATATTCTAAGTTTTTCAGTGCAACTCACTCATATACTATGTACTACACTGTGCGTTTCTTATATTCTAAGTTTTTCAGTGCAACTCACTCATATACTATGTACTACACTGTGCGTTTCTTATATTCTAAGTTTTTCTGTGCAACTCACTCATATACTATGTACTACACTGTGCGTTTCTTATATTCTAAGTTTTTCAGTGCAACTCACTCATATACTATGTACTACACTGTGCGTTTCTTATATTCTAAGTTTTTCAGTGCAACTCACTCATATACTATGTACTACACTGTGCGTTTCTTATATTCTAAGTTTTTCAGTGCAACTCACTCATATACTATGTACTACACTGTGCGTTTCTTATATTCTAAGTTTTTCAGTGCAACTCACTCATATACATTGTACTACACTGTGCGTTTCTTATATTCTAAGTTTTTCAGTGCAACTCACTGTTATACTATGTACTAAACTGTGCGTTTCTTATATTCTAAGTTTTTCAGTGCAACTCACTCATATACTATGTACTACACTGTGCGTTTCTTATATTCTAAGTTTTTCAGTGCAACTCACTCATATACTATGTACTACACTGTGCGTTTCTTAAATTCTAAGTTTTTCAGTGCAACTCACTCATATACTATGTACTACACTGTGCGTTTCTTATATTCTAAGTTTTTCAGTGCAACTCACTCATATACTATGTACTACACTGTGCGTTTCTTATATTCTAAGTTTTTCAGTGCAACTCACTCATATACTATGTACTACACTGTGCGTTTCTTATATTCCAAGTTTTTCAGTGCAACTCACTCATATACTATGTACTACACTGTGTGTTTCTTATATTCTAAGTTTTTCAGTGCAACTCACTCATATACTATGTACTACACTGTGCGTTTCTTATATTCTAAGTTTGTCAGTGCAACTCACACATATACTATGTACTACACTGTGCATTTCGTTTAATGCGGGTTTTTCAGTAAATTCTATGTTTTTCAGTGCAACTCATTCATATACTATGTACTATACAGTGCGTTTCTAATATTCTAAGTTTTTCAGTGCAACTCACTCATATACTATGTACTACACTGTGCGTTTCTTATATTCTAAGTTTTTCAGTGCAACTCACTCATATACTATGTACTACACTGTGCGTTTCTTATATTCTAAGTTTTTCAGTGCAACTCACTCATATACTATGTACTACACTGTGCGTTTCTTATATTCTAAGTTTTTCAGTGCAACTCACTCATATACTATGTACTACACTGTGCGTTAATTATAATATAAGTTTTTCAGTGCAACTCAGTCATATACTATGTACTACACTGTGCATTTCGTGTAATGCGGGTTTTTCAGTAAATTCTAAGTTTTTGAGTGCAACTCATTCATATACTATGTACTATACTGTGCGTTTCTTATATTCTAAGTTTTTCAGTGCAACTCACTCATATACTATGCACTACACTGTGCGTTTCTTATATTCTAAGTTTTTCATTGCAACTCACTCATATACTATGTACTACACTGTGCGTTTCTTATATTCTAAGTTTTTCAGTGCAACTCACTCATATACTATGTACTACATTGTGCGTTTCTTATATTCTAAGTTTTTCAGTGAAACTCACTCATATACTATGTACTACACTGTGCGTTTCTTATATTCTAAGTTTTTCAGTGCAACTCACTCATATACTATGTACTACACTGTGCGTTTCTTATATTCTAAGTTTTTCAGTGCAACTCACTCATATACTATGTACTACACTGTGCGTTTCTTATATTCTAAGTTTTTCAGTGCAACTCACTCATATACTATGTACTACACTGTGCGTTTCTTATATTCTAAGTTTTTCAGTGCAACTCACTCATATACTATGTACTACACTGTGCGTTTCTTATATTCTAAGTTTTTCAGTGCAACTCACTCATATAATATGTACTACACTGTGCGTTTCTTATATTCTAAGTTTTTCAGTGCAACTCACTCATATACTATGTACTACACTGTGCGTTTCTTATATTCTAAGTTTTTGAGTGCAACTCACTCATATACTATGTACTAAACTGTGCGTTTCTTATATTCTAAGTTTTTCAGTGCAACTCACTCATATACTATGTACTACACTGTGCGTTTCTTATATTCTAAGTTTTACAGTGCAACTCACTCATATACTATGTACTACACTGTCGTTTCTTAAATTCTAAGTTTTTCAGTGCATCTCACTCATATAATATGTATTACACTGTGCGTTTCTTATATTCTAAGTTTTTCAGTGCAACTCACTCATATACTATGCACTACACTGTGCGTTTCTTATATTCTAAGTTTTTCAGTGCAACTCACTCATATACTATGTACTACACTGTGCGTTTCTTATATTCTAAGTTTTTCAGTGCAACTCACTCATATACTATGTACTACACTGTGCGTTTCTTATATTCTAAGTTTTTCATGGCAACTCACTCATATACTATGTACTACACTGTGCGTTTCTTATATTCTAAGTTTTTCAGTGCAACTCACTCATATACTATGTACTACACTGTGCGTTTCTTATATTCTAACTTTTTCAGTGCAACTCACTCATATACTATGTACTACACTGTGCGTTTCTTATATTCTAAGTTTTTCAGTGCAACTCACTCATATACTATGTACTACACTGTGCGTTTCTTATATTCTAAGTTTTTCAGTGCAACTCACTCATATACTATGTACTACACTGTGCGTTTCTTATATTCTAAGTTTTTCAGTGCAACTCACTCATATACTATGTACTACACTGTGCGTTTCTTATATTCTAAGTTTTTCTGTGCAACTCACTCATATACTATGTACTACACTGTGCGTTTCTTATATTCTAAGTTTTTCAGTGCAACTCACTCATATACTATGTACTACACTGTGCGTTTCTTATATTCTAAGTTTTTCAGTGCAACTCACTCATATACTATGTACTACACTGTGCGTTTCTTATATTCTAAGTTTTTCAGTGCAACTCACTCATATACTATGTACTACACTGTGCGTTTCTTATATTCTAAGTTTTTCAGTGCAACTCACTCATATACATTGTACTACACTGTGCGTTTCTTATATTCTAAGTTTTTCAGTGCAACTCACTCTTATACTATGTACTACACTGAGCGTTTCTTATATTCTAAGTTTTTCAGTGCAACTCACTCATATACTATGTACTACACTGTGCGTTTCTTATATTCTAAGTTTTTCAGTGCAACTCACTCATATACTATGTACTACACTGTGTGTTTCTTATATTCTAAGGTTTTCAGTGCAACTCACTCATATACTATGTACTACACTGTGCGTTTCTTAAATTCTAAGTTTTTCAGTGCAACTCACTCATATACTATGTACTACACTGTGCGTTTCTTATATTCTAAGTTTTTCAGTGCAACTCACTCATATACTATGTACTACACTGTGCGTTTCTTATATTCTAAGTTTTTCAGTGCAACTCACTCATATACTATGTACTACACTGTGCGTTAATTATAATATAAGTTTTTCAGTGCAACTCAGTCATATACTATGTACTACACTGTGCATTTCGTGTAATGCGGGTTTTTCAGTAAATTCTAAGTTTTTGAGTGCAACTCATTCATATACTATGTACTATACTGTGCGTTTCTTATATTCTAAGTTTTTCAGTGCAACTCACTCATATACTATGCACTACACTGTGCGTTTCTTATATTCTAAGTTTTTCAATGCAACTCACTCATATACTATGTACTACACTGTGCGTTTCTTATATTCTAAGTTTTTCAGTGCAACTCACTCATATACTATGTACTACATTGTGCGTTTCTTATATTCTAAGTTTTTCAGTGAAACTCACTCATATACTATGTACTACACTGTGCGTTTCTTATATTCTAAGTTTTTCAGTGCAACTCACTCATATACTATGTACTACACTGTGCGTTTCTTATATTCTAAGTTTTTCAGTGCAACTCACTCATATACTATGTACTACACTGTGCGTTTCTTATATTCTAAGTTTTTCAGTGCAACTCACTCATATACTATGTACTACACTGTGCGTTTCTTATATTCTAAGTTTTTCAGTGCAACTCACTCATATACTATGTACTACACTGTGCGTTTCTTATATTCTAAGTTTTTCAGTGCAACTCACTCATATACTATGTACTACACTGTGCGTTTCTTATATTCTAAGTTTTTCAGTGCAACTCACTCATATACTATGTACTACACTGTGCGTTTCTTATATTCTAAGTTTTTGAGTGCAACTCACTCATATACTATGTACTAAACTGTGCGTTTCTTATATTCTAAGTTTTTCAGTGCAACTCACTCATATACTATGTACTACACTGTGCGTTTCTTATATTCTAAGTTTTACAGTGCAACTCACTCATATACTATGTACTACACTGTCGTTTCTTAAATTCTAAGTTTTTCAGTGCATCTCACTCATATAATATGTATTACACTGTGCGTTTCTTATATTCTAAGTTTTTCAGTGCAACTCACTCATATACTATGCACTACACTGTGCGTTTCTTATATTCTAAGTTTTTCAGTGCAACTCACTCATATACTATGTACTACACTGTGCGTTTCTTATATTCTAAGTTTTTCAGTGCAACTCACTCATATACTATGTACTACACTGTGCGTTTCTTATATTCTAAGTTTTTCATGGCAACTCACTCATATACTATGTACTACACTGTGCGTTTCTTATATTCTAAGTTTTTCAGTGCAACTCACTCATATACTATGTACTACACTGTGCGTTTCTTATATTCTAACTTTTTCAGTGCAACTCACTCATATACTATGTACTACACTGTGCGTTTCTTATATTCTAAGTTTTTCAGTGCAACTCACTCATATACTATGTACTACACTGTGCGTTTCTTATATTCTAAGTTTTTCAGTGCAACTCACTCATATACTATGTACTACACTGTGCGTTTCTTATATTCTAAGTTTTTCAGTGCAACTCACTCATATACTATGTACTACACTGTGCGTTTCTTATATTCTAAGTTTTTCTGTGCAACTCACTCATATACTATGTACTACACTGTGCGTTTCTTATATTCTAAGTTTTTCAGTGCAACTCACTCATATACTATGTACTACACTGTGCGTTTCTTATATTCTAAGTTTTTCAGTGCAACTCACTCATATACTATGTACTACACTGTGCGTTTCTTATATTCTAAGTTTTTCAGTGCAACTCACTCATATACTATGTACTACACTGTGCGTTTCTTATATTCTAAGTTTTTCAGTGCAACTCACTCATATACATTGTACTACACTGTGCGTTTCTTATATTCTAAGTTTTTCAGTGCAACTCACTCTTATACTATGTACTACACTGTGCGTTTCTTATATTCTAAGTTTTTCAGTGCAACTCACTCATATACTATGTACTACACTGTGCGTTTCTTATATTCTAAGTTTTTCAGTGCAACTCACTCATATACTATGTACTACACTGTGCGTTTCTTATATTCTAAGGTTTTCAGTGCAACTCACTCATATACTATGTACTACACTGTGCGTTTCTTAAATTCTAAGTTTTTCAGTGCAACTCACTCATATACTATGTACTACACTGTGCGTTTCTTATATTCTAAGTTTGTCAGTGCAACTCACTCATATACTATGTACTACACTGTGCGTTTCTTATATTCTAAGTTTTTCAGTGCAACTCACTCATATACTATGTACTACACTGTGCGTTTCTTATATTCTAAGTTTTTCAGTGCAACTCACTCATATACTATGTACAACACTGTGCGTTTCTTATATTCTAAGTTTTTCAGTGCAACTCACTCATATACTATGTACTACACTGTGTGTTTCTTATATTCTAAGTTTTTTAGTGCAACTCACTCATATACTATGTACTACACTGTGCGATTCTTATATTCTAAGTTTTTCAGTGCAACTCACTCATATACTATGTACTACACTGTGCGTTTCTTATATTCTAAGTTTTTCAGTGCAACTCACACATATACTATGTACTACACTGTGCATTTCGTTTAATGCGGGTTTTTCAGTAAATTCTAAGTTTTTCAGTGCAACTCATTCATATACTATGTACTATACAGTGTGTTTCTAATATTCTAAGTTTTTCAGTGCAACTCACTCATATACTATGTACTACACTGTGCGTTTCTTATATTCTAAGTTTTTCAGTGCAACTCACTCATATACTATGTACTACACTGTGCGTTTCTTATATTCTAAGTTTTTCAGTGCAACTCACTCATATACTATGTACTACACTGTGCGTTTCTTATATTCTAAGTTTTTCAGTGCAACTCACTCATATACTATGTACTACACTGTGCGTTTCTTATAATATAAGTTTTTGAGTGCAACTCAGTCATATACTATGTACTACACTGTGCATTTCGTGTAATGCGGGTTTTTCAGTAAATTCTAAGTTTTTCAGTGCAACTCATTCATATACTATGTACTATACTGTGCGTTTCTTATATTCTAAGTTTTTCAGTGCAACTCACTCATATACTATGCACTACACTGTGCGTTTCTTATATTCTAAGTTTTTCAATGCAACTCACTCATATACTATGTACTACACTGTGCGTTTCTTATATTCTAAGTTTTTCAGTGCAACTCACTCATATACTATGTACTACACTGTGCGTTTCTTATATTCTAAGTTTTTCAGTGAAACTCACTCATATACTATGTACTACACTGTGCGTTTCTTATATTCTAAGTTTTTCAGTGCAACTCACTCATATACTATGTACTACACTGTGCGTTTCTTATATTCTAAGTTTTTCAGTGCAACTCACTCATATACTATGTACTACACTGTGCGTTTCTTATATTCTAAGTTTTTCAGTGCAACTCACTCATATACTATGTACTACACTGTGCGTTTCTTATATTCTAAGTTTTTCAGTGCAACTCACTCATATACATTGTACTACACTGTGCGTTTCTTATATTCTAAGTTTTTCAGTGCAACTCACTCTTATACTATGTACTACACTGTGCGTTTCTTATATTCTAAGTTTTTCAGTGCAACTCACTCATATACTATGTACTACACTGTGCGTTTCTTATATTCTAAGTTTTTCAGTGCAACTCACTCATATACTATGTACTACACTGTGTGTTTCTTATATTCTAAGGTTTTCAGTGCAACTCACTCATATACTATGTACTACACTGTGCGTTTCTTAAATTCTAAGTTTTTCAGTGCAACTCACTCATATACTATGTACTACACTGTGCGTTTCTTATATTCTAAGTTTTTCAGTGCAACTCACTCATATACTATGTACTACACTGTGCGTTTCTTATATTCTAAGTTTTTCAGTGCAACTCACTCATATACTATGTACTACACTGTGCGTTAATTATAATATAAGTTTTTCAGTGCAACTCAGTCATATACTATGTACTACACTGTGCATTTCGTGTAATGCGGGTTTTTCAGTAAATTCTAAGTTTTTGAGTGCAACTCATTCATATACTATGTACTATACTGTGCGTTTCTTATATTCTAAGTTTTTCAGTGCAACTCACTCATATACTATGCACTACACTGTGCGTTTCTTATATTCTAAGTTTTTCAATGCAACTCACTCATATACTATGTACTACACTGTGCGTTTCTTATATTCTAAGTTTTTCAGTGCAACTCACTCATATACTATGTACTACATTGTGCGTTTCTTATATTCTAAGTTTTTCAGTGAAACTCACTCATATACTATGTACTACACTGTGCGTTTCTTATATTCTAAGTTTTTCAGTGCAACTCACTCATATACTATGTACTACACTGTGCGTTTCTTATATTCTAAGTTTTTCAGTGCAACTCACTCATATACTATGTACTACACTGTGCGTTTCTTATATTCTAAGTTTTTCAGTGCAACTCACTCATATACTATGTACTACACTGTGCGTTTCTTATATTCTAAGTTTTTCAGTGCAACTCACTCATATACTATGTACTACACTGTGCGTTTCTTATATTCTAAGTTTTTCAGTGCAACTCACTCATATACTATGTACTACACTGTGCGTTTCTTATATTCTAAGTTTTTCAGTGCAACTCACTCATATACTATGTACTACACTGTGCGTTTCTTATATTCTAAGTTTTTGAGTGCAACTCACTCATATACTATGTACTAAACTGTGCGTTTCTTATATTCTAAGTTTTACAGTGCAACTCACTCATATACTATGTACTACACTGTCGTTTCTTAAATTCTAAGTTTTTCAGTGCATCTCACTCATATAATATGTATTACACTGTGCGTTTCTTATATTCTAAGTTTTTCAGTGCAACTCACTCATATACTATGCACTACACTGTGCGTTTCTTATATTCTAAGTTTTTCAGTGCAACTCACTCATATACTATGTACTACACTGTGCGTTTCTTATATTCTAAGTTTTTCAGTGCAACTCACTCATATACTATGTACTACACTGTGCGTTTCTTATATTCTAAGTTTTTCATGGCAACTCACTCATATACTATGTACTACACTGTGCGTTTCTTATATTCTAAGTTTTTCAGTGCAACTCACTCATATACTATGTACTACACTGTGCGTTTCTTATATTCTAACTTTTTCAGTGCAACTCACTCATATACTATGTACTACACTGTGCGTTTCTTATATTCTAAGTTTTTCAGTGCAACTCACTCATATACTATGTACTACGCTGTGCGTTTCTTATATTCTAAGTTTTTCAGTGCAACTCACTCATATACTATGTACTACACTGTGCGTTTCTTATATTCTAAGTTTTTCAGTGCAACTCACTCATATACTATGTACTACACTGTGCGTTTCTTATATTCTAAGTTTTTCTGTGCAACTCACTCATATACTATGTACTACACTGTGCGTTTCTTATATTCTAAGTTTTTCAGTGCAACTCACTCATATGCTATGTACTACACTGTGCGTTTCTTATATTCTAAGTTTTTCAGTGCAACTCACTCATATACTATGTACTACACTGTGCGTTTCTTATATTCTAAGTTTTTCAGTGCAACTCACTCATATACTATGTACTACACTGTGCGTTTCTTATATTCTAAGTTTTTCAGTGCAACTCACTCATATACATTGTACTACACTGTGCGTTTCTTATATTCTAAGTTTTTCAGTGCAACTCACTCTTATACTATGTACTACACTGTGCGTTTCTTATATTCTAAGTTTTTCAGTGCAACTCACTCATATACTATGTACTACACTGTGCGTTTCTTATATTCTAAGTTTTTCAGTGCAACTCACTCATATACTATGTACTACACTGTGCGTTTCTTATATTCTAAGGTTTTCAGTGCAACTCACTCATATACTATGTACTACACTGTGCGTTTCTTAAATTCTAAGTTTTTCAGTGCAACTCACTCATATACTATGTACTACACTGTGCGTTTCTTATATTCTAAGTTTGTCAGTGCAACTCACTCATATACTATGTACTACACTGTGCGTTTCTTATATTCTAAGTTTTTCAGTGCAACTCACTCATATACTATGTACTACACTGTGCGTTTCTTATATTCTAAGTTTTTCAGTGCAACTCACTCATATACTATGTACAACACTGTGCGTTTCTTATATTCTAAGTTTTTCAGTGCAACTCACTCATATACTATGTACTACACTGTGTGTTTCTTATATTCTAAGTTTTTTAGTGCAACTCACTCATATACTATGTACTACACTGTGCGATTCTTATATTCTAAGTTTTTCAGTGCAACTCACTCATATACTATGTACTACACTGTGCGTTTCTTATATTCTAAGTTTTTCAGTGCAACTCACACATATACTATGTACTACACTGTGCATTTCGTTTAATGCGGGTTTTTCAGTAAATTCTAAGTTTTTCAGTGCAACTCATTCATATACTATGTACTATACAGCGTGTTTCTAATATTCTAAGTTTTTCAGTGCAACTCACTCATATACTATGTACTACACTGTGCGTTTCTTATATTCTAAGTTTTTCAGTGCAACTCACTCATATACTATGTACTACACTGTGCGTTTCTTATATTCTAAGTTTTTCAGTGCAACTCACTCATATACTATGTACTACACTGTGCGTTTCTTATATTCTAAGTTTTTCAGTGCAACTCACTCATATACTATGTACTACACTGTGCGTTTCTTATAATATAAGTTTTTGAGTGCAACTCAGTCATATACTATGTACTACACTGTGCATTTCGTGTAATGCGGGTTTTTCAGTAAATTCTAAGTTTTTCAGTGCAACTCATTCATATACTATGTACTATACTGTGCGTTTCTTATATTCTAAGTTTTTCAGTGCAACTCACTCATATACTATGCACTACACTGTGCGTTTCTTATATTCTAAGTTTTTCAATGCAACTCACTCATATACTATGTACTACACTGTGCGTTTCTTATATTCTAAGTTTTTCAGTGCAACTCACTCATATACTATGTACTACACTGTGCGTTTCTTATATTCTAAGTTTTTCAGTGCAACTCACTCATATACTATGTACTACACTGTGCGTTTCTTATATTCTAAGTTTTTCAGTGCAACTCACTCATATACTATGTACTACACTGTGCGTTTCTTATATTCTAAGTTTTTCAGTGCAACTCACTCATATACTATGTACTACACTGTGCGTTTCTTATATTCTAAGTTTTTCAGTGCAACTCACTCATATACTATGTACTACACTGTGCGTTTCTTATATTCTAAGTTTTTCAGTGCAACTCACTCATATACATTGTACTACACTGTGCGTTTCTTATATTCTAAGTTTTTCAGTGCAACTCACTCTTATACTATGTACTACACTGTGCGTTTCTTATATTCTAAGTTTTTCAGTGCAACTCACTCATATACTATGTACTACACTGTGCGTTTCTTATATTCTAAGTTTTTCAGTGCAACTCACTCATATACTATGTACTACACTGTGCGTTTCTTATATTCTAAGTTTTTCAGTGCAACTCACTCATATACTATGTACTACACTGTGCGTTTCTTATAATATAAGTTTTTGAGTGCAACTCAGTCATATACTATGTACTACACTGTGCATTTCGTGTAATGCGGGTTTTTCAGTAAATTCTAAGTTTTTGAGTGCAACTCATTCATATACTATGTACTATACTGTGCGTTTCTTATATTCTAAGTTTTTCAGTGCAACTCACTCATATACTATGCACTACACTGTGCGTTTCTTATATTCTAAGTTTTTCAGTGCAACTCACTCATATACTATGTACTACACTGTGCGTTTCTTATATTCTAAGTTTTTGAGTGCAACTCACTCATATACTATGTACTAAACTGTGCGTTTCTTATATTCTAAGTTTTTCAGTGCAACTCACTCATATACTATGTACTACACTGTGCGTTTCTTATATTCTAAGTTTTACAGTGCAACTCACTCATATACTATGTACTACACTGTCGTTTCTTAAATTCTAAGTTTTTCAGTGCATCTCACTCATATAATATGTATTACACTGTGCGTTTCTTATATTCTAAGTTTTTCAGTGCAACTCACTCATATACTATGCACTACACTGTGCGTTTCTTATATTCTAAGTTTTTCAGTGCAACTCACTCATATACTATGTACTACACTGTGCGTTTCTTATATTCTAAGTTTTTCAGTGCAACTCACTCATATACTGTGTACTACACTGTGCGTTTCTTATATTCTAAGTTTTTCATGGCAACTCACTCATATACTGTGTACTACACTGTGCGTTTCTTATATTCTAACTTTTTCAGTGCAACTCACTCATATACTATGTACTACACTGTGCGTTTCTTATATTCTAAGTTTTTCAGTGCAACTCACTCATATACTATGTACTACACTGTGCGTTTCTTATATTCTAAGTTTTTCAGTGCAACTCACTCATATACTATGTACTACACTGTGCGTTTCTTATATTCTAAGTTTTTCAGTGCAACTCACTCATATACTATGTACTACACTGTGCGTTTCTTATATTCTAAGTTTTTCTGTGCAACTCACTCATATACTATGTACTACACTGTGCGTTTCTTATATTCTAAGTTTTTCAGTGCAACTCACTCATATACTATGTACTACACTGTGCGTTTCTTATATTCTAAGTTTTTCAGTGCAACTCACTCATATACTATGTACTACACTGTGCGTTTCTTATATTCTAAGTTTTTCAGTGCAACTCACTCATATACTATGTACTACACTGTGCGTTTCTTATATTCTAAGTTTTCAGTGCAACTCACTCATATACATTGTACTACACTGTGCGTTTCTTATATTCTAAGTTTTTCAGTGCAACTCACTCTTATACTATGTACTACACTGTGCGTTTCTTATATTCTAAGTTTTTCAGTGCAACTCACTCATATACTATGTACTACACTGTGCGTTTCTTATATTCTAAGTTTTTCAGTGCAACTCAATCATATACTATGTACTACACTGTGCGTTTCTTATATTCTAAGTTTTTCAGTGCAACTCACTCATATACTATGTACTACACTGTGCGTTTCTTATATTCTAAGGTTTTCAGTGCAACTCACTCATATACTATGTACTACACTGTGCGTTTCTTAAATTCTAAGTTTTTCAGTGCAACTCACTCATATACTATGTACTACACTGTGCGTTTCTTATATTCTAAGTTTGTCAGTGCAACTCACTCATATACTATGTACTACACTGAGCGTTTCTTATATTCTAAGTTTTTCAGTGCAACTCACTCATATACTATGTACTACACTGTGCGTTTCTTATATTCTAAGTTTTTCAGTGCAACTCACTCATATACTATGTACAACACTGTGCGTTTCTTATATTCTAAGTTTTTCAGTGCAACTCACTCATATACTATGTACTACACTGTGTGTTTCTTATATTCTAAGTTTTTTAGTGCAACTCACTCATATACTATGTACTACACTGTGCGATTCTTATATTCTAAGTTTTTCAGTGCAACTCACTCATATACTATGTACTACACTGTGCGTTTCTTATATTCTAAGTTTTTCAGTGCAACTCACACATATACTATGTACTACACTGTGCATTTCGTTTAATGCGGGTTTTTCAGTAAATTCTAAGTTTTTCAGTGCAACTCATTCATATACTATGTACTATACAGTGTGTTTCTAATATTCTAAGTTTTTCAGTGCAACTCACTCATATACTATGTACTACACTGTGCGTTTCTTATATTCTAAGTTTTTCAGTGCAACTCACTCATATACTATGTACTACACTGTGCGTTTCTTATATTCTAAGTTTTTCAGTGCAACTCACTCATATACTATGTACTACACTGTGCGTTTCTTATATTCTAAGTTTTTCAGTGCAACTCACTCATATACTATGTACTACACTGTGCGTTTCTTATAATATAAGTTTTTGAGTGCAACTCAGTCATATACTATGTACTACACTGTGCATTTCGTGTAATGCGGGTTTTTCAGTAAATTCTAAGTTTTTCAGTGCAACTCATTCATATACTATGTACTATACTGTGCGTTTCTTATATTCTAAGTTTTTCAGTGCAACTCACTCATATACTATGCACTACACTGTGCGTTTCTTATATTCTAAGTTTTTCAATGCAACTCACTCATATACTATGTACTACACTGTGCGTTTCTTATATTCTAAGTTTTTCAGTGCAACTCACTCATATACTATGTACTACACTGTGCGTTTCTTATATTCTAAGTTTTTCAGTGAAACTCACTCATATACTATGTACTACACTGTGCGTTTCTTATATTCTAAGTTTTTCAGTGCAACTCACTCATATACTATGTACTACACTGTGCGTTTCTTATATTCTAAGTTTTTCAGTGCAACTCACTCATATACTATGTACTACACTGTGCGTTTCTTATATTCTAAGTTTTTCAGTGCAACTCACTCATATACTATGTACTACACTGTGCGTTTCTTATATTCTAAGTTTTTCAGTGCAACTCACTCATATACATTGTACTACACTGTGCGTTTCTTATATTCTAAGTTTTTCAGTGCAACTCACTCATATACTATGTACTACACTGTGCGTTTCTTATATTCTAAGTTTTTCAGTGCAACTCACTCATATACTATGTACTACACTGTGCGTTTCTTATATTCTAAGTTTTTCAGTGCAACTCACTCATATACTATGTACTACACTGTGCGTTTCTTAAATTCTAAGTTTTTCAGTGCAACTCACTCATATACTATGTACTACACTGTGCGTTTCTTATATTCTAAGTTTTTCAGTGCAACTCACTCATATACTATGTACTACACTGTGCGTTTCTTATATTCTAAGTTTTTCAGTGCAACTCACTCATATACTATGTACTACACTGTGCGTTTCTTATATTCCAAGTTTTTCAGTGCAACTCACTCATATACTATGTACTACACTGTGCGTTTCTTAAATTCTAAGTTTTTCAGTGCAACTCACTCATATACTATGTACTACACTGTGCGTTTCTTATATTCTAAGTTTTTCAGTGCAACTCACTCATATACTATGTACTACACTGTGCGTTTCTTATATTCTAAGTTTTTCAGTGCAACTCACTCATATACTATGTACAACACTGTGCGTTTCTTATATTCTAAGTTTTTCAGTGCAACTCAATCATATACTATGTACTACACTGTGTGTTTCTTATATTCTAAGTTTTTTAGTGCAACTCACTCATATACTATGTACTACACTGTGCGATTCTTATATTCTAAGTTTTTCAGTGCAACTCACTCATATAATATGTACTACACTGTGCGTTTCTTATATTCTAAGTTTTTCAGTGCAACTCACACATATACTATGTACTACACTGTGCATTTCGTTTAATGCGGGTTTTTCAGTAAATTCTAAGTTTTTCAGTGCAACTCATTCATATACTATGTACTATACAGAGCGTTTCTAATATTCTAAGTTTTTCAGTGCAACTCACTCATATACTATGTACTACACTGTGCGTTTCTTATATTCTAAGTTTTTCAGTGCAACTCACTCATATACTATGTACTACACTGTGCGTTTCTTATATTCTAAGTTTTTCAGTGCAACTCACTCATATACTATGTACTACACTGTGCGTTTCTTATATTCTAAGTTTTTCAGTGCAACTCACTCATATACTATGTACTACACTGTGCGTTTCTTATAAGTTTTTGAGTGCAACTCAGTCATATACTATGTACTACACTGTGCATTTCGTGTAATGCGGGTTTTTCAGTAAATTCTAAGTTTTTCAGTGCAACTCATTCATATACTATGTACTATACTGTGCGTTTCTTATATTCTAAGTTTTTCAGTGCAACTCACTCATATACTATGCACTACACTGTGCGTTTCTTATATTCTAGGTTTTTCAATGCAACTCACTCATATACTATGTACTACACTGTGCGTTTCTTATATTCTAAGTTTTTCAGTGCAACTCACTCATATACTATGTACTACACTGTGCGTTTCTTATATTCTAAGTTTTTCAGTGAAACTCACTCATATACTATGTACTACACTGTGCGTTTCTTATATTCTAAGTTTTTCAGTGCAACTCACTCATATACTATGTACTACACTGTGCGTTTCTTATATTCTAAGTTTTTCAGTGCAACTAACTCATATACTATGTACTACACTGTGCGTTTCTTATATTCTAAGTTTTTCAGTGCAACTCACTCATATACTATGTACTACACTGTGTGTTTCTTATATTCTAAGTTTTTCAGTGCAACTCACTCATATACTATGCACTACACTGTGCGTTTCTTATATTCTAAGTTTTTCAATGCAACTCACTCATATACTATGTACTACACTGTGCGTTTCTTATAATATAAGTTTTTGAGTGCAACTCAGTCATATACTATGTACTACACTGTGCATTTCGTGTAATGCGGGTTTTTCAGTAAATTCTAAGTTTTTCAGTGCAACTCATTCATATACTATGTACTATACTGTGCGTTTCTTATATTCTAAGTTTTTCAGTGCAACTCACTCATATACTATGCACTACACTGTGCGTTTCTTATATTCTAAGTTTTTCAATGCAACTCACTCATATACTATGTACTACACTGTGCGTTTCTTATATTCTAAGTTTTTCAGTGCAACTCACACATATACTATGTACTACACTGTGCATTTCGTTTAATGCGGGTTTTTCAGTAAATTTTAAGTTTTTCAGTGCAACTCATTCATATACTATGTACTATACAGTGCGTTTCTAATATTCTAAGTTTTTCAGTGCAACTCACTCATATACTATGTACTACACTGTGCTTTTCTTATATTCTAAGTTTTTCAGTGCAACTCACTCATATACTATGTACTACACTGTGCGTTTCTTATATTCTAAGTTTTTCAGTGCAACTCACTCATATACTATGTACTACACTGTGCGTTTCTTATATTCTAAGTTTTTCAGTGCAACTCACTCATATACTATGTACTACACTGTGCGTTTCTTATAATATAAGTTTTTGAGTGCAACTCAGTCATATACTATGTACTACACTGTGCATTTCGTGTAATGCGGGTTTTTCAGTAAATTCTAAGTTTTTCAGTGCAACTCATTCATATACTATGTACTATACTGTGCGTTTCTTATATTCTAAATTTTTCAGTGCAACTCACTCATATACTATGCACTACACTGTGCGTTTCTTATATTCTAAGTTTTTCAATGCAACTCACTCATATACTATGTACTACACTGTGCGTTTCTTATATTCTAAGTTTTTCAGTGCAACTCACTCATATACTATGTACTACACTGTGCGTTTCTTATATTCTAAGTTTTTCAGTGAAACTCACTCATATACTATGTACTACACTGTGCGTTTCTTATATTCTAAGTTTTTCAGTGCAACTCACTCATATACTATGTACTACACTGTGCGTTTCTTATATTCTAAGTTTTTCAGTGCAACTCACACATATACTATGTACTACACTGTGCATTTCGTTTAATGCGGGTTTTTCAGTAAATTCTAAGTTTTTCAGTGCAACTCATTCATATACTATGTACTATACAGTGTGTTTCTAATATTCTAAGTTTTTCAGTGCAACTCACTCATATACTATGTACTACACTGTGCGTTTCTTATATTCTAAGTTTTTCAGTGCAACTCACTCATATACTATGTACTACACTGTGCGTTTCTTATATTCTAAGTTTTTCAGTGCAACTCACTCATATACTATGTACTACACTGTGCGTTTCTTATATTCTAAGTTTTTCAGTGCAACTCACTCATATACTATGTACTACACTGTGCGTTTCTTATAATATAAGTTTTTGAGTGCAACTCAGTCATATACTATGTACTACACTGTGCATTTCGTGTAATGCGGGTTTTTCAGTAAATTCTAAGTTTTTCAGTGCAACTCATTCATATACTATGTACTATACTGTGCGTTTCTTATATTCTAAGTTTTTCAGTGCAACTCACTCATATACTATGCACTACACTGTGCGTTTCTTATATTCTAAGTTTTTCAGTGCAACTCACTCATATACTATGTACTACACTGTGCGTTTCTTATATTCTAAGTTTTTCAGTGCAACTCACTCATATACTATGTACTACACTGTGCGTTTCTTATATTCTAAGTTTTTCAGTGAAACTCACTCATATACTATGTACTACACTGTGCGTTTCTTATATTCTAAGTTTTTCAGTGCAACTCACTCATATACTATGTACTACACTGTGCGTTTCTTATATTCTAAGTTTTTCAGTGCAACTCACTCATATACTATGTACTACACTGTGCGTTTCTTATATTCTAAGTTTTTCAGTGCAACTCACTCATATACTATGTACTACACTGTGCGTTTCTTATATTCTAAGTTTTTCAGTGCAACTCACTCATATACATTGTACTACACTGTGCGTTTCTTATATTCTAAGTTTTTCAGTGCAACTCACTCTTATACTATGTACTACACTGTGCGTTTCTTATATTCTAAGTTTTTCAGTGCAACTCACTCATATACTATGTACTACACTGTGCGTTTCTTATATTCTAAGTTTTTCAGTGCAACTCACTCATATACTATGTACTACACTGTGCGTTTCTTATATTCTAAGTTTTTCAGTGCAACTCACTCATATACTATGTACTACACTGTGCGTTTCTTATAATATAAGTTTTTGAGTGCAACTCAGTCATATACTATGTACTACACTGTGCATTTCGTGTAATGCGGGTTTTTCAGTAAATTCTAAGTTTTTGAGTGCAACTCATTCATATACTATGTACTATACTGTGCGTTTCTTATATTCTAAGTTTTTAAGTGCAACTCACTCATATACTATGCACTACACTGTGCGTTTCTTATATTCTAAGTTTTTCAGTGCAACTCACTCATATACTATGTACTACACTGTGCGTTTCTTATATTCTAAGTTTTTGAGTGCAACTCACTCATATACTATGTACTAAACTGTGCGTTTCTTATATTCTAAGTTTTTCAGTGCAACTCACTCATATACTATGTACTACACTGTGCGTTTCTTATATTCTAAGTTTTACAGTGCAACTCACTCATATACTATGTACTACACTGTCGTTTCTTAAATTCTAAGTTTTTCAGTGCATCTCACTCATATAATATGTATTACACTGTGCGTTTCTTATATTCTAAGTTTTTCAGTGCAACTCACTCATATACTATGCACTACACTGTGCGTTTCTTATATTCTAAGTTTTTCAGTGCAACTCACTCATATACTGTGTACTACACTGTGCGTTTCTTATATTCTAAGTTTTTCATGGCAACTCACTCATATACTGTGTACTACACTGTGCGTTTCTTATATTCTAACTTTTTCAGTTCAACTCACTCATATACTATGTACTACACTGTGCGTTTCTTATATTCTAATTTTTTCAGTGCAACTCACTCATATACTATGTACTACACTGTGCGTTTCTTATATTCTAAGTTTTTCAGTGCAACTCACTCATATACTATGTACTACACTGTGCGTTTCTTATATTCTAAGTTTTTCAGTGCAACTCACTCATATCCTATGTACTACACTGTGCGTTTCTTATATTCTAAGTTTTTCTGTGCAACTCACTCATATACTATGTACTACACTGTGCGTTTCTTATATTCTAAGTTTTTCAGTGCAACTCACTCATATACTATGTACTACACTGTGCGTTTCTTATATTCTAAGTTTTTCAGTGCAACTCACTCATATACTATGTACTACACTGTGCGTTTCTTATATTCTAAGTTTTTCAGTGCAACTCACTCATATACTATGTACTACACTGTGCGTTTCTTATATTCTAAGTTTTTCAGTGCAACTCACTCATATACATTGTACTACACTGTGCGTTTCTTATATTCTAAGTTTTTCAGTGCAACTCACTCTTATACTATGTACTACACTGTGCGTTTCTTATATTCTAAGTTTTTCAGTGCAACTCACTCATATACTATGTACTACACTGTGCGTTTCTTATATTCTAAGTTTTTCAGTGCAACTCACTCATATACTATGTACTACACTGTGCGTTTCTTAAATTCTAAGTTTTTCAGTGCAACTCACTCATATACTATGTACTACACTGTGCGTTTCTTATATTCTAAGTTTTTCAGTGCAACTCACTCATATACTATGTACTACACTGTGCGTTTCTTATATTCTAAGTTTTTCAGTGCAACTCACTCATATACTATGTACTACACTGTGCGTTTCTTATATTCTAAGGTTTTCAGTGCAACTCACTCATATACTATGTACTACACTGTGCGTTTCTTAAATTCTAAGTTTTTCAGTGCAACTCACTCATATACTATGTACTACACTGTGCGTTTCTTATATTCTAAGTTTGTCAGTGCAACTCACTCATATACTATGTACTACACTGAGCGTTTCTTATATTCTAAGTTTTTCAGTGCAACTCACTCATATACTATGTACTACACTGTGCGTTTCTTATATTCTAAGTTTTTCAGTGCAACTCACTCATATACTATGTACAACACTGTGCGTTTCTTATATTCTAAGTTTTTCAGTGCAACTCACTCATATACTATGTACTACACTGTGTGTTTCTTATATTCTAAGTTTTTTAGTGCAACTCACTCATATACTATGTACTACACTGTGCGATTCTTATATTCTAAGTTTTTCAGTGCAACTCACTCATATACTATGTACTACACTGTGCGTTTCTTATATTCTAAGTTTTTCAGTGCAACTCACACATATACTATGTACTACACTGTGCATTTCGTTTAATGCGGGTTTTTCAGTAAATTCTAAGTTTTTCAGTGCAACTCATTCATATACTATGTACTATACAGTGTGTTTCTAATATTCTAAGTTTTTCAGTGCAACTCACTCATATACTATGTACTACACTGTGCGTTTCTTATATTCTAAGTTTTTCAGTGCAACTCACTCATATACTATGTACTACACTGTGCGTTTCTTATATTCTAAGTTTTTCAGTGCAACTCACTCATATACTATGTACTACACTGTGCGTTTCTTATATTCTAAGTTTTTCAGTGCAACTCACTCATATACTATGTACTACACTGTGCGTTTCTTATAATATAAGTTTTTGAGTGCAACTCAGTCATATACTATGTACTACACTGTGCATTTCGTGTAATGCGGGTTTTTCAGTAAATTCTAAGTTTTTCAGTGCAACTCATTCATATACTATGTACTATACTGTGCGTTTCTTATATTCTAAGTTTTTCAGTGCAACTCACTCATATACTATGCACTACACTGTGCGTTTCTTATATTCTAAGTTTTTCAATGCAACTCACTCATATACTATGTACTACACTGTGCGTTTCTTATATTCTAAGTTTTTCATTGCAACTCACTCATATACTATGTACTACACTGTGCGTTTCTTATATTCTAAGTTTTTCAGTGAAACTCACTCATATACTATGTACTACACTGTGCGTTTCTTATATTCTAAGTTTTTCAGTGCAACTCACTCATATACTATGTACTACACTGTGCGTTTCTTATATTCTAAGTTTTTCAGTGCAACTCACTCATATACTATGTACTACACTGTGCGTTTCTTATATTCTAAGTTTTTCAGTGCAACTCACTCATATACTATGTACTACACTGTGCGTTTCTTATATTCTAAGTTTTTCAGTGCAACTCACTCATATACATTGTACTACACTGTGCGTTTCTTATATTCTAAGTTTTTCAGTGCAACTCACTCATATACTATGTACTACACTGTGCGTTTCTTATATTCTAAGTTTTTCAGTGCAACTCACTCATATACTATGTACTACACTGTGCGTTTCTTATATTCTAAGTTTTTCAGTGCAACTCACTCATATACTATGTACTACACTGTGCGTTTCTTAAATTCTAAGTTTTTCAGTGCAACTCACTCATATACTATGTACTACACTGTGCGTTTCTTATATTCTAAGTTTTTCAGTGCAACTCACTCATATACTATGTACTACACTGTGCGTTTCTTATATTCTAAGTTTTTCAGTGCAACTCACTCATATACTATGTACTACACTGTGCGTTTCTTATATTCCAAGTTTTTCAGTGCAACTCACTCATATACTATGTACTACACTGTGCGTTTCTTAAATTCTAAGTTTTTCAGTGCAACTCACTCATATACTATGTACTACACTGTGCGTTTCTTATATTCTAAGTTTTTCAGTGCAACTCACTCATATACTATGTACTACACTGTGCGTTTCTTATATTCTAAGTTTTTCAGTGCAACTCACTCATATACTATGTACTACACTGTGCGTTTCTTATATTCTAAGTTTTTCAGTGCAACTCACTCATATACTATGTACAACACTGTGCGTTTCTTATATTCTAAGTTTTTCAGTGCAACTCACTCATATACTATGTACTACACTGTGTGTTTCTTATATTCTAAGTTTTTTAGTGCAACTCACTCATATACTATGTACTACACTGTGCGATTCTTATATTCTAAGTTTTTCAGTGCAACTCACTCATATACTATGTACTACACTGTGCGTTTCTTATATTCTAAGTTTTTCAGTGCAACTCACACATATACTATGTACTACACTGTGCATTTCGTTTAATGCGGGTTTTTCAGTAAATTCTAAGTTTTTCAGTGCAACTCATTCATATACTATGTACTATACAGAGCGTTTCTAATATTCTAAGTTTTTCAGTGCAACTCACTCATATACTATGTACTACACTGTGCGTTTCTTATATTCTAAGTTTTTCAGTGCAACTCACTCATATACTATGTACTACACTGTGCGTTTCTTATATTCTAAGTTTTTCAGTGCAACTCACTCATATACTATGTACTACACTGTGCGTTTCTTATATTCTAAGTTTTTCAGTGCAACTCACTCATATACTATGTACTACACTGTGCGTTTCTTATAAGGTTTTGAGTGCAACTCAGTCATATACTATGTACTACACTGTGCATTTCGTGTAATGCGGGTTTTTCAGTAAATTCTAAGTTTTTCAGTGCAACTCATTCATATACTATGTACTATACTGTGCGTTTCTTATATTCTAAGTTTTTCAGTGCAACTCACTCATATACTATGCACTACACTGTGCGTTTCTTATATTCTAGGTTTTTCAATGCAACTCACTCATATACTATGTACTACACTGTGCGTTTCTTATATTCTAAGTTTTTCAGTGCAACTCACTCATATACTATGTACTACACTGTGCGTTTCTTATATTCTAAGTTTTTCAGTGAAACTCACTCATATACTATGTACTACACTGTGCGTTTCTTATATTCTAAGTTTTTCAGTGCAACTCACTCATATACTATGTACTACACTGTGCGTTTCTTATATTCTAAGTTTTTCAGTGCAACTAACTCATATACTATGTACTACACTGTGCGTTTCTTATATTCTAAGTTTTTCAGTGCAACTCACTCATATACTATGTACTACACTGTGCGTTTCTTATATTCTAAGTTTTTCAGTGCAACTCACTCATATACTATGTACTACACTGTGCGTTTCTTATAATATAAGTTTTTGAGTGCAACTCAGTCATATACTATGTACTACACTGTGCATTTCGTGTAATGCGGGTTTTTCAGTAAATTCTAAGTTTTTCAGTGCAACTCATTCATATACTATGTACTATACTGTGCGTTTCTTATATTCTAAGTTTTTCAGTGCAACTCACTCATATACTATGCACTACACTGTGCGTTTCTTATATTCTAAGTTTTTCAATGCAACTCACTCATATACTATGTACTACACTGTGCGTTTCTTATATTCTAAGTTTTTCAGTGCAACTCACACATATACTATGTACTACACTGTGCATTTCGTTTAATGCGGGTTTTTCAGTAAATTTTAAGTTTTTCAGTGCAACTCATTCATATACTATGTACTATACAGTGCGTTTCTAATATTCTAAGTTTTTCAGTGCAACTCACTCATATACTATGTACCACACTGTGCTTTTCTTATATTCTAAGTTTTTCAGTGCAACTCACTCATATACTATGTACTACACTGTGCGTTTCTTATATTCTAAGTTTTTCAGTGCAACTCACTCATATACTATGTACTACACTGTGCGTTTCTTATATTCTAAGTTTTTCAGTGCAACTCACTCATATACTATGTACTACACTGTGCGTTTCTTATAATATAAGTTTTTGAGTGCAACTCAGTCATATACTATGTACTACACTGTGCATTTCGTGTAATGCGGGTTTTTCAGTAAATTCTAAGTTTTTCAGTGCAACTCATTCATATACTATGTACTATACTGTGCGTTTCTTATATTCTAAATTTTTCAGTGCAACTCACTCATATACTATGCACTACACTGTGCGTTTCTTATATTCTAAGTTTTTCAATGCAACTCACTCATATACTATGTACTACACTGTGCGTTTCTTATATTCTAAGTTTTTCAGTGCAACTCACTCATATACTATGTACTACACTGTGCGTTTCTTATATTCTAAGTTTTTCAGTGAAACTCACTCATATACTATGTACTACACTGTGCGTTTCTTATATTCTAAGTTTTTCAGTGCAACTCACTCATATACTATGTACTACACTGTGCGTTTCTTATATTCTAAGTTTTTCAGTGCAACTCACTCATATACTATGTACTACACTGTGCGTTTCTTATATTCTAAGTTTTTCAGTGCAACTCACTCATATACTATGTACTACACTGTGCGTTTCTTATATTCTAAGTTTTTCAGTGCAACTCACTCATATACATTGTACTACACTGTGCGTTTCTTATATTCTAAGTTTTTCAGTGCAACTCACTCTTATACTATGTACTACACTGTGCGTTTCTTATATTCTAAGTTTTTCAGTGCAACTCACTCATATACTATGTACTACACTGTGCGTTTCTTATATTCTAAGTGTTTCAGTGCAACTCACTCATATACTATGTACTACACTGTGCGTTTCTTATATTCTAAGTTTTTCAGTGCAACTCACTCATATACTATGTACTACACTGTGCGTTTCTTATATTCTAAGTTTTTCAGTGCAACCCTCTCATATACTATGTACTACACTGTGCGTTTCTTATATTCCAAGTTTTTCAGTGCAACTCACTCATATACTATGTACTACACTGTGCGTTTCTTAAATTCTAAGTTTTTCAGTGCAACTCACTCATATACTATGTACTACACTGTGCGTTTCTTAAATTCTAAGTTTTTCAGTGCAACTCACTCATATACTATGTACTACACTGTGCGTTTCTTATATTCTAAGTTTTTCAGTGCAACTCACTCATATACTATGTACTACACTGTGCGTTTCTTATATTCTAAGTTTTTCAGTGCAACTCACTCATATACTATGTACTACACTGTGCGTTTCTTATATTCCAAGTTTTTCAGTGCAACTCACTCATATACTATGTACTACACTGTGCGTTTCTTAAATTCTAAGTTTTTCAGTGCAACTCACTCATATACTATGTACTACACTGTGCGTTTCTTATATTCTAAGTTTTTCAGTGCAACTCACTCATATACTATGTACTACACTGTGCGTTTCTTATATTCTAAGTTTTTCAGTGCAACTCACTCATATACTATGTACTACACTGTGCGTTTCTTATATTCTAAGTTTTTCAGTGCAACTCACTCATATACTATGTACAACACTGTGCGTTTCTTATATTCTAAGTTTTTCAGTGCAACTCACTCATATACTATGTACTACACTGTGTGTTTCTTATATTCTAAGTTTTTTAGTGCAACTCACTCATATACTATGTACTACACTGTGCGATTCTTATATTCTAAGTTTTTCAGTGCAACTCACTCATATACTATGTACTACACTGTGCGTTTCTTATATTCTAAGTTTTTCAGTGCAACTCACACATATACTATGTACTACACTGTGCATTTCGTTTAATGCGGGTTTTTCAGTAAATTCTAAGTTTTTCAGTGCAACTCATTCATATACTATGTACTATACAGAGCGTTTCTAATATTCTAAGTTTTTCAGTGCAACTCACTCATATACTATGTACTACACTGTGCGTTTCTTATATTCTAAGTTTTTCAGTGCAACTCACTCATATACGATGTACTACACTGTGCGTTTCTTATATTCTAAATTTTTCAGTGCAACTCACTCATATACTATGTACTACACTGTGCGTTTCTTATATTCTAAGTTTTTCAGTGCAACTCACTCATATACTATGTACTACACTGTGCGTTTCTTATAAGTTTTTGAGTGCAACTCAGTCATATACTATGTTCTACACTGTGCATTTCGTGTAATGCGGGTTTTTCAGTAAATTCTAAGTTTTTCAGTGCAACTCATTCATATACTATGTACTATACTGTGCTTTTCTTATATTCTAAGTTTTTCAGTGCAACTCACTCATATACTATGCACTACACTGTGCGTTTCTTATATTCTAGGTTTTTCAATGCAACTCACTCATATACTATGTACTACACTGTGCGTTTCTTATATTCTAAGTTTTTCAGTGCAACTCACTCATATACTATGTACTACACTGTGCGTTTCTTATATTCTAAGTTTTTCAGTGAAACTCACTCATGTACTATGTACTACACTGTGCGTTTCTTATATTCTAAGTTTTTCAGTGCAACTCACTCATATACTATGTACTACACTGTGCGTTTCTTATATTCTAAGTTTTTCAGTGCAACTCACTCATATACTATGTACTACACTGTGCGTTTCTTATATTCTAAGTTTTTCAGTGCAACTCACTCATATACTATGTACTACACTGTGTGTTTCTTATATTCTAAGTTTTTCAGTGCAACTCACTCATATACTATGTACTACACTGTGCGTTTCTTATAATATAAGTTTTTGAGTGCAACTCAGTCATATACTATGTACTACACTGTGCATTTCGTGTAATGCGGGTTTTTCAGTAAATTCTAAGTTTTTCAGTGCAACTCATTCATATACTATGTACTATACTGTGCGTTTCTTATATTCTAAGTTTTTCAGTGCAACTCACTCATATACTATGCACTACACTGTGCGTTTCTTATATTCTAAGTTTTTCAATGCAACTCACTCATATACTATGTACTACACTGTGCGTTTCTTATATTCTAAGTTTTTCAGTGCAACTCACACATATACTATGTACTACACTGTGCATTTCGTTTAATGCGGGTTTTTCAGTAAATTTTAAGTTTTTCAGTGCAACTCATTCATATACTATGTACTATACAGTGCGTTTCTAATATTCTAAGTTTTTCAGTGCAACTCACTCATATACTATGTACTACACTGTGCGTTTCTTATATTCTAAGTTTTTCAGTGCAACTCACTCATATACTATGTACTACACTGTGCGTTTCTTATATTCTAAGTTTTTCAGTGCAACTCACTCATATACTATGTACTACACTGTGCGTTTCTTATATTCTAAGTTTTTCAGTGCAACTCACTCATATACTGTGTACTACACTGTGCGTTTCTTGTATTCTAAGTTTTTCAGTGCAACTCACTCATATACTATGTACTACACTGTGCGTTTCTTATATTCTAAGTTTTTCAGTGCAACTCACTCATATACTATGTACTACACTGTGCGTTTCTTATAATATAAGTTTTTGAGTGCAACTCAGTCATATACTATGTACTACACTGTGCATTTCGTGTAATGCGGGTTTTTCAGTAAATTCTAAGTTTTTCAGTGCAACTCATTCATATACTATGTACTATACTGTGCGTTTCTTATATTCTAAGTTTTTCAGTGCAACTCACTCATATACTATGCACTACACTGTGCGTTTCTTATATTCTAAGTTTTTCAATGCAACTCACTCATATACTATGTACTACACTGTGCGTTTCTTATATTCTAAGTTTTTCAGTGCAACTCACTCATATACTATGTACTACACTGTGCGTTTCTTATATTCTAAGTTTTTCAGTGAAACTCACTCATATACTATGTACTACACTGTGCGTTTCTTATATTCTAAGTTTTTCAGTGCAACTCACTCATATACTATGTACTACACTGTGCGTTTCTTATATTCTAAGTTTTTCAGTGCAACTCACTCATATTCTATGTACTACACTGTGCGTTTCTTATATTCTAAGTTTTTCAGTGCAACTCACTCATATACTATGTACTACACTGTGCGTTTCTTATATTCTAAGTTTTTCAGTGCAACTCACTCATATACTATGTACTACACTGTGCGTTTCTTATATTCTAAGTTTTTGAGTGCAACTCACTCATATACTATGTACTACACTGTGCGTTTCTTATATTCTAAGTTTTTCAGTGCAACTCACTCATATACTATGTACTACACTGTGCGTTTCTTATATTCTAAGTTTTACAGTGCAACTCACTCATATACTATGTACTACACTGTCGTTTCTTAAATTCTAAGTTTTTCAGTGCATCTCACTCATATACTATGTATTACACTGTGCATTTCTTATATTCTAAGTTTTTCAGTGCAACTCACTCATATACTATGCACTACACTGTGCGTTTCTTATATTCTAAGTTTTTCAGTGCAACTCACTCATATACTATGTACTACACTGTGCGTTTCTTATATTCTAAGTTTTTCAGTGCAACTCACTCATATACTATGTACTACACTTTGCGTTTCTTATATTCTAAGTTTTTCATGGCAACTCACTCATATACTGTGTACTACACTGTGCGTTTCTTATATTCTAAGTTTTTCAGTGCAACTCACACATATACTATGTACTACACTGTGCGTTTCTTATATTCTAAGTTTTTCAGTGCAACTCACTCATATACTATGTACTACACTGTGCGTTTCTTATATTCTAAGTTTTTCAGTGCAACTCACTCATATACTATGTACTACACTGTGCGTTTCTTATATTCTAAGTTTTTCAGTGCAACTCACTCATATACTATGTACTACACTGTGCGTTTCTTATATTCTAAGTTTTTCAGTGCAACTCACTCATATACTATGTACTACACTGTGCGTTTCTTATATTCTAAGTTTTTCATGGCAACTCACTCATATACTATGTACTACACTGTGCGTTTCTTATATTCTAAGTTTTTCAGTGCAACTCACTCATATACTATGTACTATACAGTGCGTTTCTAATATTCTAAGTTTTTCAGTGCAACTCACTCATATACTATGTACTACACTGTGCGTTTCTTAAATTCTAAGTTTTTCAGTGCAACTCACTCATATACTATGTACTACACTGTGCGTTTCTTATATTCTAAGTTTTTCAGTGCAACTCACTCATATACTATGTACTACACTGTGCGTTTCTTATATTCTAAGTTTTTCAGTGCAACTCACTCTTATACTATGTACTACACTGTGCGTTTCTTATATTCTAAGTTTTTCAGTGCAACTCACTCATATACTATGTACTACACTGTGCGTTTCTTATATTCTAAGTTTTTCAGTGCAACTGACTCATATACTATGTACTACACTGTACGTTTCTTAAATTCTAAGTTTTTCAGTGCAACTCACTCATATACTATGTACTACACTGTGCGTTTCTTATAATATAAGTTTTTGAGTGCAACTCAGTCATATACTATGTACTACACTGTGCATTTCGTGTAATGCGGGTTTTTCAGTAAATTCTAAGTTTTTCAGTGCAACTCATTCATATACTATGTACTATACTGTGCGTTTCTTATATTCTAAATTTTTCAGTGCAACTCACTCATATACTATGCACTACACTGTGCGTTTCTTATATTCTAAGTTTTTCAATGCAACTCACTCATATACTATGTACTACACTGTGCGTTTCTTATATTCTAAGTTTTTCAGTGCAACTCACTCATATACTATGTACTACACTGTGCGTTTCTTATATTCTAAGTTTTTCAGTGAAACTCACTCATATACTATGCACTACACTGTGCGTTTCTTATATTCTAAGTTTTTCAGTGCAACTCACTCATATACTATGTACTACACTGTGCGTTTCTTATATTCTAAGTTTTTCAGTGCAACTCACTCATATACTATGTACTACACTGTGCGTTTCTTATATTCTAAGTTTTTCAGTGCAACTCACTCATATACTATGTACTACACTGTGCGTTTCTTATATTCTAAGTTTTTCAGTGCAACTCACTCATATACTATGTACTACACTGTGCGTTTCTTATATTCTAAGTTTTTCAGTGCAACTCACTCATATACTATGTACTACACTGTGCGTTTCTTATATTCTAAGTTTTTCAGTGCAACTCACTCATATACTATGTACTACACTGTGCGTTTCTTATATTCTAAGTTTTTCAGTGCAACTCACTCATATACTATGTACTACACTGTGCGTTTCTTATAATATAAGTTTTTGAGTGCAACTCAGTCATATACTATGTACTACACTGTGCATTTCGTGTAATGCGGGTTTTTCAGTAAATTCTAAGTTTTTCAGTGCAACTCATTCATATACTATGTACTATACTGTGCGTTTCTTATATTCTAAGTTTTTCAGTGCAACTCACTCATATACTATGCACTACACTGTGCGTTTCTTATATTCTAAGTTTTTCAATGCAACTCACTCATATACTATGTACTACACTGTGCGTTTCTTATATTCTAAGTTTTTCAGTGCAACTCACTCATATACTATGTACTACACTGTGCGTTTCTTATATTCTAAGTTTTTCAGTGAAACTCACTCATATACTATGTACTACACTGTGCGTTTCTTATATTCTAAGTTTTTCAGTGCAACTCACTCATATACTATGTACTACACTGTGCGTTTCTTATATTCTAAGTTTTTCAGTGCAACTCACTCATATTCTATGTACTACACTGTGCGTTTCTTATATTCTAAGTTTTTCAGTGCAACTCACTCATATACTATGTACTACACTGTGCGTTTCTTATATTCTAAGTTTTTCAGTGCAACTCACTCATATACTATGTACTACACTGTGCGTTTCTTATATTCTAAGTTTTTGAGTGCAACTCACTCATATACTATGTACTACACTGTGCGTTTCTTATATTCTAAGTTTTTCAGTGCAACTCACTCATATACTATGTACTACACTGTGCGTTTCTTATATTCTAAGTTTTACAGTGCAACTCACTCATATACTATGTACTACACTGTCGTTTCTTAAATTCTAAGTTTTTCAGTGCATCTCACTCATATACTATGTATTACACTGTGCATTTCTTATATTCTAAGTTTTTCAGTGCAACTCACTCATATACTATGCACTACACTGTGCGTTTCTTATATTCTAAGTTTTTCAGTGCAACTCACTCATATACTATGTACTACACTGTGCGTTTCTTATATTCTAAGTTTTTCAGTGCAACTCACTCATATACTATGTACTACACTGTGCGTTTCTTATATTCTAAGTTTTTCATGGCAACTCACTCATATACTGTGTACTACACTGTGCGTTTCTTATATTCTAAGTTTTTCAGTGCAACTCACACATATACTATGTACTACACTGTGCGTTTCTTATATTCTAAGTTTTTCAGTGCAACTCACTCATATACTATGTACTACACTGTGCGTTTCTTATATTCTAAGTTTTTCAGTGCAACTCACTCATATACTATGTACTACACTGTGCGTTTCTTATATTCTAAGTTTTTCAGTGCAACTCACACATATACTATGTACTACACTGTGCATTTCGTTTAATGCGGGTTTTTCAGTAAATTTTAAGTTTTTCAGTGCAACTCATTCATATACTATGTACTATACAGTGCGTTTCTAATATTCTAAGTTTTTCAGTGCAACTCACTCATATAATATGTACTACACTGTGCGTTTCTTATATTCTAAGTTTTTCAGTGCAACTCACTCATATACTATGTACTACACTGTGCGTTTCTTATATTCTAAGTTTTTCAGTGCAACTCACTCATATACTATGTACTACACTGTGCGTTTCTTATATTCTAAGTTTTTCAGTGCAACTCACTCATATACTGTGTACTACACTGTGCGTTTCTTATATTCTAAGTTTTTCAGTGCAACTCACTCATATACTATGTACTACACTGTGCGTTTCTTATATTCTAAGTTTTTCAGTGCAACTCACTCATATACTATGTACTACACTGTGCGTTTCTTATAATATAAGTTTTTGAGTGCAACTCAGTCATATACTATGTACTACACTGTGCATTTCGTGTAATGCGGGTTTTTCAGTAAATTCTAAGTTTTTCAGTGCAACTCATTCATATACTATGTACTATACTGTGCGTTTCTTATATTCTAAGTTTTTCAGTGCAACTCACTCATATACTATGCACTACACTGTGCGTTTCTTATATTCTAAGTTTTTCAATGCAACTCACTCATATACTATGTACTACACTGTGCGTTTCTTATATTCTAAGTTTTTCAGTGCAACTCACTCATATACTATGTACTACACTGTGCGTTTCTTATATTCTAAGTTTTTCAGTGAAACTCACTCATATACTATGTACTACACTGTGCGTTTCTTATATTCTAAGTTTTTCAGTGCAACTCACTCATATACTATGTACTACACTGTGCGTTTCTTATATTCTAAGTTTTTCAGTGCAACTCACTCATATTCTATGTACTACACTGTGCGTTTCTTATATTCTAAGTTTTTCAGTGCAACTCACTCATATACTATGTACTACACTGTGCGTTTCTTATATTCTAAGTTTTTCAGTGCAACTCACTCATATACTATGTACTACACTGTGCGTTTCTTATATTCTAAGTTTTTGAGTGCAACTCACTCATATACTATGTACTACACTGTGCGTTTCTTATATTCTAAGTTTTTCAGTGCAACTCACTCATATACTATGTACTACACTGTGCGTTTCTTATATTCTAAGTTTTACAGTGCAACTCACTCATATACTATGTACTACACTGTCGTTTCTTAAATTCTAAGTTTTTCAGTGCATCTCACTCATATACTATGTATTACACTGTGCATTTCTTATATTCTAAGTTTTTCAGTGCAACTCACTCATATACTATGCACTACACTGTGCGTTTCTTATATTCTAAGTTTTTCAGTGCAACTCACTCATATACTATGTACTACACTGTGCGTTTCTTATATTCTAAGTTTTTCAGTGCAACTCACTCATATACTATGTACTACACTTTGCGTTTCTTATATTCTAAGTTTTTCATGGCAACTCACTCATATACTGTGTACTACACTGTGCGTTTCTTATATTCTAAGTTTTTCAGTGCAACTCACACATATACTATGTACTACACTGTGCGTTTCTTATATTCTAAGTTTTTCAGTGCAACTCACTCATATACTATGTACTACACTGTGCGTTTCTTATATTCTAAGTTTTTCAGTGCAACTCACTCATATACTATGTACTACACTGTGCGTTTCTTATATTCTAAGTTTTTCAGTGCAACTCACTCATATACTATGTACTACACTGTGCGTTTCTTATATTCTAAGTTTTTCAGTGCAACTCACTCATATACTATGTACTACACTGTGCGTTTCTTATATTCTAAGTTTTTCATGGCAACTCACTCATATACTATGTACTACACTGTGCGTTTCTTATATTCTAAGTTTTTCAGTGCAACTCACTCATATACTATGTACTATACAGTGCGTTTCTAATATTCTAAGTTTTTCAGTGCAACTCACTCATATACTATGTACTACACTGTGCGTTTCTTAAATTCTAAGTTTTTCAGTGCAACTCACTCATATACTATGTACTACACTGTGCGTTTCTTATATTCTAAGTTTTTCAGTGCAACTCACTCATATACTATGTACTACACTGTGCGTTTCTTATATTCTAAGTTTTTCAGTGCAACTCACTCTTATACTATGTACTACACTGTGCGTTTCTTATATTCTAAGTTTTTCAGTGCAACTCACTCATATACTATGTACTACACTGTGCGTTTCTTATATTCTAAGTTTTTCAGTGCAACTGACTCATATACTGTGTACTACACTGTGCGTTTCTTATATTCTAAGTTTTTCAGTGCAACTCACTCATATACTATGTACTACACTGTGCGTTTCTTATATTCTAAGTTTTTCAGTGCAACTCACTCATATACTATGTACTACACTGTGCGTTTCTTATAATATAAGTTTTTGAGTGCAACTCAGTCATATACTATGTACTACACTGTGCATTTCGTGTAATGCGGGTTTTTCAGTAAATTCTAAGTTTTTCAGTGCAACTCATTCATATACTATGTACTATACTGTGCGTTTCTTATATTCTAAGTTTTTCAGTGCAACTCACTCATATACTATGCACTACACTGTGCGTTTCTTATATTCTAAGTTTTTCAATGCAACTCACTCATATACTATGTACTACACTGTGCGTTTCTTATATTCTAAGTTTTTCAGTGCAACTCACTCATATACTATGTACTACACTGTGCGTTTCTTATATTCTAAGTTTTTCAGTGAAACTCACTCATATACTATGTACTACACTGTGCGTTTCTTATATTCTAAGTTTTTCAGTGCAACTCACTCATATACTATGTACTACACTGTGCGTTTCTTATATTCTAAGTTTTTCAGTGCAACTCACTCATATTCTATGTACTACACTGTGCGTTTCTTATATTCTAAGTTTTTCAGTGCAACTCACTCATATACTATGTACTACACTGTGCGTTTCTTATATTCTAAGTTTTTCAGTGCAACTCACTCATATACTATGTACTACACTGTGCGTTTCTTATATTCTAAGTTTTTGAGTGCAACTCACTCATATACTATGTACTACACTGTGCGTTTCTTATATTCTAAGTTTTTCAGTGCAACTCACTCATATACTATGTACTACACTGTGCGTTTCTTATATTCTAAGTTTTACAGTGCAACTCACTCATATACTATGTACTACACTGTCGTTTCTTAAATTCTAAGTTTTTCAGTGCATCTCACTCATATACTATGTATTACACTGTGCATTTCTTATATTCTAAGTTTTTCAGTGCAACTCACTCATATACTATGCACTACACTGTGCGTTTCTTATATTCTAAGTTTTTCAGTGCAACTCACTCATATACTATGTACTACACTGTGCGTTTCTTATATTCTAAGTTTTTCAGTGCAACTCACTCATATACTATGTACTACACTTTGCGTTTCTTATATTCTAAGTTTTTCATGGCAACTCACTCATATACTGTGTACTACACTGTGCGTTTCTTATATTCTAAGTTTTTCAGTGCAACTCACACATATACTATGTACTACACTGTGCGTTTCTTATATTCTAAGTTTTTCAGTGCAACTCACTCATATACTATGTACTACACTGTGCGTTTCTTATATTCTAAGTTTTTCAGTGCAACTCACTCATATACTATGTACTACACTGTGCGTTTCTTATATTCTAAGTTTTTCAGTGCAACTCACTCATATACTATGTACTACACTGTGCGTTTCTTATATTCTAAGTTTTTCAGTGCAACTCACTCATATACTATGTACTACACTGTGCGTTTCTTATATTCTAAGTTTTTCATGGCAACTCACTCATATACTATGTACTACACTGTGCGTTTCTTATATTCTAAGTTTTTCAGTGCAACTCACTCATATACTATGTACTATACAGTGCGTTTCTAATATTCTAAGTTTTTCAGTGCAACTCACTCATATACTATGTACTACACTGTGCGTTTCTTAAATTCTAAGTTTTTCAGTGCAACTCACTCATATACTATGTACTACACTGTGCGTTTCTTATATTCTAAGTTTTTCAGTGCAACTCACTCATATACTATGTACTACACTGTGCGTTTCTTATATTCTAAGTTTTTCAGTGCAACTCACTCTTATACTATGTACTACACTGTGCGTTTCTTATATTCTAAGTTTTTCAGTGCAACTCACTCATATACTATGTACTACACTGTGCGTTTCTTATATTCTAAGTTTTTCAGTGCAACTGACTCATATACTATGTACTACACTGTACGTTTCTTAAATTCTAAGTTTTTCAGTGCAACTCACTCATATACTATGTACTACACTGTGCGTTTCTTATAATATAAGTTTTTGAGTGCAACTCAGTCATATACTATGTACTACACTGTGCATTTCGTGTAATGCGGGTTTTTCAGTAAATTCTAAGTTTTTCAGTGCAACTCATTCATATACTATGTACTATACTGTGCGTTTCTTATATTCTAAATTTTTCAGTGCAACTCACTCATATACTATGCACTACACTGTGCGTTTCTTATATTCTAAGTTTTTCAATGCAACTCACTCATATACTATGTACTACACTGTGCGTTTCTTATATTCTAAGTTTTTCAGTGCAACTCACTCATATACTATGTACTACACTGTGCGTTTCTTATATTCTAAGTTTTTCAGTGAAACTCACTCATATACTATGCACTACACTGTGCGTTTCTTATATTCTAAGTTTTTCAGTGCAACTCACTCATATACTATGTACTACACTGTGCGTTTCTTATATTCTAAGTTTTTCAGTGCAACTCACTCATATACTATGTACTACACTGTGCGTTTCTTATATTCTAAGTTTTTCAGTGCAACTCACTCATATACTATGTACTACACTGTGCGTTTCTTATATTCTAAGTTTTTCAGTGCAACTCACTCATATACTATGTACTACACTGTGCGTTTCTTATATTCTAAGTTTTTCAGTGCAACTCACTCATATACTATGTACTACACTGTGCGTTTCTTATATTCTAAGTTTTTCAGTGCAACTCACTCATATACTATGTACTACACTGTGCGTTTCTTATATTCTAAGTTTTTCAGTGCAACTCACTCATATACTATGTACTACACTGTGCGTTTCTTATAATATAAGTTTTTGAGTGCAACTCAGTCATATACTATGTACTACACTGTGCATTTCGTGTAATGCGGGTTTTTCAGTAAATTCTAAGTTTTTCAGTGCAACTCATTCATATACTATGTACTATACTGTGCGTTTCTTATATTCTAAGTTTTTCAGTGCAACTCACTCATATACTATGCACTACACTGTGCGTTTCTTATATTCTAAGTTTTTCAATGCAACTCACTCATATACTATGTACTACACTGTGCGTTTCTTATATTCTAAGTTTTTCAGTGCAACTCACTCATATACTATGTACTACACTGTGCGTTTCTTATATTCTAAGTTTTTCAGTGAAACTCACTCATATACTATGTACTACACTGTGCGTTTCTTATATTCTAAGTTTTTCAGTGCAACTCACTCATATACTATGTACTACACTGTGCGTTTCTTATATTCTAAGTTTTTCAGTGCAACTCACTCATATTCTATGTACTACACTGTGCGTTTCTTATATTCTAAGTTTTTCAGTGCAACTCACTCATATACTATGTACTACACTGTGCGTTTCTTATATTCTAAGTTTTTCAGTGCAACTCACTCATATACTATGTACTACACTGTGCGTTTCTTATATTCTAAGTTTTTGAGTGCAACTCACTCATATACTATGTACTACACTGTGCGTTTCTTATATTCTAAGTTTTTCAGTGCAACTCACTCATATACTATGTACTACACTGTGCGTTTCTTATATTCTAAGTTTTACAGTGCAACTCACTCATATACTATGTACTACACTGTCGTTTCTTAAATTCTAAGTTTTTCAGTGCATCTCACTCATATACTATGTATTACACTGTGCATTTCTTATATTCTAAGTTTTTCAGTGCAACTCACTCATATACTATGCACTACACTGTGCGTTTCTTATATTCTAAGTTTTTCAGTGCAACTCACTCATATACTATGTACTACACTGTGCGTTTCTTATATTCTAAGTTTTTCAGTGCAACTCACTCATATACTATGTACTACACTGTGCGTTTCTTATATTCTAAGTTTTTCATGGCAACTCACTCATATACTGTGTACTACACTGTGCGTTTCTTATATTCTAAGTTTTTCAGTGCAACTCACACATATACTATGTACTACACTGTGCGTTTCTTATATTCTAAGTTTTTCAGTGCAACTCACTCATATACTATGTACTACACTGTGCGTTTCTTATATTCTAAGTTTTTCAGTGCAACTCACTCATATACTATGTACTACACTGTGCGTTTCTTATATTCTAAGTTTTTCAGTGCAACTCACTCATATACTATGTACTACACTGTGCGTTTCTTATATTCTAAGTTTTTCATGGCAACTCACTCATATACTATGTACTACACTGTGCGTTTCTTATATTCTAAGTTTTTCAGTGCAACTCACTCATATACTATATACTATACAGTGCGTTTCTAATATTCTAAGTTTTTCAGTGCAACTCACTCATATACTATGTACTACACTGTGCGTTTCTTAAATTCTAAGTTTTTCAGTGCAACTCACTCATATACTATGTACTACACTGTGCGTTTCTTATATTCTAAGTTTTTCAGTGCAACTCACTCATATACTATGTACTACACTGTGCGTTTCTTATATTCTAAGTTTTTCAGTGCAACTCACTCTTATACTATGTACTACACTGTGCGTTTCTTATATTCTAAGTTTTTCAGTGCAACTCACTCATATACTATGTACTACACTGTGCGTTTCTTATATTCTAAGTTTTTCAGTGCAACTCACTCATATACTATGTACTACACTGTACGTTTCTTAAATTCTAAGTTTTTCAGTGCAACTCACTCATATACTATGTACTACACTGTGCGTTTCTTATATTCTAAGTTTTTCAGTGCAACTCACTCATATACTATGTACTACACTGTGCGTTTCTTATATTCTAAGTTTTTCAGTGCAACTCACTCATATACTATGTACTACACTGTGCGTTTCTTATATTCTAAGTTTTTCAGTGCAACTCACTCATATACTATGTACTACACTGTGCGTTTCTTAAATTCTAAGTTTTTCAGTGCAACTCACTCATATACTATGTACTACACTGTGCGTTTCTTATATTCTAAGTTTGTCAGTGCAACTCACTCATATACTATGTACTACACTGTGCGTTTCTTATATTCTAAGTTTTTCAGTGCAACTCACACATATACTATGCACTACACTGTGCGTTTCTTATATTCTAAGTTTTTCAGTGCAACTCACTCATATACTATGTACAACACTGTGCGTTTCTTATATTCTAAGTTTTTCAGTGCAACTCACTCATATACTATGTACTACACTGTGTGTTTCTTATATTCTAAGTTTTTTAGTGCAACTCACTCATATACTATGAACTACACTGTGCGATTCTTATATTCTAAGTTTTTCAGTGCAACTCACTCATATACTATGTACTACACTGTGCGTTTCTTATATTCTAAGTTTTTCAGTGCAACTCACACATATACTATGTACTACACTGTGCATTTCGTTTAATGCGGGTTTTTCAGTAAATTCTAAGTTTTTCAGTGCAATTCATTCATATACTATGTACTATACAGTGTGTTTCTAATATTCTAAGTTTTTCAGTGCAACTCACTCATATACTATGTACTACACTGTGCGTTTCTTATATTCTAAGTTTTTCAGTGCAACTCACTCATATTCTATGTACTACACTGTGCGTTTCTTATATTCTAAGTTTTTCAGTGCAACTCACTCATATACTATGTACTACACTGTGCGTTTCTTATATTCTAAGTTTTTCAGTGCAACTCACTCATATACTATGTACTACACTGTGCGTTTCTTATATTCTAAGTTTTTGAGTGCAACTCACTCATATACTATGTACTACACTGTGCGTTTCTTATATTCTAAGTTTTTCAGTGCAACTCACTCATATACTATGTACTACACTGTGCGTTTCTTATATTCTAAGTTTTACAGTGCAACTCACTCATATACTATGTACTACACTGTCGTTTCTTAAATTCTAAGTTTTTCAGTGCATCTCACTCATATACTATGTATTACACTGTGCATTTCTTATATTCTAAGTTTTTCAGTGCAACTCACTCATATACTATGCACTACACTGTGCGTTTCTTATATTCTAAGTTTTTCAGTGCAACTCACTCATATACTATGTACTACACTGTGCGTTTCTTATATTCTAAGTTTTTCAGTGCAACTCACTCATATACTATGTACTACACTGTGCGTTTCTTATATTCTAAGTTTTTCATGGCAACTCACTCATATACTGTGTACTACACTGTGCGTTTCTTATATTCTAAGTTTTTCAGTGCAACTCACACATATACTATGTACTACACTGTGCGTTTCTTATATTCTAAGTTTTTCAGTGCAACTCACTCATATACTATGTACTACACTGTGCGTTTCTTATATTCTAAGTTTTTCAGTGCAACTCACTCATATACTATGTACTACACTGTGCGTTTCTTATATTCTAAGTTTTTCAGTGCAACTCACTCATATACTATGTACTACACTGTGCGTTTCTTATATTCTAAGTTTTTCATGGCAACTCACTCATATACTATGTACTACACTGTGCGTTTCTTATATTCTAAGTTTTTCAGTGCAACTCACTCATATACTATATACTATACAGTGCGTTTCTAATATTCTAAGTTTTTCAGTGCAACTCACTCATATACTATGTACTACACTGTGCGTTTCTTAAATTCTAAGTTTTTCAGTGCAACTCACTCATATACTATGTACTACACTGTGCGTTTCTTATATTCTAAGTTTTTCAGTGCAACTCACTCATATACTATGTACTACACTGTGCGTTTCTTATATTCTAAGTTTTTCAGTGCAACTCACTCTTATACTATGTACTACACTGTGCGTTTCTTATATTCTAAGTTTTTCAGTGCAACTCACTCATATACTATGTACTACACTGTGCGTTTCTTATATTCTAAGTTTTTCAGTGCAACTCACTCATATACTATGTACTACACTGTACGTTTCTTAAATTCTAAGTTTTTCAGTGCAACTCACTCATATACTATGTACTACACTGTGCGTTTCTTATATTCTAAGTTTTTCAGTGCAACTCACTCATATACTATGTACTACACTGTGCGTTTCTTATATTCTAAGTTTTTCAGTGCAACTCACTCATATACTATGTACTACACTGTGCGTTTCTTATATTCTAAGTTTTTCAGTGCAACTCACTCATATACTATGTACTACACTGTGCGTTTCTTAAATTCTAAGTTTTTCAGTGCAACTCACTCATATACTATGTACTACACTGTGCGTTTCTTATATTCTAAGTTTGTCAGTGCAACTCACTCATATACTATGTACTACACTGTGCGTTTCTTATATTCTAAGTTTTTCAGTGCAACTCACACATATACTATGCACTACACTGTGCGTTTCTTATATTCTAAGTTTTTCAGTGCAACTCACTCATATACTATGTACAACACTGTGCGTTTCTTATATTCTAAGTTTTTCAGTGCAACTCACTCATATACTATGTACTACACTGTGTGTTTCTTATATTCTAAGTTTTTTAGTGCAACTCACTCATATACTATGAACTACACTGTGCGATTCTTATATTCTAAGTTTTTCAGTGCAACTCACTCATATACTATGTACTACACTGTGCGTTTCTTATATTCTAAGTTTTTCAGTGCAACTCACACATATACTATGTACTACACTGTGCATTTCGTTTAATGCGGGTTTTTCAGTAAATTCTAAGTTTTTCAGTGCAATTCATTCATATACTATGTACTATACAGTGTGTTTCTAATATTCTAAGTTTTTCAGTGCAACTCACTCATATACTATGTACTACACTGTGCGTTTCTTATATTCTAAGTTTTTCAGTGCAACTCACTCATATAATATGTACTACACTGTGCGTTTCTTATATTCTAAGTTTTTCAGTGCAACTCACTCATATACTATGTACTACACTGTGCGTTTCTTATATTCTAAGTTTTTCAGTGCAACTCACTCATATACTATGTACTACACTGTGCGTTTCTTATAATATAAGTTTTTGAGTGCAACTCAGTCATATACTATGTACTACACTGTGCATTTCGTGTAATGCGGGTTTTTCAGTAAATTCTAAGTTTTTCAGTGCAACTCATTCATATACTATGTACTATACTGTGCGTTTCTTATATTCTAAGTTTTTCAGTGCAACTCACTCATATACTATGCACTACACTGTGCGTTTCTTATATTCTAAGTTTATCAATGCAACTCACTCATATACTATGTACTACACTGTGCGTTTCTTATATTCTAAGTTTTTCAGTGCAACTCACTCATATACTATGTACTACACTGTGCGTTTCTTATATTCTAAGTTTTTCAGTGAAACTCACTCATATACTATGTACTACACTGTGCGTTTCTTATATTCTAAGTTTTTCAGTGCAACTCACTCATATACTATGTACTACACTGTGCGTTTCTTATATTCTAAGTTTTTCAGTGCAACTCACTCATATACTATGTACTACACTGTGCGTTTCTTATATTCTAAGTTTTTCAGTGCAACTCACTCATATAATATGTACTACACTGTGCGTTTCTTATATTCTAAGTTTTTCAGTGCAACTCACTCATATACTATGTACTACACTGTGCGTTTCTTATATTCTAAGTTTTTGAGTGCAACTCACTCATATACTATGTACTACACTGTGCGTTTCTTATATTCTAAGTTTTTCAGTGCAACTCACTCATATACTATGTACTACACTGTGCGTTTCTTAAATTCTAAGTTTTACAGTGCAACTCACTCATATACTATGTACTACACTGTCGTTTCTTAAATTCTAAGTTTTTCAGTGCATCTCACTCATATACTATGTATTACACTGTGCGTTTCTTATATTCTAAGTTTTTCAGTGCAACTCACTCATATACTATGCACTACACTGTGCGTTTCTTATATTCTAAGTTTTTCAGTGCAACTCACTCATATACTATGTACTACACTGTGCGTTTCTTATATTCTAAGTTTTTCAGTGCAACTCACTCATATACTATGTACTACACTGTGCGTTTCTTATATTCTAAGTTTTTCATGGCAACTCACTCATATACTGTGTACTACACTGTGCGTTTCTTATATTCTAAGTTTTTCAGTGCAACTCACTCATATACTATGTACTACACTGTGCGTTTCTTATATTCTAAGTTTTTCAGTGCAACTCACTCATATACTATGTACTACACTGTGCGTTTCTTATATTCTAAGTTTTTCAGTGCAACTCACTCATATACTATGTACTACACTGTGCGTTTCTTATATTCTAAGTTTTTCAGTGCAACTCACTCATATACTATGTACTACAATGTGCGTTTCTTATATTCTAAGTTTTTCTGTGCAACTCACTCATATACTATGTACTACACTGTGCGTTTCTTATATTCTAAGTTTTTCAGTGCAACTCACTCATATAATATGTACTACACTGTGCGTTTCTTATATTCTAAGTTTTTCAGTGCAACTCACTCATATACTATGTACTACACTGTGCGTTTCTTATATTCTAAGTTTTTCAGTGCAACTCACTCATATACTATGTACTACACTGTGCGTTTCTTATATTCTAAGTTTTTCAGTGCAACTCACTCATATACATTGTACTACACTGTGCGTTTCTTATATTCTAAGTTTTTCAGTGCAACTCACTCTTATACTATGTACTACACTGTGCGTTTCTTATATTCTAAGTTTTTCAGTGCAACTCACTCATATACTATGTACTACACTGTGCGTTTCTTATATTCTAAGTTTTTCAGTGCAACTCACTCATATACTATGTACTACACTGTGCGTTTCTTAAATTCTAAGTTTTTCAGTGCAACTCAATCATATACTATGTACTACACTGTGCGTTTCTTATATTCTAAGTTTTTCAGTGCAACTCACTCATATACTATGTACTACACTGTGCGTTTCTTATATTCTAAGTTTTTCAGTGCAACTCACTCATATACTATGTACTACACTGTGCGTTTCTTATATTCTAAGTTTTTCAGTGCAACTCACTCATATACTATGTACTACACTGTGCGTTTCTTAAATTCTAAGTTTTTCAGTGCAACTCACTCATATACTATGTACTACACTGTGCGTTTCTTATATTCTAAGTTTGTCAGTGCAACTCACTCATATACTATGTACTACACTGTGTGTTTCTTATATTCTAAGTTTTTCAGTGCAACTCACTCATATACTATGTACTACACTGTGCGTTTCTTATATTCTAAGTTTTTCAGTGCAACTCACTCATATACTATGTACAACACTGTGCGTTTCTTATATTCTAAGTTTTTCAGTGCAACTCACTCATATACTATGTACTACACTGTGCGTTTCTTATATTCTAAGTTTTTTAGTGCAACTCACTCATATACTATGTACTACACTGTGCGATTCTTATATTCTAAGTTTTTCAGTGCAACTCACTCATATACTAGTACTACACTGTGCGTTTCTTATATTCTAAGTTTTTCAGTGCAACTCACACATATACTATGTACTACACTGTGCATTTCGTTTAATGCGGGTTTTTCAGTAAATTCTAAGTTTTTCAGTGCAACTCATTCATATACTATGTACTATACAGTGTGTTTCTAATATTCTAAGTTTTTCAGTGCAACTCACTCATATACTATGTACTACACTGTGCGTTTCTTATATTCTAAGTTTTTCAGTGCAACTCACTCATATACTATGTACTACACTGTGCGTTTCTTATATTCTAAGTTTTTCAGTGCAACTCACTCATATACACTGTACTACACTGTGCGTTTCTTATATTCTAAGTTTTTCAGTGCAACTCACTCATATACTATGTACTACACTGTGCGTTTCTTATAATATAAGTTTTTGAGTGCAACTCAGTCATATACTATGTACTACACTGTGCATTTCGTGTAATGCGGGTTTTTCAGTAAATTCTAAGTTTTTCAGTGCAACTCATTCATATACTATGTACTATACTGTGCGTTTCTTATATTCTAAGTTTTTCAGTGCAACTCACTCATATACTATGCACTACACTGTGCGTTTCTTATATTCTAAGTTTTTCAGTGCAACTCACTCATATACTATGTACTACACTGTGCGTTTCTTATATTCTAAGTTTTTCAGTGAAACTCACTCATATACTATGTACTACACTGTGCGTTTCTTATATTCTAAGTTTTTCAGTGCAACTCACTCATATACTATGTACTACACTGTGCGTTTCTTATATTCTAAGTTTTTCAGTGCAACTCACTCATATACTATGTACTACACTGTGCGTTTCTTATATTCTAAGTTTTTCAGTGCAACTCACTCATATACTATGTACTACACTGTGCGTTTCTTATATTCTAAGTTTTTCAGTGCAACTCACTCATATACTATGTACTACACTGTGCGTTTCTTATATTCTAAGTTTTTCAGTGCAACTCACTCATATACTATGTACTACACTGTGCGTTTCTTATATTCTAAGTTTTTCAGTGCAACTCACTCATATACATTGTACTACACTGTGCGTTTCTTATATTCTAAGTTTTTCAGTGCAACTCACTCTTATACTATGTACTACACTGTGCGTTTCTTATATTCTAAGTTTTTTAGTGCAACTCACTCATATACTATGTACTACACTGTGCGTTTCTTATATTCTAAGTTTTTCAGTGCAACTCACTCATATACTATGTACTACACTGTGCGTTTCTTAAATTCTAAGTTTTTCAGTGCAACTCACTCATATACTATGTACTACACTGTGCGTTTCTTATATTCTAAGTTTTTCAGTGCAACTCACTCATATACTATGTACTACACTGTGCGTTTCTTATATTCTAAGTTTTTCAGTGCAACTCACTCATATACTATGTACTACACTGTGCGTTTCTTATATTCTAAGTTTTTCAGTGCAACTCACTCATATACTATGTACTACACTATGCGTTTCTTAAATTCTAAGTTTTTCAGTGCAACTCACTCATATACTATGTACTACACTGTGCGTTTCTTATATTCTAAGTTTGTCAGTGCAACTCACTCATATACTATGTACTACACTGTGCGTTTCTTATATTCTAAGTTTTTCAGTGCAACTCACTCATATACTATGTACTACACTGTGCGTTTCTTATATTCTAAGTTTTTCAGTGCAACTCACTCATATACTATGTACAACACTGTGCGTTTCTTATATTCTAAGTTTTTTAGTGCAACTCACTCATATACTATGTACTACACTGTGTGTTTCTTATATTCTAAGTTTTTTAGTGCAACTCACTCATATACTATGTACTACACTGTGCGATTCTTATATTCTAAGTTTTTCAGTGCAACTCACTCATATACTATGTACTACACTGTGCGTTTCTTATATTCTAAGTTTTTCAGTGCAACACACACATATACTATGTACTACACTGTGCATTTCGTTTAATGCGGGTTTTTCAGTAAATTCTAAGTTTTTCAGTGCAACTCATTCATATACTATGTACTATACAGTGTGTTTCTAATATTCTAAGTTTTTCAGTGCAACTCACTCATATACTATGTACTACACTGTGCGTTTCTTATATTCTAAGTTTTTCAGTGCAACTCACTCATATACTATGTACTACACTGTGCGTTTCTTATATTCTAAGTTTTTCAGTGCAACTCACTCATATACTATGTACTACACTGTGCGTTTCTTATATTCTAAGTTTTTCAGTGCAACTCACTCATATACTATGTACTACACTGTGCGTTTCTTATAATATAAGTTTTTGAGTGCAACTCAGTCATATACTATGTACTACACTGTGCATTTCGTGTAATGCGGGTTTTTCAGTAAATTCTAAGTTTTTCAGTGCAACTCATTCATATACTATGTACTATACTGTGCGTTTCTTATATTCTAAGTTTTTCAGTGCAACTCACTCATATACTATGCACTACACTGTGCGTTTCTTATATTCTAAGTTTTTCAATGCAACTCACTCATATACTATGTACTACACTGTGCGTTTCTTATATTCTAAGTTTTTCAGTGCAACTCACTCATATACTATGTACTACACTGTGCGTTTCTTATATTCTAAGTTTTTCAGTGAAACTCACTCATATACTATGTACTACACTGTGCGTTTCTTATATTCTAAGTTTTTCAGTGCAACTCACTCATATACTATGTACTACACTGTGCGTTTCTTATATTCTAAGTTTTTCAGTGCTACTCACTCATATACTATGTACTACACTGTGCGTTTCTTATATTCTAAGTTTTTCAGTGCAACTCACTCATATACTATGTACTACACTGTGCGTTTCTTATATTCTAAGTTTTTCAGTGCAACTCACTCATATACTATGTACTACACTGTGCGTTTCTTATATTCTAAGTTTTTCAGTGCAACTCACTCATATACTATGTACTACACTGTGCGTTTCTTATATTCTAAGTTTTTCAGTGCAACTCACTCATATACATTGTACTACACTGTGCGTTTCTTATATTCTAAGTTTTTCAGTGCAACTCACTCTTATACTATGTACTACACTGTGCGTTTCTTATATTCTAAGTTTTTCAGTGCAACTCACTCATATACTATGTACTACACTGTGCGTTTCTTATATTCTAAGTTTTTCAGTGCAACTCACTCATATACTATGTACTACACTGTGCGTTTCTTAAATTCTAAGTTTTTCAGTGCAACTCACTCATATACTATGTACTACACTGTGCGTTTCTTATATTCTAAGTTTTTCAGTGCAACTCACTCATATACTATGTACTACACTGTGCGTTTCTTAAATTCTAAGTTTTTCAGTGCAACTCACTCATATACTATGTACTACACTGTGCGTTTCTTATATTCTAAGTTTTTCAGTGCAACTCACTCATATACTATGTACTACACTGTGCGTTTCTTATATTCTAAGTTTTTCAGTGCAACTCACTCATATACTATGTACTACACTGTGCGTTTCTTAAATTCTAAGTTTTTCAGTGCAACTCACTCATATACTATGTACTACACTGTGCGTTTCTTATATTCTAAGTTTGTCAGTGCAACTCACTCATATACTATGTACTACACTGTGCGTTTCTTATATTCTAAGTTTTTCAGTGCAACTCACTCATATACTATGTACTACACTGTGCGTTTCTTATATTCTAAGTTTTTCAGTGCAACTCACTCATATACAATGTACAACACTGTGCGTTTCTTATATTCTAAGTTTTTCAGTGCAACTCACTCATATACTATGTACTACACTGTGTGTTTCTTATATTCTAAGTTTTTTAGTGCAACTCACTCATATACTATGTACTACACTGTGCGATTCTTATATTCTAAGTTTTTCAGTGCAACTCACTCATATACTATGTACTACACTGTGCGTTTCTTATATTCTAAGTTTTTCAGTGCAAATCACACATATACTATGTACTACACTGTGCATTTCGTTTAATGCGGGTTTTTCAGTAAGTTCTAAGTTTTTCAGTGCAACTCATTCATATACTATGTACTATACAGTGTGTTTCTAATATTCTAAGTTTTTCAGTGCAACTCACTCATATACTATGTACTACACTGTGCGTTTCTTATATTCTAAGTTTTTCAGTGCAACTCACTCATATACTATGTACTACACTGTGCGTTTCTTATATTCTAAGTTTTTCAGTGCAACTCACTCATATACAATGTACAACACTGTGCGTTTCTTATATTCTAAGTTTTTCAGTGCAACACACACATATACTATGTACTACACTGTGCATTTCGTTTAATGCGGGTTTTTCAGTAAATTCTAAGTTTTTCAGTGCAACTCATTCATATACTATGTACTATACAGTGTGTTTCTAATATTCTAAGTTTTTCAGTGCAACTCACTCATATACTATGTACTACACTGTGCGTTTCTTATATTCTAAGTTTTTCAGTGCAACTCACTCATATACTATGTACTACACTGTGCGTTTCTTATATTCTAAGTTTTTCAGTGCAACTCACTCATATACTATGTACTACACTGTGCGTTTCTTATATTCTAAGTTTTTCAGTGCAACTCACTCATATACTATGTACTACACTGTGCGTTTCTTATAATATAAGTTTTTGAGTGCAACTCAGTCATATACTATGTACTACACTGTGCATTTCGTGTAATGCGGGTTTTTCAGTAAATTCTAAGTTTTTCAGTGCAACTCATTCATATACTATGTACTATACTGTGCGTTTCTTATATTCTAAGTTTTTCAGTGCAACTCACTCATATACTATGCACTACACTGTGCGTTTCTTATATTCTAAGTTTTTCAATGCAACTCACTCATATACTATGTACTACACTGTGCGTTTCTTATATTCTAAGTTTTTCAGTGCAACTCACTCATATACTATGTACTACACTGTGCGTTTCTTATATTCTAAGTTTTTCAGTGAAACTCACTCATATACTATGTACTACACTGTGCGTTTCTTATATTCTAAGTTTTTCAGTGCAACTCACTCATATACTATGTACTACACTGTGCGTTTCTTATATTCTAAGTTTTTCAGTGCTACTCACTCATATACTATGTACTACACTGTGCGTTTCTTATATTCTAAGTTTTTCAGTGCAACTCACTCATATACTATGTACTACACTGTGCGTTTCTTATATTCTAAGTTTTTCAGTGCAACTCACTCATATACTATGTACTACACTGTGCGTTTCTTAAATTCTAAGTTTTTCAGTGCAACTCACTCATATACTATGTACTACACTGTGCGTTTCTTATATTCTAAGTTTTTCAGTGCAACTCACTCATATACTATGTACTACACTGTGCGTTTCTTATATTCTAAGTTTTTCAGTGCAACTCACTCATATACTATGTACTACACTGTGCGTTTCTTAAATTCTAAGTTTTTCAGTGCAACTCACTCATATACTATGTACTACACTGTGCGTTTCTTATATTCTAAGTTTGTCAGTGCAACTCACTCATATACTATGTACTACACTGTGCGTTTCTTATATTCTAAGTTTTTCAGTGCAACTCACTCATATACTATGTACTACACTGTGCGTTTCTTATATTCTAAGTTTTTCAGTGCAACTCACTCATATACAATGTACAACACTGTGCGTTTCTTATATTCTAAGTTTTTCAGTGCAACTCACTCATATACTATGTACTACACTGTGTGTTTCTTATATTCTAAGTTTTTTAGTGCAACTCACTCATATACTATGTACTACACTGTGCGATTCTTATATTCTAAGTTTTTCAGTGCAACTCACTCATATACTATGTACTACACTGTGCGTTTCTTATATTCTAAGTTTTTCAGTGCAAATCACACATATACTATGTACTACACTGTGCATTTCGTTTAATGCGGGTTTTTCAGTAAGTTCTAAGTTTTTCAGTGCAACTCATTCATATACTATGTACTATACAGTGTGTTTCTAATATTCTAAGTTTTTCAGTGCAACTCACTCATATACTATGTACTACACTGTGCGTTTCTTATATTCTAAGTTTTTCAGTGCAACTCACTCATATACTATGTACTACACTGTGCGTTTCTTATATTCTAAGTTTTTCAGTGCAACTCACTCATATACAATGTACAACACTGTGCGTTTCTTATATTCTAAGTTTTTCAGTGCAACACACACATATACTATGTACTACACTGTGCATTTCGTTTAATGCGGGTTTTTCAGTAAATTCTAAGTTTTTCAGTGCAACTCATTCATATACTATGTACTATACAGTGTGTTTCTAATATTCTAAGTTTTTCAGTGCAACTCACTCATATACTATGTACTACACTGTGCGTTTCTTATATTCTAAGTTTTTCAGTGCAACTCACTCATATACTATGTACTACACTGTGCGTTTCTTATATTCTAAGTTTTTCAGTGCAACTCACTCATATACTATGTACTACACTGTGCGTTTCTTATATTCTAAGTTTTTCAGTGCAACTCACTCATATACTATGTACTACACTGTGCGTTTCTTATAATATAAGTTTTTGAGTGCAACTCAGTCATATACTATGTACTACACTGTGCATTTCGTGTAATGCGGGTTTTTCAGTAAATTCTAAGTTTTTCAGTGCAACTCATTCATATACTATGTACTATACTGTGCGTTTCTTATATTCTAAGTTTTTCAGTGCAACTCACTCATATACTATGCACTACACTGTGCGTTTCTTATATTCTAAGTTTTTCAATGCAACTCACTCATATACTATGTACTACACTGTGCGTTTCTTATATTCTAAGTTTTTCAGTGCAACTCACTCATATACTATGTACTACACTGTGCGTTTCTTATATTCTAAGTTTTTCAGTGAAACTCACTCATATACTATGTACTACACTGTGCGTTTCTTATATTCTAAGTTTTTCAGTGCAACTCACTCATATACTATGTACTACACTGTGCGTTTCTTATATTCTAAGTTTTTCAGTGCTACTCACTCATATACTATGTACTACACTGTGCGTTTCTTATATTCTAAGTTTTTCAGTGCAACTCACTCATATACTATGTACTACACTGTGCGTTTCTTATATTCTAAGTTTTTCAGTGCAACTCACTCATATACTATGTACTACACTGTGCGTTTCTTATATTCTAAGTTTTTCAGTGCAACTCACTCATATACTATGTACTACACTGTGCGTTTCTTATATTCTAAGTTTTTCAGTGCAACTCACTCATATACATTGTACTACACTGTGCGTTTCTTATATTCTAAGTTTTTCAGTGCAACTCACTCTTATACTATGTACTACACTGTGCGTTTCTTATATTCTAAGTTTTTCAGTGCAACTCACTCATATACTATGTACTACACTGTGCGTTTCTTATATTCTAAGTTTTTCAGTGCAACTCACTCATATACTATGTACTACACTGTGCGTTTCTTAAATTCTAAGTTTTTCAGTGCAACTCACTCATATACTATGTACTACACTGTGCGTTTCTTATATTCTAAGTTTTTCAGTGCAACTCACTCATATACTATGTACTACACTGTGCGTTTCTTAAATTCTAAGTTTTTCAGTGCAACTCACTCATATACTATGTACTACACTGTGCGTTTCTTATATTCTAAGTTTTTCAGTGCAACTCACTCATATACTATGTACTACACTGTGCGTTTCTTATATTCTAAGTTTTTCAGTGCAACTCACTCATATACTATGTACTACACTGTGCGTTTCTTAAATTCTAAGTTTTTCAGTGCAACTCACTCATATACTATGTACTACACTGTGCGTTTCTTATATTCTAAGTTTGTCAGTGCAACTCACTCATATACTATGTACTACACTGTGCGTTTCTTATATTCTAAGTTTTTCAGTGCAACTCACTCATATACTATGTACTACACTGTGCGTTTCTTATATTCTAAGTTTTTCAGTGCAACTCACTCATATACAATGTACAACACTGTGCGTTTCTTATATTCTAAGTTTTTCAGTGCAACTCACTCATATACTATGTACTACACTGTGTGTTTCTTATATTCTAAGTTTTTTAGTGCAACTCACTCATATACTATGTACTACACTGTGCGATTCTTATATTCTAAGTTTTTCAGTGCAACTCACTCATATACTATGTACTACACTGTGCGTTTCTTATATTCTAAGTTTTTCAGTGCAAATCACACATATACTATGTACTACACTGTGCATTTCGTTTAATGCGGGTTTTTCAGTAAGTTCTAAGTTTTTCAGTGCAACTCATTCATATACTATGTACTATACAGTGTGTTTCTAATATTCTAAGTTTTTCAGTGCAACTCACTCATATACTATGTACTACACTGTGCGTTTCTTATATTCTAAGTTTTTCAGTGCAACTCACTCATATACTATGTACTACACTGTGCGTTTCTTATATTCTAAGTTTTTCAGTGCAACTCACTCATATACTATGTACTACACTGTGCGTTTCTTATATTCTAAGTTTTTCAGTGCAACTCACTCATATACTATGTACTACACTGTGCGTTTCTTATAATATAAGTTTTTGAGTGCAACTCAGTCATATACTATGTACTACACTGTGCATTTCGTGTAATGCGGGTTTTTCAGTAAATTCTAAGTTTTTCAGCGCAACTCACTCATATACTATGTACTACACTGTGCGTTTCTTAAATTCTAAGTTTTTCAGTGCAACTCACTCATATACTATGTACTACACTGTGCGTTTCTTATATTCTAAGTTTGTCAGTGCAACTCACTCATATACTATGTACTACACTGTGCGTTTCTTATATTCTAAGTTTTTCAGTGCAACTCACTCATATACTATGTACTACACTGTGCGTTTCTTATATTCTAAGTTTTTCAGTGCAACTCACTCATATACTATGTACAACACTGTGCGTTTCTAATATTCTAAGTTTTTCAGTGCAACTCACTCATATACTATGTACTACACTGTGTGTTTCTTATATTCTAAGTTTTTTAGTGCAACTCACTCATATACTATGTACTACACTGTGCGATTCTTATATTCTAAGTTTTTCAGTGCAACTCACTCATATACTATGTACTACACTGTGCGTTTCTTATATTCTAAGTTTTTCAGTGCAACTCACACATATACTATGTACTACACTGTGCATTTTGTTTAATGCGGGTTTTTCAGTAAATTCTAAGTTTTTCAGTGCAACTCATTCATATACTGTGTACTATACAGTGTATTTCTAATATTCTAAGTTTTTCAGTGCAACTCACTCATATACTATGTACTACACTGTGCGTTTCTTATATTCTAAGTTTTTCAGTGCAACTCACTCATATACTATGTACTACACTGTGCGGTTCTTATATTCTAAGTTTTTCAGTGCAACTCACTCATATACTATGTACTACACTGTGCGTTTCTTATATTCTAAGTTTTTCAGTGCAACTCACTCATATACTATGTACTACACTGTGCGTTTCTTATAATATAAGTTTTTGAGTGCAACTCAGTCATATACTATGTACTACACTGTGCATTTCGTGTAATGCGGGTTTTTCAGTAAATTCTAAGTTTTTCAGTGCAACTCATTCATATACTATGTACTATACTGTGCGTTTCTTATATTCTAAGTTTTTCAGTGCAACTCACTCATATACTATGCACTACACTGTGCGTTTCTTATATTCTAAGTTTTTCAATGCAACTCACTCATATACTATGTACTACACTGTGCGTTTCTTATATTCTAAGTTTTTCAGTGCAACTCACTCATATACTATGTACTACACTGTGCGTTTCTTATATTCTAAGTTTTACAGTGCAACTCACTCATATACTATGTACTACACTGTCGTTTCTTAAATTCTAAGTTTTTCAGTGCATCTCACTCATATACTATGTATTACACTGTGCGTTTCTTATATTCTAAGTTTTTCAGTGCAACTCACTCATATACTATGCACTACACTGTGCGTTTCTTATATTCTAAGTTTTTCAGTGCAACTCACTCATATACTATGTACTACACTGTGCGTTTCTTATATTCTAAGTTTTTCAGTGCAACTCACTCATAAACTATGTACTACACTGTGCGTTTCTTATATTCTAAGTTTTTCATGGCAACTCACTCATATACTGTGTACTACACTGTGCGTTTCTTATATTCTAAGTTTTTCAGTGCAACTCACTCATATACTATGTACTACACTGTGCGTTTCTTATATTCTAAGTTTTTCAGTGCAACTCACTCATATACTATGTACTACACTGTGCGTTTCTTATAATATAAGTTTTTGAGTGCAACTCAGTCATATACTATGTACTACACTGTGCATTTCGTGTAATGCGGGTTTTTCAGTAAATTCTAAGTTTTTCAGTGCAACTCATTCATATACTATGTACTATACTGTGCGTTTCTTATATTCTAAGTTTTTCAGTGCAACTCACTCATATACTATGCACTACACTGTGCGTTTCTTATATTCTAAGTTTTTCAATGCAACTCACTCATATACTATGTACTACACTGTGCGTTTCTTATATTCTAAGTTTTTCAGTGCAACTCACTCATATACTATGTACTACACTGTGCGTTTCTTATATTCTAAGTTTTTCAGTGAAACTCACTCATATACTATGTACTACACTGTGCGTTTCTTATATTCTAAGTTTTTCAGTGCAACTCACTCATATACATTGTACTACACTGTGCGTTTCTTATATTCTAAGTTTTTCAGTGCAACTCACTCTTATACTATGTACTACACTGTGCGTTTCTTATATTCTAAGTTTTTCAGTGCAACTCACTCATATACTATGTACTACACTGTGCGTTTCTTATATTCTAAGTTTTTCAGTGCAACTCACTCATATACTATGTACTACACTGTGCGTTTCTTAAATTCTAAGTTTTTCAGTGCAACTCACTCATATACTATGTACTACACTGTGCGTTTCTTATATTCTAAGTTTTTCAGTGCAACTCACTCATATACTATGTACTACACTGTGCGTTTCTTATATTCTAAGTTTTTCAGTGCAACTCACTCATATACTATGTACTACACTGTGCGTTTCTTATATTCTTAAGTTTTTCAGTGCAACTCACTCATATACTATGTACTACACTGTGCGTTTCTTATATTCTAAGTTTTTCAGTGCAACTCACTCATATACTATGTACTACACTGTGCGTTTCTTATATTCTAAGTTTGTCAGTGCAACTCACTCATATACTATGTACTACACTGTGCGTTTCTTATATTCTAAGTTTTTCAGTGCAACTCACTCATATACTATGTACTACACTGTGCGTTTCTTATATTCTAAGTTTTTCAGTGCAACTCACTCATATACAATGTACAACACTGTGCGTTTCTTATATTCTAAGTTTTTCAGTGCAACTCACTCATATACTATGTACTACACTGTGTGTTTCTTATATTCTAAGTTTTTTAGTGCAACTCACTCATATACTATGTACTACACTGTGCGATTCTTATATTCTAAGTTTTTCAGTGCAACTCACTCATATACTATGTACTACACTGTGCGTTTCTTATATTCTAAGTTTTTCAGTGCAAATCACACATATACTATGTACTACACTGTGCATTTCGTTTAATGCGGGTTTTTCAGTAAGTTCTAAGTTTTTCAGTGCAACTCATTCATATACTATGTACTATACAGTGTGTTTCTAATATTCTAAGTTTTTCAGTGCAACTCACTCATATACTATGTACTACACTGTGCGTTTCTTATATTCTAAGTTTTTCAGTGCAACTCACTCATATACTATGTACTACACTGTGCGTTTCTTATATTCTAAGTTTTTCAGTGCAACTCACTCATATACTATGTACTACACTGTGCGTTTCTTATATTCTAAGTTTTTCAGTGCAACTCACTCATATACTATGTACTACACTGTGCGTTTCTTATAATATAAGTTTTTGAGTGCAACTCAGTCATATACTATGTACTACACTGTGCATTTCGTGTAATGCGGGTTTTTCAGTAATTTCTAAGTTTTTCAGCGCAACTCACTCATATACTATGTACTACACTGTGCGTTTCTTAAATTCTAAGTTTTTCAGTGCAACTCACTCATATACTATGTACTACACTGTGCGTTTCTTATATTCTAAGTTTGTCAGTGCAACTCACTCATATACTATGTACTACACTGTGCGTTTCTTATATTCTAAGTTTTTCAGTGCAACTCACTCATATACTATGTACTACACTGTGCGTTTCTTATATTCTAAGTTTTTCAGTGCAACTCACTCATATACTATGTACAACACTGTGCGTTTCTAATATTCTAAGTTTTTCAGTGCAACTCACTCATATACTATGTACTACACTGTGTGTTTCTTATATTCTAAGTTTTTTAGTGCAACTCACTCATATACTATGTACTACACTGTGCGATTCTTATATTCTAAGTTTTTCAGTGCAACTCACTCATATACTATGTACTACACTGTGCGTTTCTTATATTCTAAGTTTTTCAGTGCAACTCACACATATACTATGTACTACACTGTGCATTTTGTTTAATGCGGGTTTTTCAGTAAATTCTAAGTTTTTCAGTGCAACTCATTCATATACTATGTACTATACAGTGTATTTCTAATATTCTAAGTTTTTCAGTGCAACTCACTCATATACTATGTACTACACTGTGCGTTTCTTATATTCTAAGTTTTTCAGTGCAACTCACTCATATACTATGTACTACACTGTGCGGTTCTTATATTCTAAGTTTTTCAGTGCAACTCACTCATATACTATGTACTACACTGTGCGTTTCTTATATTCTAAGTTTTTCAGTGCAACTCACTCATATACTATGTACTACACTGTGCGTTTCTTATAATATAAGTTTTTGAGTGCAACTCAGTCATATACTATGTACTACACTGTGCATTTCGTGTAATGCGGGTTTTTCAGTAAATTCTAAGTTTTTCAGTGCAACTCATTCATATACTATGTACTATACTGTGCGTTTCTTATATTCTAAGTTTTTCAGTGCAACTCACTCATATACTATGCACTACACTGTGCGTTTCTTATATTCTAAGTTTTTCAATGCAACTCACTCATATACTATGTACTACACTGTGCGTTTCTTATATTCTAAGTTTTTCAGTGCAACTCACTCATATACTATGTACTACACTGTGCGTTTCTTATATTCTAAGTTTTACAGTGCAACTCACTCATATACTATGTACTACACTGTCGTTTCTTAAATTCTAAGTTTTTCAGTGCATCTCACTCATATACTATGTATTACACTGTGCGTTTCTTATATTCTAAGTTTTTCAGTGCAACTCACTCATATACTATGCACTACACTGTGCGTTTCTTATATTCTAAGTTTTTCAGTGCAACTCACTCATATACTATGTACTACACTGTGCGTTTCTTATATTCTAAGTTTTTCAGTGCAACTCACTCATAAACTATGTACTACACTGTGCGTTTCTTATATTCTAAGTTTTTCATGGCAACTCACTCATATACTGTGTACTACACTGTGCGTTTCTTATATTCTAAGTTTTTCAGTGCAACTCACTCATATACTATGTACTACACTGTGCGTTTCTTATATTCTAAGTTTTTCAGTGCAACTCACTCATATACTATGTACTACACTGTGCGTTTCTTATAATATAAGTTTTTGAGTGCAACTCAGTCATATACTATGTACTACACTGTGCATTTCGTGTAATGCGGGTTTTTCAGTAAATTCTAAGTTTTTCAGTGCAACTCATTCATATACTATGTACTATACTGTGCGTTTCTTATATTCTAAGTTTTTCAGTGCAACTCACTCATATACTATGCACTACACTGTGCGTTTCTTATATTCTAAGTTTTTCAATGCAACTCACTCATATACTATGTACTACACTGTGCGTTTCTTATATTCTAAGTTTTTCAGTGCAACTCACTCATATACTATGTACTACACTGTGCGTTTCTTATATTCTAAGTTTTTCAGTGAAACTCACTCATATACTATGTACTACACTGTGCGTTTCTTATATTCTAAGTTTTTCAGTGCAACTCACTCATATACATTGTACTACACTGTGCGTTTCTTATATTCTAAGTTTTTCAGTGCAACTCACTCTTATACTATGTACTACACTGTGCGTTTCTTATATTCTAAGTTTTTCAGTGCAACTCACTCATATACTATGTACTACACTGTGCGTTTCTTATATTCTAAGTTTTTCAGTGCAACTCACTCATATACTATGTACTACACTGTGCGTTTCTTAAATTCTAAGTTTTTCAGTGCAACTCACTCATATACTATGTACTACACTGTGCGTTTCTTATATTCTAAGTTTTTCAGTGCAACTCACTCATATACTATGTACTACACTGTGCGTTTCTTATATTCTAAGTTTTTCAGTGCAACTCACTCATATACTATGTACTACACTGTGCGTTTCTTATATTCTTAAGTTTTTCAGTGCAACTCACTCATATACTATGTACTACACTGTGCGTTTCTTATATTCTAAGTTTTTCAGTGCAACTCACTCATATACTATGTACTACACTGTGCGTTTCTTAAATTCTAAGTTTTTCAGTGCAACTCACTCATATACTATGTACTACACTGTGCGTTTCTTATATTCTAAGTTTGTCAGTGCAACTCACTCATATACTATGTACTACACTGTGCGTTTCTTATATTCTAAGTTTTTCAGTGCAACTCACTCATATACTATGTACTACACTGTGCGTTTCTTATATTCTAAGTTTTTCAGTGCAACTCACTCATATACTATGTACTACACTGTGTGTTTCTTATATTCTAAGTTTTTTAGTGCAACTCACTCATATACTATGTACTACACTGTGCGATTCTTATATTCTAAGTTTTTCAGTGCAACTCACTCATATACTATGTACTACACTGTGCGTTTCTTATATTCTAAGTTTTTCAGTGCAACTCACACATATACTATGTACTACACTGTGCATTTCGTTTAATGCGGGTTTTTCAGTAAATTCTAAGTTTTTCAGTGCAACTCATTCATATACTATGTACTATACCGTGTGTTTCTAATATTCTAAGTTTTTCAGTGCAACTCACTCATATACTATGTACTACACTGTGCGTTTCTTATATTCTAAGTTTTTCAGTGCAACTCACTCATATACTATGTACTACACTGTGCGTTTCTTATATTCTAAGTTTTTCAGTGCAACTCACTCATATACTATGTACTACACTGTGCTTTTCTTATATTCTAAGTTTTTCAGTGCAACTCACTCATATACTATGTACTACACTGTGCGTTTCTTATAATATAAGTTTTTGAGTGCAACTCAGTCATATACTATGTACTACACTGTGCATTTCGTGTAATGCGGGTTTTTCAGTAAATTCTAAGTTTTTCAGTGCAACTCATTCATATACTATGTACTATACTGTGCGTTTCTTATATTCTAAGTTTTTCAGTGCAACTCACTCATATACTATGCACTACACTGTGCGTTTCTTATATTCTAAGTTTTTCAATGCAACTCACTCATATACTATGTACTACACTGTCGTTTCTTAAATTCTAAGTTTTTCAGTGCATCTCACTCATATACTATGTATTACACTGTGCGTTTCTTATATTCTAAGTTTTTCAGTGCAACTCACTCATATACTATGCACTACACTGTGCGTTTCTTATATTCTAAGTTTTTCAGTGCAACTCACTCATATACTATGTACTACACTGTGCGTTTCTTATATTCTAAGTTTTTCAGTGCAACTCACTCATAAACTATGTACTACACTGTGCGTTTCTTATATTCTAAGTTTTTCATGGCAACTCACTCATATACTGTGTACTACACTGTGCGTTTCTTATATTCTAAGTTTTTCAGTGCAACTCACTCATATACTATGTACTACACTGTGCGTTTCTTATATTCTAAGTTTTTCAGTGCAACTCACTCATATACTATGTACTACACTGTGCGTTTCTTATAATATAAGTTTTTGAGTGCAACTCAGTCATATACTATGTACTACACTGTGCATTTCGTGTAATGCGGGTTTTTCAGTAAATTCTAAGTTTTTCAGTGCAACTCATTCATATACTATGTACTATACTGTGCGTTTCTTATATTCTAAGTTTTTCAGTGCAACTCACTCATATACTATGCACTACACTGTGCGTTTCTTATATTCTAAGTTTTTCAATGCAACTCACTCATATACTATGTACTACACTGTGCGTTTCTTATATTCTAAGTTTTTCAGTGCAACTCACTCATATACTATGTACTACACTGTGCGTTTCTTATATTCTAAGTTTTTCAGTGAAACTCACTCATATACTATGTACTACACTGTGCGTTTCTTATATTCTAAGTTTTTCAGTGCAACTCACTCATATACATTGTACTACACTGTGCGTTTCTTATATTCTAAGTTTTTCAGTGCAACTCACTCTTATACTATGTACTACACTGTGCGTTTCTTATATTCTAAGTTTTTCAGTGCAACTCACTCATATACTATGTACTACACTGTGCGTTTCTTATATTCTAAGTTTTTCAGTGCAACTCACTCATATACTATGTACTACACTGTGCGTTTCTTAAATTCTAAGTTTTTCAGTGCAACTCACTCATATACTATGTACTACACTGTGCGTTTCTTATATTCTAAGTTTTTCAGTGCAACTCACTCATATACTATGTACTACACTGTGCGTTTCTTATATTCTAAGTTTTTCAGTGCAACTCACTCATATACTATGTACTACACTGTGCGTTTCTTATATTCTTAAGTTTTTCAGTGCAACTCACTCATATACTATGTACTACACTGTGCGTTTCTTATATTCTAAGTTTTTCAGTGCAACTCACTCATATACTATGTACTACACTGTGCGTTTCTTAAATTCTAAGATTTTCAGTGCAACTCACTCATATACTATGTACTACACTGTGCGTTTCTTATATTCTAAGTTTGTCAGTGCAACTCACTCATATACTATGTACTACACTGTGCGTTTCTTATATTCTAAGTTTTTCAGTGCAACTCACTCATATACTATGTACTACACTGTGCGTTTCTTATATTCTAAGTTTTTCAGTGCAACTCACTCATATACTATGTACAACACTGTGCGTTTCTTATATTCTAAGTTTTTCAGTGCAACTCACTCATATACTATGTACTACACTGTGTGTTTCTTATATTCTAAGTTTTTTAGTGCAACTCACTCATATACTATGTACTACACTGTGCGATTCTTATATTCTAAGTTTTTCAGTGCAACTCACTCATATACTATGTACTACACTGTGCGTTTCTTATATTCTAAGTTTTTCAGTGCAACTCACACATATACTATGTACTACACTGTGCATTTCGTTTAATGCGGGTTTTTCAGTAAATTCTAAGTTTTTCAGTGCAACTCATTCATATACTATGTACTATACCGTGTGTTTCTAATATTCTAAGTTTTTCAGTGCAACTCACTCATATACTATGTACTACACTGTGCGTTTCTTATATTCTAAGTTTTTCAGTGCAACTCACTCATATACTATGTACTACACTGTGCGTTTCTTATATTCTAAGTTTTTCAGTGCAACTCACTCATATACTATGTACTACACTGTGCTTTTCTTATATTCTAAGTTTTTCAGTGCAACTCACTCATATACTATGTACTACACTGTGCGTTTCTTATAATATAAGTTTTTGAGTGCAACTCAGTCATATACTATGTACTACACTGTGCATTTCGTGTAATGCGGGTTTTTCAGTAAATTCTAAGTTTTTCAGTGCAACTCATTCATATACTATGTACTATACTGTGCGTTTCTTATATTCTAAGTTTTTCAGTGCAACTCACTCATATACTATGCACTACACTGTGCGTTTCTTATATTCTAAGTTTTTCAATGCAACTCACTCATATACTATGTACTACACTGTGCGTTTCTTATATTCTAAGTTTTTCAGTGCAACTCACTCATATACTATGTACTACACTGTGCGTTTCTTATATTCTAAGTTTTTCAGTGAAACTCACTCATATACTATGTACTACACTGTGCGTTTCTTATATTCTAAGTTTTTCAGTGCAACTCACTCATATACTATGTACTACACTGTGCGTTTCTTATATTCTAAGTTTTTCAGTGCAACTCACTCATATACTATGTACTACACTGTGCGTTTCTTATATTCTAAGTTTTTCAGTGCAACTCACTCATATACTATGTACTACACTGTGCGTTTCTTATATTCTAAGTTTTTCAGTGCAACTCACTCATATACTATGTACTACACTGTGCGTTTTTTATATTCTAAGTTTTTGAGTGCAACTCACTCATATACTATGTACTACACTGTGCGTTTCTTATATTCTAAGTTTTTCAGTGCAACTCACTCATATACTATGTACTACACTGTGCGTTTCTTATATTCTAAGTTTTACAGTGCAACTCACTCATATACTATGTACTACACTGTCGTTTCTTAAATTCTAAGTTTTTCAGTGCATCTCACTCATATACTATGTATTACACTGTGCGTTTCTTATATTCTAAGTTTTTCAGTGCAACTCACTCATATACTATGCACTACACTGTGCGTTTCTTATATTCTAAGTTTTTCAGTGCAACTCACTCATATACTATGTACAACACTGTGCGTTTCTTATATTCTAAGTTTTTCAGTGCAACTCACTCATATACTATGTACTACACTGTGCGTTTCTTATATTCTAAGTTTTTCATGGCAACTCACTCATATACTGTGTACTACACTGTGCGTTTCTTATATTCTAAGTTTTTCAGTGCAACTCACTCATATACTATGTACTACACTGTGCGTTTCTTATATTCTAAGTTTTTCAGTGCAACTCACTCATATACTATGTACTACACTGTGCGTTTCTTATAATATAAGTTTTTGAGTGCAACTCAGTCATATACTATGTACTACACTGTGCATTTCGTGTAATGCGGGTTTTTCAGTAAATTCTAAGTTTTTCAGTGCAACTCATTCATATACTATGTACTATACTGTGCGTTTCTTATATTCTAAGTTTTTCAGTGCAACTCACTCATATACTATGCACTACACTGTGCGTTTCTTATATTCTAAGTTTTTCAATGCAACTCACTCATATACTATGTACTACACTGTGCGTTTCTTATATTCTAAGTTTTTCAGTGCAACTCACTCATATACTATGTACTATACTGTGCGTTTCTTATATTCTAAGTTTTTCAGTGAAACTCACTCATATACTATGTACTACACTGTGCGTTTCTTATATTCTAAGTTTTTCAGTGCAACTCACTCATATACTATGTACTACACTGTGCGTTTCTTATATTCTAAGTTTTTCAGTGCAACTCACTCATATACTATGTACTACACTGTGCGTTTCTTATATTCTAAGTTTTTCAGTGCAACTCACTCATATACTATGTACTACACTGTGCGTTTCTTATATTCTAAGTTTTTCAGTGCAACTCACTCATATACTATGTACTACACTGTGCGTTTCTTATATTCTAAGTTTTTCAGTGCAACTCACTCATATACTATGTACTACACTGTGCGTTTCTTATATTCTAAGTTTTTCAGTGCAACTCACTCATATACATTGTACTACACTGTGCGTTTCTTATATTCTAAGTTTTTCAGTGCAACTCACTCTTATACTATGTACTACACTGTGCGTTTCTTATATTCTAAGTTTTTCAGTGCAACTCACTCATATACTATGTACTACACTGTGCGTTTCTTATATTCTAAGTTTTTCAGTGCAACTCACTCATATACTATGTACTACACTGTGCGTTTCTTAAATTCTAAGTTTTTCAGTGCAACTCACTCATATACTATGTACTACACTGTGCGTTTCTTATATTCTAAGTTTTTCAGTGCAACTCACTCATATACTATGTACTACACTGTGCGTTTCTTATATTCTAAGTTTTTCAGTGCAACTCACTCATATACTATGTACTACACTGTGCGTTTCTTATATTCTAAGTTTTTCAGTGCAACTCACTCATATACTATGTACTACACTGTGCGTTTCTTAAATTCTAAGTTTTTCAGTGCAACTCACTCATATACTATGTACTACACTGTGCGTTTCTTATATTCTAAGTTTGTCAGTGCAACTCACTCATATACTATGTACTACACTGTGCGTTTCTTATATTCTAAGTTTTTCAGTGCAACTCACTCATATACTATGTACTACACTGTGCGTTTCTTATATTCTAAGTTTTTCAGTGCAACTCACTCATATACTATGTACAACACTGTGCGTTTCTTATATTCTAAGTTTTTCAGTGCAACTCACTCATATACTATGTACTACACTGTGTGTTTCTTATATTCTAAGTTTTTTAGTGCAACTCACTCATATACTATGTACTACACTGTGCGATTCTTATATTCTAAGTTTTTCAGTGCAACTCACTCATATACTATGTACTACACTGTGCGTTTCTTATATTCTAAGTTTTTCATGGCAACTCACTCATATACTGTGTACTACACTGTGCGTTTCTTATATTCTAAGTTTTTCAGTGCAACTCACTCATATACTATGTACTACACTGTGCGTTTCTTATATTCTAAGTTTTTCAGTGCAACTCACTCATATACTATGTACTACACTGTGCGTTTCTTATATTCTAAGTTTTTCAGTGCAACTCACTCATATACTATGTACTACACTGTGCGTTTCTTATATTCTAAGTTTTTCAGTGCAACTCACTCATATACTATGTACTACACTGTGCGTTTCTTATATTCTAAGTTTTTCAGTGCAACTCACTCATATACTATGTACTACACTGTGCGTTTCTTATATTCTAAGTTTTTCATGGCAACTCACTCATATACTATGTACTACACTGTGCGTTTCTTATATTCTAAGTTTTTCAGTGCAACTCACTCATATACTATGTACTATACAGTGCGTTTCTAATATTCTAAGTTTTTCAGTGCAACTCACTCATATACTATGTACTACACTGTGCGTTTCTTATATTCTAAGTTTTTGAGTGCAACTCACTCATATACTATGTACTACACTGTGCGTTTCTTATATTCTAAGTTTTTCAGTGCAACTCACTCATATACTATGTACTACACTGTGCGTTTCTTATATTCTAAGTTTTACAGTGCAACTCACTCATATACTATGTACTACACTGTCGTTTCTTAAATTCTAAGTTTTTCAGTGCATCTCACTCATATACTATGTATTACACTGTGCATTTCTTATATTCTAAGTTTTTCAGTGCAACTCACTCATATACTATGCACTACACTGTGCGTTTCTTATATTCTAAGTTTTTCAGTGCAACTCACTCATATACTATATACTACACTGTGCGTTTCTTATATTCTAAGTTTTTCAGTGCAACTCACTCATATACTATGTACTACACTGTGCGTTTCTTATATTCTAAGTTTTTCATGGCAACTCACTCATATACTGTGTACTACACTGTGCGTTTCTTATATTCTAAGTTTTTCAGTGCAACTCACTCATATACTATGTACTACACTGTGCGTTTCTTATATTCTAAGTTTTTCAGTGCAACTCACTCATATACTATGTACTACACTGTGCGTTTCTTATAATATAAGTTTTTGAGTGCAACTCAGTCATATACTATGTACTACACTGTGCATTTCGTGTAATGCGGGTTTTTCAGTAAATTCTAAGTTTTTCAGTGCAACTCATTCATATACTATGTACTATACTGTGCGTTTCTTATATTCTAAGTTTTTCAGTGCAACTCACTCATATACTATGCACTACACTGTGCGTTTCTTATATTCTAAGTTTTTCAATGCAACTCACTCATATACTATGTACTACACTGTGCGTTTCTTATATTCTAAGTTTTTCAGTGCAACTCACTCATATACTATGTACTACACTGTGCGTTTCTTATATTCTAAGTTTTTCAGTGAAACTCACTCATATACTATGTACTACACTGTGCGTTTCTTATATTCTAAGTTTTTCAGTGCAACTCACTCATATACTATGTACTACACTGTGCGTTTCTTATATTCTAAGTTTTTCAGTGGAACTCACTCATATACTATGTACTACACTGTGCGTTTCTTATATTCTAAGTTTTTCAGTGCAACTCACTCATATACTATGTACTACACTGTGCGTTTCTTATATTCTAAGTTTTTCAGTGCAACTCACTCATATACTATGTACTACACTGTGCGTTTCTTATATTCTAAGTTTTTCAGTGCAACTCACTCATATACTATGTACTACACTGTGCGTTTCTTATATTCTAAGTTTTTCAGTGCAACTCACTCATATACATTGTACTACACTGTGCGTTTCTTATATTCTAAGTTTTTCAGTGCAACTCACTCTTATACTATGTACTACACTGTGCGTTTCTTATATTCTAAGTTTTTCAGTGCAACTCACTCATATACTATGTACTACACTGTGCGTTTCTTATATTCTAAGTTTTTCAGTGCAACTCACTCATATACTATGTACTACACTGTGCGTTTCTTAAATTCTAAGTTTTTCAGTGCAACTCACTAATATACTATGTACTACACTGTGCGTTTCTTATATTCTAAGTTTTTCAGTGCAACTCACTCATATACTATGTACTACACTGTGCGTTTCTTATATTCTAAGTTTTTCAGTGCAACTCACTCATATACTATGTACTACACTGTGCGTTTCTTATATTCTAAGTTTTTCAGTGCAACTCACTCATATACTATGTACTACACTGTGCGTTTCTTAAATTCTAAGTTTTTCAGTGCAACTCACTCATATACTATGTACTACACTTTGCGTTTCTTATATTCTAAGTTTGACAGTGCAACTCACTCATATACTATGTACTACACTGTGCGTTTCTTATATTCTAAGTTTTTCAGTGCAACTCACTCATATACTATGTACTACACTGTGCGTTTCTTATATTCTAAGTTTTTCAGTGCAACTCACTCATATACTATGTACAACACTGTGCGTTTCTTATATTCTAAGTTTTTCAGTGCAACTCACTCATATACTATGTACTACACTGTGTGTTTCTTATATTCTAAGTTTTTTAGTGCAACTCACTCATATACTATGTACTACACTGTGCGATTCTTATATTCTAAGTTTTTCAGTGCAACTCACTCATATACTATGTACTACACTGTGCGTTTCTTATATTCTAAGTTTTTCAGTGCAACTCACACATATACTATGTACTACACTGTGCATTTCGTTTAATGCGGGTTTTTCAGTAAATTCTAAGTTTTTCAGTGCAACTCATTCATATACTATGTACTATACAGTGTGTTTCTAATATTCTAAGTTTTTCAGTGCAACTCACTCATATACTATGTACTACACTGTGCGTTTCTTATATTCTAAGTTTTTCAGTGCAACTCACTCATATACTATGTACTACACTGTGCGTTTCTTATAATATAAGTTTTTGAGTGCAACTCAGTCATATACTATGTACTACACTGTGCATTTCGTGTAATGCGGGTTTTTCAGTAAATTCTAAGTTTTTCAGTGCAACTCATTCATATACTATGTACTATACTGTGCGTTTCTTATATTCTATGTTTTTCAGTGCAACTCACTCATATACTATGCACTACACTGTGCGTTTCTTATATTCTAAGTTTTTCAATGCAACTCACTCATATACTATGTACTACACTGTGCGTTTCTTATATTCTAAGTTTTTCAGTGCAACTCACTCATATACTATGTACTAAACTGTGCGTTTCTTATATTCTAAGTTTTTCAGTGAAACTCACTCATATACTATGTACTACACTGTGCGTTTCTTATATTCTAAGTTTTTCAGTGCAACTCACTCATATACTATGTACTACACTGTGCGTTTCTTATATTCTAAGTTTTTCAGTGCAACTCACTCATATACTATGTACTACACTGTGCGTTTCTTATATTCTAAGTTTTTCAGTGCAACTCACTCATATACTATGTACTACACTGTGCGTTTCTTATATTCTAAGTTTTTCAGTGCAACTCACTCATATACTATGTACTACACTGTGCGTTTCTTATATTCTAAGTTTTTGAGTGCAACTCACTCATATACTATGTACTACACTGTGCGTTTCTTATATTCTAAGTTTTTCAGTGCAACTCACTCATATACTATGTACTACACTGTGCGTTTCTTATATTCTAAGTTTTACAGTGCAACTCACTCATATACTATGTACTACACTGTCGTTTCTTAAATTCTAAGTTTTTCAGTGCATCTCACTCATATACTATGTATTACACTGTGCGTTTCTTATATTCTAAGTGTTTCAGTGCAACTCACTCATATACTATGCACTACACTGTGCGTTTCTTATATTCTAAGTTTTTCAGTGCAACTCACTCATATACTATGTACTACACTGTGCGTTTCTTATATTCTAAGTTTTTCAGTGCAACTCACTCATATACTATGTACTACACTGTGCGTTTCTTATATTCTAAGTTTTTCATGGCAACTCACTCATATACTGTGTACTACACTGTGCGTTTCTTATATTCTAAGTTTTTCAGTGCAACTCACTCATATACTATGTACTACACTGTGCGTTTCTTATATTCTAAGTTTTTCAGTGCAACTCACTCATATACTATGTACTACACTGTGCGTTTCTTATATTCTAAGTTTTTCAGTGCAACTCACTCATATACTATGTACTACACTGTGCGTTTCTTATATTCTAAGTTTTTCAGTGCAACTCACTCATATACTATGTACTACACTGTGCGTTTCTTATATTCTAAGTTTTTCATGGCAACTCACTCATATACTATGTACTACACTGTGCGTTTCTTATATTCTAAGTTTTTCAGTGCAACTCACTCATATACTATGTACTATACAGTGCGTTTCTAATATTCTAAGTTTTTCAGTGCAACTCACTCATATACTATGTACTACACTGTGCGTTTCTTATATTCTAAGTTTTTCAGTGCAACTCACTCATATACTATGTACTACACTGTGCGTTTCTTATATTCTAAGTTTTTCAGTGAAACTCACTCATATACTATGTACTACACTGTGCGTTTCTTATATTCTAAGTTTTTCAGTGCAACTCACTCATATACTATGTACTACACTGTGCGTTTCTTATATTCTAAGTTTTTCAGTGGAACTCACTCATATACTATGTACTACACTGTGCGTTTCTTATATTCTAAGTTTTTCAGTGCAACTCACTCATATACTATGTACTACACTGTGCGTTTCTTATATTCTAAGTTTTTCAGTGCAACTCACTCATATACTATGTACTACACTGTGCGTTTCTTATATTCTAAGTTTTTCAGTGCAACTCACTCATATACTATGTACTACACTGTGCGTTTCTTATATTCTAAGTTTTTCAGTGCAACTCACTCATATACATTGTACTACACTGTGCGTTTCTTATATTCTAAGTTTTTCAGTGCAACTCACTCTTATACTATGTACTACACTGTGCGTTTCTTATATTCTAAGTTTTTCAGTGCAACTCACTCATATACTATGTACTACACTGTGCGTTTCTTATATTCTAAGTTTTTCAGTGCAACTCACTCATATACTATGTACTACACTGTGCGTTTCTTAAATTCTAAGTTTTTCAGTGCAACTCACTAATATACTATGTACTACACTGTGCGTTTCTTATATTCTAAGTTTTTCAGTGCAACTCACTCATATACTATGTACTACACTGTGCGTTTCTTATATTCTAAGTTTTTCAGTGCAACTCACTCATATACTATGTACTACACTGTGCGTTTCTTATATTCTAAGTTTTTCAGTGCAACTCACTCATATACTATGTACTACACTGTGCGTTTCTTAAATTCTAAGTTTTTCAGTGCAACTCACTCATATACTATGTACTACACTTTGCGTTTCTTATATTCTAAGTTTGACAGTGCAACTCACTCATATACTATGTACTACACTGTGCGTTTCTTATATTCTAAGTTTTTCAGTGCAACTCACTCATATACTATGTACTACACTGTGCGTTTCTTATATTCTAAGTTTTTCAGTGCAACTCACTCATATACTATGTACAACACTGTGCGTTTCTTATATTCTAAGTTTTTCAGTGCAACTCACTCATATACTATGTACTACACTGTGTGTTTCTTATATTCTAAGTTTTTTAGTGCAACTCACTCATATACTATGTACTACACTGTGCGATTCTTATATTCTAAGTTTTTCAGTGCAACTCACTCATATACTATGTACTACACTGTGCGTTTCTTATATTCTAAGTTTTTCAGTGCAACTCACACATATACTATGTACTACACTGTGCATTTCGTTTAATGCGGGTTTTTCAGTAAATTCTAAGTTTTTCAGTGCAACTCATTCATATACTATGTACTATACAGTGTGTTTCTAATATTCTAAGTTTTTCAGTGCAACTCACTCATATACTATGTACTACACTGTGCGTTTCTTATATTCTAAGTTTTTCAGTGCAACTCACTCATATACTATGTACTACACTGTGCGTTTCTTATAATATAAGTTTTTGAGTGCAACTCAGTCATATACTATGTACTACACTGTGCATTTCGTGTAATGCGGGTTTTTCAGTAAATTCTAAGTTTTTCAGTGCAACTCATTCATATACTATGTACTATACTGTGCGTTTCTTATATTCTATGTTTTTCAGTGCAACTCACTCATATACTATGCACTACACTGTGCGTTTCTTATATTCTAAGTTTTTCAATGCAACTCACTCATATACTATGTACTACACTGTGCGTTTCTTATATTCTAAGTTTTTCAGTGCAACTCACTCATATACTATGTACTAAACTGTGCGTTTCTTATATTCTAAGTTTTTCAGTGAAACTCACTCATATACTATGTACTACACTGTGCGTTTCTTATATTCTAAGTTTTTCAGTGCAACTCACTCATATACTATGTACTACACTGTGCGTTTCTTATATTCTAAGTTTTTCAGTGCAACTCACTCATATACTATGTACTACACTGTGCGTTTCTTATATTCTAAGTTTTTCAGTGCAACTCACTCATATACTATGTACTACACTGTGCGTTTCTTATATTCTAAGTTTTTCAGTGCAACTCACTCATATACTATGTACTACACTGTGCGTTTCTTATATTCTAAGTTTTTGAGTGCAACTCACTCATATACTATGTACTACACTGTGCGTTTCTTATATTCTAAGTTTTTCAGTGCAACTCACTCATATACTATGTACTACACTGTGCGTTTCTTATATTCTAAGTTTTACAGTGCAACTCACTCATATACTATGTACTACACTGTCGTTTCTTAAATTCTAAGTTTTTCAGTGCATCTCACTCATATACTATGTATTACACTGTGCGTTTCTTATATTCTAAGTGTTTCAGTGCAACTCACTCATATACTATGCACTACACTGTGCGTTTCTTATATTCTAAGTTTTTCAGTGCAACTCACTCATATACTATGTACTACACTGTGCGTTTCTTATATTCTAAGTTTTTCAGTGCAACTCACTCATATACTATGTACTACACTGTGCGTTTCTTATATTCTAAGTTTTTCATGGCAACTCACTCATATACTGTGTACTACACTGTGCGTTTCTTATATTCTAAGTTTTTCAGTGCAACTCACTCATATACTATGTACTACACTGTGCGTTTCTTATATTCTAAGTTTTTCAGTGCAACTCACTCATATACTATGTACTACACTGTGCGTTTCTTATATTCTAAGTTTTTCAGTGCAACTCACTCATATACTATGTACTACACTGTGCGTTTCTTATATTCTAAGTTTTTCAGTGCAACTCACTCATATACTATGTACTACACTGTGCGTTTCTTATATTCTAAGTTTTTCATGGCAACTCACTCATATACTATGTACTACACTGTGCGTTTCTTATATTCTAAGTTTTTCAGTGCAACTCACTCATATACTATGTACTATACAGTGCGTTTCTAATATTCTAAGTTTTTCAGTGCAACTCACTCATATACTATGTACTACACTGTGCGTTTCTTATATTCTAAGTTTTTCAGTGCAACTCACTCATATACTATGTACTACACTGTGCGTTTCTTATATTCTAAGTTTTTCAGTGCAACTCACTCATATACTATGTACTACACTGTGCGTTTCTTATATTCTAAGTTTTACAGTGCAACTCACTCATATACTATGTACTACACTGTCGTTTCTTAAATTCTAAGTTTTTCAGTGCATCTCACTCATATACTATGTATTACACTGTGCGTTTCTTATATTCTAAGTTTTTCAGTGCAACTCACTCATATACTATGCACTACACTGTGCGTTTCTTATATTCTAAGTTTTTCAGTGCAACTCACTCATATACTATGTACTACACTGTGCGTTTCTTATATTCTAAGTTTTTCAGTGCAACTCACTCATATACTATGTACTACACTGTGCGTTTCTTATATTCTAAGTTTTTCAGTGCAACTCACTCATATACTATGTACTACACTGTGCGTTTCTTATATTCTAAGTTTTTCAGTGCAACTCACTCATATACTATGTACTACACTGTGCGTTTCTTATATTCTAAGTTTTACAGTGCAACTCACTCATATACTATGTACTACACTGTCGTTTCTTAAATTCTAAGTTTTTCAGTGCATCTCACTCATATACTATGTATTACACTGTGCGTTTCTTATATTCTAAGTTTTTCAGTGCAACTCACTCATATACTATGCACTACACTGTGCGTTTCTTATATTCTAAGTTTTTCAGTGCAACTCACTCATATACTATGTACTACACTGTGCGTTTCTTATATTCTAAGTTTTTCAGTGCAACTCACTCATATACTATGTACTACACTGTGCGTTTCTTATATTCTAAGTTTTTCATGGCAACTCACTCATATACTGTGTACTACACTGTGCGTTTCTTATATTCTAAGTTTTTCAGTGCAACTCACTCATATACTATGTACTACACTGTGCGTTTCTTATATTCTAAGTTTTTCAGTGCAACTCACTCATATACTATGTACTACACTGTGCGTTTCTTATATTCTAAGTTTTTCAGTGCAACTCACTCATATACTATGTACTACACTGTGCGTTTCTTATATTCTAAGTTTTTCAGTGCAACTCACTCATATACTATGTACTACACTGTGCGTTTCTTATATTCTAAGTTTTTCATGGCAACTCACTCATATACTATGTACTACACTGTGCGTTTCTTATATTCTAAGTTTTTCAGTGCAACTCACTCATATACTATGTACTATACAGTGCGTTTCTAATATTCTAAGTTTTTCAGTGCAACTCACTCATATACTATGTACTACACTGTGCGTTTCTTATATTCTAAGTTTTTCAGTGCAACTCACTCATATACTATGTACTACACTGTGCGTTTCTTATATTCTAAGTTTTTCAGTGCAACTCACTCATATACTATGTACTACACTGTGCGTTTCTTATATTCTAAGTTTTTCATGGCAACTCACTCATATACTATGTACTACACTGTGCGTTTCTTATATTCTAAGTTTTTCAGTGCAACTCACTCATATACTATGTACTACACTGTGCGTTTCTTATATTCTAAGTTTTTCAGTGCAACTCAGTCATATACTATGTACTACACTGTGCATTTCGTGTAATGCGGGTTTTTCAGTAAATTCTAAGTTTTTCAGTGCAACTCATTCATATACTATGTACTATACTGTGCGTTTCTTATATTCTAAGTTTTTCAGTGCAACTCACTCATATACTATGCACTACACTGTGCGTTTCTTATATTCTAAGTTTTTCAGTGCAACTCACTCATATACTATGTACTACACTGTGCGTTTCTTATATTCTAAGTTTTTCAGTGCAACTCACTCATATACTATGTACTACACTGTGCGTTTCTTATATTCTAAGTTTTTCAGTGCAACTCAGTCATATACTATGTACTACACTGTGCATTTCGTGTAATGCGGGTTTTTCAGTAAATTCTAAGTTTTTCAGTGCAACTCATTCATATACTATGTACTATACTGTGCGTTTCTTATATTCTAAGTTTTTCAGTGCAACTCACTCATATACTATGCACTACACTGTGCGTTTCTTATATTCTAAGTTTTTCAGTGCAACTCACTCATATACTATGTACTACACTGTGCGTTTCTTATATTCTAAGTTTTTCAGTGCAACTCACTCATATACTATGTACTACACTGTGCGTTTCTTATATTCTAAGTTTTTCAGTGAAACTCACTCATATACTATGTACTACACTGTGCGTTTCTTATATTCTAAGTTTTTCAGTGCAACTCACTCATATACTATGTACTACACTGTGCGTTTCTTATATTCTAAGTTTTTCAGTGCAACTCACTCATATACTATGTACTACACTGTGCGTTTCTTATATTCTAAGTTTTTCAGTGCAACTCACTCATATACTATGTACTACACTGTGCGTTTCTTATATTCTAAGTTTTTCAGTGCAACTCACTCATATACTATGTACTACACTGTGCGTTTCTTATATTCTAAGTTTTTGAGTGCAACTCACTCATATACTATGTACTACACTGTGCGTTTCTTATATTCTAAGTTTTTCAGTGCAACTCACTCATATACTATGTACTACACTGTGCGTTTCTTATATTCTAAGTTTTACAGTGCAACTCACTCATATACTATGTACTACACTGTCGTTTCTTAAATTCTAAGTTTTTCAGTGCATCTCACTCATATACTATGTATTACACTGTGCGTTTCTTATATTCTAAGTTTTTCAGTGCAACTCACTCATATACTATGCACTACACTGTGCGTTTCTTATATTCTAAGTTTTTCAGTGCAACTCACTCATATACTATGTACTACACTGTGCGTTTCTTATATTCTAAGTTTTTCAGTGCAACTCACTCATATACTATGTACTACACTGTGCGTTTCTTATATTCTAAGTTTTTCAGTGCAACTCACTCATATACTATGTACTACACTGTGCGTTTCTTATATTCTAAGTTTTTCAGTGCAACTCACTCATATACTATGTACTACACTGTGCGTTTCTTATATTCTAAGTTTTTGAGTGCAACTCACTCATATACTATGTACTACACTGTGCGTTTCTTATATTCTAAGTTTTCAGTGCAACTCACTCATATACTATGTACTACACTGTGCGTTTCTTATATTCTAAGTTTTACAGTGCAACTCACTCATATACTATGTACTACACTGTCGTTTCTTAAATTCTAAGTTTTTCAGTGCATCTAACTCATATACTATGTATTACACTGTGCGTTTCTTATATTCTAAGTTTTTCAGTGCAACTCACTCATATACTATGCACTACACTGTGCGTTTCTTATATTCTAAGTTTTTCAGTGCAACTCACTCATATACTATGTACTACACTGTGCGTTTCTTATATTCTAAGTTTTTCAGTGCAACTCACTCATATACTATGTACTACACTGTGCGTTTCTTATATTCTAAGTTTTTCATGGCAACTCACTCATATACTGTGTACTACACTGTGCGTTTCTTATATTCTAAGTTTTTCAGTGCAACTCACTCATATACTATGTACTACACTGTGCGTTTCTTATATTCTAAGTTTTTCAGTGCAACTCACTCATATACTATGTACTACACTGTGCGTTTCTTATATTCTAAGTTTTTCAGTGCAACTCACTCATATACTATGTACTACACTGTGCGTTTCTTATATTCTAAGTTTTTCAGTGCAACTCACTCATATACTATGTACTACACTGTGCGTTTCTTATATTCTAAGTTTTTCATGGCAACTCACTCATATACTATGTACTACACTGTGCGTTTCTTATATTCTAAGTTTTTCAGTGCAACTCACTCATATACTATGTACTATACAGTGCGTTTCTAATATTCTAAGTTTTTCAGTGCAACTCACTCATATACTATGTACTACACTGTGCGTTTCTTATATTCTAAGTTTTTCAGTGCAACTCACTCATATACTATGTACTACACTGTGCGTTTCTTATATTCTAAGTTTTTCAGTGCAACTCACTCATATACTATGTACTACACTGTGCGTTTCTTATATTCTAAGTTTTTCAGTGCAACTCACTCATATACTATGTACTACACTGTGCGTTTCTTATATTCTAAGTTTTTCAGTGCAACTCAGTCATATACTATGTACTACACTGTGCATTTCGTGTAATGCGGGTTTTTCAGTAAATTCTAAGTTTTTCAGTGCAACTCATTCATATACTATGTACTATACTGTGCGTTTCTTATATTCTAAGTTTTTCAGTGCAACTCACTCATATACTATGCACTACACTGTGCGTTTCTTATATTCTAAGTTTTTCAGTGCAACTCACTCATATACTATGTACTACACTGTGCGTTTCTTATATTCTAAGTTTTTCAGTGCAACTCACTCATATACTATGTACTACACTGTGCGTTTCTTATATTCTAAGTTTTTCAGTGAAACTCACTCATATACTATATACTACACTGTGCGTTTCTTATATTCTAAGTTTTTCAGTGCAACTCACTCATATACTATGTACTACACTGTGCGTTTCTTATATTCTAAGTTTTTCAGTGCAACTCACTCATATACTATGTACTACACTGTGCGTTTCTTATATTCTAAGTTTTTCAGTGCAACTCACTCATATACTATGTACTACACTGTGCGTTTCTTATATTCTAAGTTTTTCAGTGCAACTCACTCATATACTATGTACTACACTGTGCGTTTCTTATATTCTAAGTTTTTGAGTGCAACTCACTCATATACTATGTACTACACTGTGCGTTTCTTATATTCTAAGTTTTTCAGTGCAACTCACTCATATACTATGTACTACACTGTGCGTTTCTTATATTCTAAGTTTTACAGTGCAACTCACTCATATACTATGTACTACACTGTCGTTTCTTAAATTCTAAGTTTTTCAGTGCATCTCACTCATATACTATGTATTACACTGTGCGTTTCTTATATTCTAAGTTTTTCAGTGCAACTCACTCATATACTATGCACTACACTGTGCGTTTCTTATATTCTAAGTTTTTCAGTGCAACTCACTCATATACTATGTACTACACTGTGCGTTTCTTATATTCTAAGTTTTTCAGTGCAACTCACTCATATACTATGTACTACACTGTGCGTTTCTTATATTCTAAGTTTTTCATGGCAACTCATTCATATACTGTGTACTACACTGTGCGTTTCTTATATTCTAAGTTTTTCAGTGCAACTCACTCATATACTATGTACTACACTGTGCGTTTCTTATATTCTAAGTTTTTCAGTGCAACTCACTCATATACTATGTACTACACTGTGCGTTTCTTATATTCTAAGTTTTTCAGTGCAACTCACTCATATACTATGTACTACACTGTGCGTTTCTTATATTCTAAGTTTTTCAGTGCAACTCACTCATATACTATGTACTACACTGTGCGTTTCTTATATTCTAAGTTTTTCAGTGCAACTCACTCATATACTATGTACTACACTGTGCGTTTCTTATATTCTAAGTTTTTCATGGCAACTCACTCATATACTATGTACTACACTGTGCGTTTCTTATATTCTAAGTTTTTCAGTGCAACTCACTCATATACTATGTACTACACTGTGCGTTTCTTATATTCTAAGTTTTTCAGTGCAACTCACTCATATACTATGTACTACACTGTGCGTTTCTTATATTCTAAGTTTTTCAGTGCAACTCACTCATATACTATGTACTACACTGTGCGTTTCTTATATTCTAAGTTTTTCAGTGCAACTCACTCATATACTATGTACTACACTGTGCGTTTCTTATATTCTAAGTTTTTCAGTGCAACTCACTCATATACTATGTACTACACTGTGCGTTTCTTATATTCTAAGTTTTTGAGTGCAACTCACTCATATACTATGTACTACACTGTGCGTTTCTTATATTCTAAGTTTTTCAGTGCAACTCACTCATATACTATGTACTACACTGTGCGTTTCTTATATTCTAAGTTTTACAGTGCAACTCACTCATATACTATGTACTACACTGTCGTTTCTTAAATTCTAAGTTTTTCAGTGCATCTCACTCATATACTATGTATTACACTGTGCGTTTCTTATATTCTAAGTTTTTCAGTGCAACTCACTCATATACTATGCACTACACTGTGCGTTTCTTATATTCTAAGTTTTTCAGTGCAACTCACTCATATACTATGTACTACACTGTGCGTTTCTTATATTCTAAGTTTTTCAGTGCAACTCACTCATATACTATGTACTACACTGTGCGTTTCTTATATTCTAAGTTTTTCAGTGCAACTCACTCATATACTATGTACTACACTGTGCGTTTCTTATATTCTAAGTTTTTCAGTGCAACTCACTCATATACTATGTACTACACTGTGCGTTTCTTATATTCTAAGTTTTTGAGTGCAACTCACTCATATACTATGTACTACACTGTGCGTTTCTTATATTCTAAGTTTTCAGTGCAACTCACTCATATACTATGTACTACACTGTGCGTTTCTTATATTCTAAGTTTTACAGTGCAACTCACTCATATACTATGTACTACACTGTCGTTTCTTAAATTCTAAGTTTTTCAGTGCATCTCACTCATATACTATGTATTACACTGTGCGTTTCTTATATTCTAAGTTTTTCAGTGCAACTCACTCATATACTATGCACTACACTGTGCGTTTCTTATATTCTAAGTTTTTCAGTGCAACTCACTCATATACTATGTACTACACTGTGCGTTTCTTATATTCTAAGTTTTTCAGTGCAACTCACTCATATACTATGTACTACACTGTGCGTTTCTTATATTCTAAGTTTTTCATGGCAACTCACTCATATACTGTGTACTACACTGTGCGTTTCTTATATTCTAAGTTTTTCAGTGCAACTCACTCATATACTATGTACTACACTGTGCGTTTCTTATATTCTAAGTTTTTCAGTGCAACTCACTCATATACTATGTACTACACTGTGCGTTTCTTATATTCTAAGTTTTTCAGTGCAACTCACTCATATACTATGTACTACACTGTGCGTTTCTTATATTCTAAGTTTTTCAGTGCAACTCACTCATATACTATGTACTACACTGTGCGTTTCTTATATTCTAAGTTTTTCATGGCAACTCACTCATATACTATGTACTACACTGTGCGTTTCTTATATTCTAAGTTTTTCAGTGCAACTCACTCATATACTATGTACTATACAGTGCGTTTCTAATATTCTAAGTTTTTCAGTGCAACTCACTCATATACTATGTACTACACTGTGCGTTTCTTATATTCTAAGTTTTTCAGTGCAACTCACTCATATACTATGTACTACACTGTGCGTTTCTTATATTCTAAGTTTTTCAGTGCAACTCACTCATATACTATGTACTACACTGTGCGTTTCTTATATTCTAAGTTTTTCAGTGCAACTCACTCATATACTATGTACTACACTGTGCGTTTCTTATATTCTAAGTTTTTCAGTGCAACTCAGTCATATACTATGTACTACACTGTGCATTTCGTGTAATGCGGGTTTTTCAGTAAATTCTAAGTTTTTCAGTGCAACTCATTCATATACTATGTACTATACTGTGCGTTTCTTATATTCTAAGTTTTTCAGTGCAACTCACTCATATACTATGCACTACACTGTGCGTTTCTTATATTCTAAGTTTTTCAGTGCAACTCACTCATATACTATGTACTACACTGTGCGTTTCTTATATTCTAAGTTTTTCAGTGCAACTCACTCATATACTATGTACTACACTGTGCGTTTCTTATATTCTAAGTTTTTCAGTGAAACTCACTCATATACTATATACTACACTGTGCGTTTCTTATATTCTAAGTTTTTCAGTGCAACTCACTCATATACTATGTACTACACTGTGCGTTTCTTATATTCTAAGTTTTTCAGTGCAACTCACTCATATACTATGTACTACACTGTGCGTTTCTTATATTCTAAGTTTTTCAGTGCAACTCACTCATATACTATGTACTACACTGTGCGTTTCTTATATTCTAAGTTTTTCAGTGCAACTCACTCATATACTATGTACTACACTGTGCGTTTCTTATATTCTAAGTTTTTGAGTGCAACTCACTCATATACTATGTACTACACTGTGCGTTTCTTATATTCTAAGTTTTTCAGTGCAACTCACTCATATACTATGTACTACACTGTGCGTTTCTTATATTCTAAGTTTTACAGTGCAACTCACTCATATACTATGTACTACACTGTCGTTTCTTAAATTCTAAGTTTTTCAGTGCATCTCACTCATATACTATGTATTACACTGTGCGTTTCTTATATTCTAAGTTTTTCAGTGCAACTCACTCATATACTATGCACTACACTGTGCGTTTCTTATATTCTAAGTTTTTCAGTGCAACTCACTCATATACTATGTACTACACTGTGCGTTTCTTATATTCTAAGTTTTTCAGTGCAACTCACTCATATACTATGTACTACACTGTGCGTTTCTTATATTCTAAGTTTTTCATGGCAACTCATTCATATACTGTGTACTACACTGTGCGTTTCTTATATTCTAAGTTTTTCAGTGCAACTCACTCATATACTATGTACTACACTGTGCGTTTCTTATATTCTAAGTTTTTCAGTGCAACTCACTCATATACTATGTACTACACTGTGCGTTTCTTATATTCTAAGTTTTTCAGTGCAACTCACTCATATACTATGTACTACACTGTGCGTTTCTTATATTCTAAGTTTTTCAGTGCAACTCACTCATATACTATGTACTACACTGTGCGTTTCTTATATTCTAAGTTTTTCAGTGCAACTCACTCATATACTATGTACTACACTGTGCGTTTCTTATATTCTAAGTTTTTCATGGCAACTCACTCATATACTATGTACTACACTGTGCGTTTCTTATATTCTAAGTTTTTCAGTGCAACTCACTCATATACTATGTACTACACTGTGCGTTTCTTATATTCTAAGTTTTTCAGTGCAACTCACTCATATACTATGTACTACACTGTGCGTTTCTTATATTCTAAGTTTTTGAGTGCAACTCACTCATATACTATGCACTACACTGTGCGTTTCTTATATTCTAAGTTTTTCAGTGCAACTCACTCATATACTATGTACTACACTGTGCGTTTCTTATATTCTAAGTTTTTCAGTGCAACTCACTCATATACTATGTACTACACTGTTCGTTTCTTATATTCTAAGTTTTTCATGGCAACTCACTCATATACTGTGTACTACACTGTGCGTTTCTTATATTCTAAGTTTTTCAGTGCAACTCACTCATATACTATGTACTACACTGTGCGTTTCTTATATTCTAAGTTTTTCAGTGCAACTCACTCATATACTATGTACTACACTGTGCGTTTCTTAAATTCTAAGTTTTTCAGTGCAACTCACTCATATACTATGTACTACACTGTGCGTTTCTTATATTCTAAGTTTTTCAGTGCAACTCACTCATATACTATGTACTACACTGTGCGTTTCTTATATTCTAAGTTTTTCAGTGCAACTCACTCATATACTATGACTACACTGTGCGTTTCTTATATTCTAAGTTTTTCAGTGCAACTCACTCATATACTATGTACTACACTGTGCGTTTCTTATATTCTAAGTTTTTCAGTGCAACTCACTCATATACATTGTACTACACTGTGCGTTTCTTATATTCTAAGTTTTTCATGGCAACTCACTCATATACTATGTACTACACTGTGCGTTTCTTATATTCTAAGTTTTTCAGTGCAACTCACTCATATACTATGTACTATACAGTGCGTTTCTAATATTCTAAGTTTTTCAGTGCAACTCACTCATATACTATGTACTACACTGTGCGTTTCTTATATTCTAAGTTTTTCAGTGCAACTCACTCATATACTATGTACTACACTGTGCGTTTCTTATATTCTAAGTTTTTCAGTGCAACTCACTCATATACTATGTACTACACTGTGCGTTTCTTATATTCTAAGTTTTTCAGTGCAACTCAGTCATATACTATGTACTACACTGTGCATTTCGTGTAATGCGGGTTTTTCAGTAAATTCTAAGTTTTTCAGTGCAACTCATTCATATACTATGTACTATACTGTGCGTTTCTTATATTCTAAGTTTTTCAGTGCAACTCACTCATATACTATGCACTACACTGTGCGTTTCTTATATTCTAAGTTTTTCAGTGCAACTCACTCATATACTATGTACTACACTGTGCGTTTCTTATATTCTAAGTTTTTCAGTGCAACTCACTCATATACTATGTACTACACTGTGCGTTTCTTATATTCAAAGTTTTTCAGTGAAACTCACTCATATACTATGTACTACACTGTGCGTTTCTTATATTCTAAGTTTTTCAGTGCAACTCACTCATATACTATGTACTACACTGTGCGTTTCATATATTCTAAGTTTTTCAGTGCAACTCACTCATATACTATGTACTACACTGTGCGTTTCTTATATTCTAAGTTTTTCAGTGCAACTCACTCATATACTATGTACTACACTGTGCGTTTCTTATATTCTAAGTTTTTCAGTGCAACTCACTCATATACTATGTACTACACTGTGCGTTTCTTATATTCTAAGTTTTTGAGTGCAACTCACTCATATACTATGTACTACACTGTGCGTTTCTTATATTCTAAGTTTTTCAGTGCAACTCACTCATATACTATGTACTACACTGTGCGTTTCTTATATTCTAAGTTTTACAGTGCAACTCACTCATATACTATGTACTACACTGTCGTTTCTTAAATTCTAAGTTTTTCAGTGCAACTCACTCATATACTATGCACTACACTGTGCGTTTCTTATATTCTAAGTTTTTCAGTGCAACTCACTCATATACTATGTACTACACTGTGCGTTTCTTATATTCTAAGTTTTTCAGTGCAACTCACTCATATACTATGTACTACACTGTGCGTTTCTTATATTCTAAGTTTTTCATGGCAACTCACTCATATACTGTGTACTACACTGTGCGTTTCTTATATTCTAAGTTTTTCATGGCAACTCACTCATATACTGTGTACTACACTGTGCGTTTCTTATATTCTAAGTTTTTCAGTGCAACTCACTCATATACTATGTACTACACTGTGCGTTTCTTATATTCTAAGTTTTTCAGTGCAACTCACTCATATACTATGTACTACACTGTGCGTTTCTTATATTCTAAGTTTTTCAGTGCAACTCACTCATATACTATGTACTACACTGTGCGTTTCTTATATTCTAAGTTTTTCAGTGCAACTCACTCATATACTATGTACTACACTGTGCGTTTCTTATATTCTAAGTTTTTCATGGCAACTCACTCATATACTATGTACTACACTGTGCGTTTCTTATATTCTAAGTTTTTCAGTGCAACTCACTCATATACTATGTACTACACTGTGCGTTTCTTATATTCTAAGTTTTTCAGTGCAACTCACTCATATACTATGTACTACACTGTGCGTTTCTTATATTCTAAGTTTTTGAGTGCAACTCACTCATATACTATGCACTACACTGTGCGTTTCTTATATTCTAAGTTTTTCAGTGCAACTCACTCATATACTATGTACTACACTGTGCGTTTCTTATATTCTAAGTTTTTCAGTGCAACTCACTCATATACTATGTACTACACTGTGCGTTTCTTATATTCTAAGTTTTTCATGGCAACTCACTCATATACTGTGTACTACACTGTGCGTTTCTTATATTCTAAGTTTTTCAGTGCAACTCACTCATATACTATGTACTACACTGTGCGTTTCTTATATTCTAAGTTTTTCAGTGCAACTCACTCATATACTATGTACTACACTGTGCGTTTCTTATATTCTAAGTTTTTCAGTGCAACTCACTCATATACTATGTACTACACTGTGCGTTTCTTATATTCTAAGTTTTTCAGTGCAACTCACTCATATACTATGTACTACACTGTGCGTTTCTTATATTCTAAGTTTTTCAGTGCAACTCACTCATATACAATGTACTACACTGTGCGTTTCTTATATTCTAAGTTTTTCATGGCAACTCACTCATATACTATGTACTACACTGTGCGTTTCTTATATTCTAAGTTTTTCAGTGCAACTCACTCATATACTATGTACTATACAGTGCGTTTCTAATATTCTAAGTTTTTCAGTGCAACTCACTCATATACTATGTACTACACTGTGCGTTTCTTATATTCTAAGTTTTTCAGTGCAACTCACTCATATACTATGTACTACACTGTGCGTTTCTTATATTCTAAGTTTTTCAGTGCAACTCACTCATATACTATGTACTACACTGTGCGTTTCTTATATTCTAAGTTTTTCAGTGCAACTCACTCATATACTATGTACTACACTGTGCGTTTCTTATATTCTAAGTTTTTCAGTGCAACTCAGTCATATACTATGTACTACACTGTGCATTTCGTGTAATGCGGGTTTTTCAGTAAATTCTAAGTTTTCAGTGCAACTCATTCATATACTATGTACTATACTGTGCGTTTCTTATATTCTAAGTTTTTCAGTGCAACTCACTCATATACTATGCACTACACTGTGCGTTTCTTATATTCTAAGTTTTTCAGTGCAACTCACTCATATACTATGTACTACACTGTGCGTTTCTTATATTCTAAGTTTTTCAGTGCAACTCACTCATATACTATGTACTACACTGTGCGTTTCTTATATTCTAAGTTTTTCAGTGAAACTCACTCATATACTATGTACTACACTGTGCGTTTCTTATATTCTAAGTTTTTCAGTGCAACTCACTCATATACTATGTACTACACTGTGCGTTTCTTATATTCTAAGTTTTTCAGTGCAACTCACTCATATACTATGTACTACACTGTGCGTTTCTTATATTCTAAGTTTTTCAGTGCAACTCACTCATATACTATGTACTACACTGTGCGTTTCTTATATTCTAAGTTTTTCAGTGCAACTCACTCATATACTATGTACTACACTGTGCGTTTCTTATATTCTAAGTTTTTGAGTGCAACTCACTCATATACTATGTACTACACTGTGCGTTTCTTATATTCTAAGTTTTTCAGTGCAACTCACTCATATACTATGTACTACACTGTGCGTTTCTTATATTCTAAGTTTTACAGTGCAACTCACTCATATACTATGTACTACACTGTCGTTTCTTAAATTCTAAGTTTTTCAGTGCAACTCACTCATATACTATGCACTACACTGTGCGTTTCTTATATTCTAAGTTTTTCAGTGCAACTCACTCATATACTATGTACTACACTGTGCGTTTCTTATATTCTAAGTTTTTCAGTGCAACTCACTCATATACTATGTACTACACTGTGCGTTTCTTATATTCTAAGTTTTTCATGGCAACTCACTCATATACTGTGTACTACACTGTGCGTTTCTTATATTCTAAGTTTTTCAGTGCAACTCACTCATATACTATGTACTACACTGTGCGTTTCTTATATTCTAAGTTTTTCAGTGCAACTCACTCATATACTATGTACTACACTGTGCGTTTCTTATATTCTAAGTTTTTCAGTGCAACTCACTCATATACTATGTACTACACTGTGCGTTTCTTATATTCTAAGTTTTTCAGTGCAACTCACTCATATACTATGTACTACACTGTGCGTTTCTTATATTCTAAGTTTTTCAGTGCAACTCACTCATATACTATGTACTACACTGTGCGTTTTTTATATTCTAAGTTTTTCATGGCAACTCACTCATATACTATGTACTACACTGTGCGTTTCTTATATTCTAAGTTTTTCAGTGCAACTCACTCATATACTATGTACTACACTGTGCGTTTCTTATATTCTAAGTTTTTCAGTGCAACTCACTCATATACTATGTACTACACTGTGCGTTTCTTATATTCTAAGTTTTTGAGTGCAACTCACTCATATACTATGCACTACACTGTGCGTTTCTTATATTCTAAGTTTTTCAGTGCAACTCACTCATATACTATGTACTACACTGTGCGTTTCTTACATTCTACGTTTTTCAGTGCAACTCACTCATATACTATGTACTACACTGTGCGTTTCTTATATTCTAAGTTTTTCATGGCAACTCACTCATATACTGTGTACTACACTGTGCGTTTCTTATATTCTAAGTTTTTCAGTGCAACTCACTCATATACTATGTACTACACTGTGCGTTTCTTATATTCTAAGTTTTTCAGTGCAACTCACTCATATACTATGTACTACACTGTGCGTTTCTTATATTCTAAGTTTTTCAGTGCTACTCACTCATATACTATGTACTACACTGTGCGTTTCTTATATTCTAAGTTTTTCAGTGCAACTCACTCATATACTATGTACTACACTGTGCGTTTCTTATATTCTAAGTTTTTCAGTGCAACTCACTCATATACTATGTACTACACTGTGCGTTTCTTATATTCTAAGTTTTTCATGGCAACTCACTCATATACTATGTACTACACTGTGCGTTTCTTATATTCTAAGTTTTTCAGTGCAACTCACTCATATACTATGTACTATACAGTGCGTTTCTAATATTCTAAGTTTTTCAGTGCAACTCACTCATATACTATGTACTACACTGTGCGTTTCTTATATTTTAAGTTTTTCAGTGCAACTCACTCATATACTATGTACTACACTGTGCGTTTCTTATATTCTAAGTTTTTCAGTGCAACTCACTCATATACTATGTACTACACTGTGCGTTTCTTATATTCTAAGTTTTTCAGTGCAACTCACTCATATACTATGTACTACACTGTGCGTTTCTTATATTCTAAGTTTTTCAGTGCAACTCAGTCATATACTATGTACTACACTGTGCATTTCGTGTAATGCGGGTTTCAGTAAATTCTAAGTTTTTCAGTGCAACTCATTCATATACTATGTACTATACTGTGCGTTTCTTATATTCTAAGTTTTTCAGTGCAACTCACTCATATACTATGCACTACACTGTGCGTTTCTTATATTCTAAGTTTTTCAGTGCAACTCACTCATATACTATGTACTACACTGTGCGTTTCGTATATTCTAAGTTTTTCAGTGCAACTCACTCATATACTATGTACTACACTGTGCGTTTCTTACATTCTAAGTTTTTCAGTGAAACTCACTCATATACTATGTACTACACTGTGCGTTTCTTATATTCTAAGTTTTTCAGTGCAACTCACTCATATACTATGTACTACACTGTGCGTTTCTTATATTCTAAGTTTTTCAGTGCAACTCACTCATATACTATGTACTACACTGTGCGTTTCTTATATTCTAAGTTTTTCAGTGCAACTCACTCATATACTATGTACTACACTGTGCGTTTCTTATATTCTAAGTTTTTCAGTGCAACTCACTCATATACTATGTACTACACTGTGCGTTTCTTATATTCTAAGTTTTTGAGTGCAACTCACTCATATACTATGTACTACACAGTGCGTTTCTTATATTCTAAGTTTTTCAGTGCAACTCACTCATATACTATGTACTACACGGTGCGTTTCTTATATTCTAAGTTTTACAGTGCAACTCACTCATATACTATGTACTACACTGTCGTTTCTTAAATTCTAAGTTTTTCAGTGCATCTCACTCATATACTATGTATTACACTGTGCGTTTCTTATATTCTAAGTTTTTCAGTGCAACTCACTCATATACTATGCACTACACTGTGCGTTTCTTATATTCTAAGTTTTTCAGTGCAACTCACTCATATACTATGTACTACACTGTGCGTTTCTTATATTCTAAGTTTTTCAGTGCAACTCACTCATATACTATGTACTACACTGTGCGTTTCTTATATTCTAAGTTTTTCATGGCAACTCACTCATATACTGTGTACTACACTGTGCGTTTCTTATATTCTAATTTTTTCAGTGCAACTCACTCATATACTATGTACTACACTGTGCGTTTCTTATATTCTAAGTTTTTCAGTGCAACTCACTCATATACTATGTACTACACTGTGCGTTTCTTATATTCTAAGTTTTTCAGTGCAACTCACTCATATACTATGTACTACACTGTGCGTTTCTTATATTCTAAGTTTTTCAGTGCAACTCACTCATATACTATGTACTACACTGTGCGTTTCTTATATTCTAAGTTTTTCAGTGCAACTCACTCATATACTATGTACTACACTGTGCGTTTCATATATTCTAAGTTTTTCAGTGCAACTCACTCATATACTATGTACTACACTGTGCGTTTCTTATATTCTAAGTTTTTCAGTGCAACTCACTCATATACTATGTACTACACTGTGCGTTTCTTATATTCTAAGTTTTTCAGTGCAACTCACTCATATAATATGTACTACACTGTGCGTTTCTTATATTCTAAGTTTTTGAGTGCAACTCACTCATATACTATGTACTACACTGTGCGTTTCTTATATTCTAAGTTTTTCAGTGCAACTCACTCATATACTATTTACTACACTGTGCGTTTCTTATATTCTAAGTTTTTCAGTGCAACTCACTCATATACTATGTACTACACTGTGCGTTTTTTATATTCTAAGTTTTTCAGTGCAACTCACTCATATGCTATGTACTACACTGTGCGTTTCTTATATTCTAAGTTTTTCAGTGCAACTCACTCATATGCTATGTACTACACTGTGCGTTTCTTATATTCTAAGTTTTTCAGTGCAACTCACTAATATACTATGTACTACACTGTGCGTTTCTTATATTCTAAGTTTTTCAGTGCAACTCACTCATATACTATGTACTACACTGTGCGTTTCTTATATTCTAAGTTTTTCAGTGCAACTCACTCATATACTATGTACTACACTGTGCGTTTCTTATATTCTAAGTTTTTCAGTGCAACTCACTCATATACTATGTACTACACTGTTCGTTTCTTATATTCTAAGTTTTTCATGGCAACTCACTCATATACTGTGTACTACACTGTGCGTTTCTTATATTCTAAGTTTTTCAATGCAACTCACTCATATACTATGTACTACACTGTGCGTTTCTTATATTCTAAGTTTTTCAGTGCAACTCACTCATATACTATGTACTACACTGTGCGTTTCTTATATTCTAAGTTTTTCAGTGCAACTCACTCATATACTATGTACTACACTGTGCGTTTCTTATATTCTAAGTTTTTCAGTGCAACTCACTCATATACTATGTACTACACTGTGCGTTTCTTATATTCTAAGTTTTTCAGTGCAACTCACTCATATACTATGTACTACACTGTGCGTTTCTTATATTCTAAGTTTTTCATGGCAACTCACTCATATACTATGTACTACACTGTGCGTTTCTTATATTCTAAGTTTTTCAGTGCAACTCACTCATATACTATGTACTATACAGTGCGTTTCTAATATTCTAAGTTTTTCAGTGCAACTGACTCATATACTATGTACTACACTGTGCGTTTCTTATATTCTAAGTTTTTCAGTGCAACTCACTCATATACTATGTACTACACTGTGCGTTTCTTATATTCTAAGTTTTTCAGTGCAACTCACTCATATACTATGTACTACACTGTGCGTTTCTTATATTCTAAGTTTTTCAGTGCAACTCACTCATATACTATGTACTACACTGTGCGTTTCTTATATTCTAAGTTTTTCAGTGCAACTCAGTCATATACTATGTACTACACTGTGCATTTCGTGTAATGCGGGTTTTTCAGTAAATTCTAAGTTTTTCAGTGCAACTCATTCATATACTATGTACTACACTGTGCGTTTCTTATATTCTAAGTTTTTCAGTGCAATTCACTCATATACTATGTACTACACTGTGCGTTTCTTATATTCTAAGTTTTTGAGTGCAACTCACTCATATACTATGTACTACACTGTGCGTTTCTTATATTCTAAGTTTTTCAGTGCAACTCACTCATATACTATGTACTACACTGTGCGTTTCTTATATTCTAAGTTTTTCAGTGCAACTCACTCATATACTATGTACTACACTGTGCGTTTCTTATATTCTAAGTTTTTCAGTGCAACTCACTCATATACTATGTACTACACTGTGCGTTTCTTATATTCTAAGTTTTTCAGTGCAACTCACTCATATACTATGTACTACACTGTGCGTTTCTTATATTCTAAGTTTTTCATGGCAACTCACTCATATACTATGTACTACACTGTGCGTTTCTTATATTCTAAGTTTTTCAGTGCAACTCACTCATATACTATGTACTATACAGTGCGTTTCTAATATTCTAAGTTTTTCAGTGCAACTCACTCATATACTATGTACTACACTGTGCGTTTCTTATATTCTAAGTTTTTCAGTGCAACTCACTCATATACTATGTACTACACTGTGCGTTTCTTATATTCTAAGTTTTTCAGTGCAACTCACTCATATACTATGTACTACACTGTGCGTTTCTTATATTCTAAGTTTTTCAGTGCAACTCACTCATATACTATGTACTACACTGTGCGTTTCTTATATTCTAAGTTTTTCAGTGCAACTCAGTCATATACTATGTACTACACTGTGCATTTCGTGTAATGCGGGTTTTTCAGTAAATTCTAAGTTTTTCAGTGCAACTCATTCATATACTATGTACTATACTGTGCGTTTCTTATATTCTAAGTTTTTCAGTGCAACTCACTCATATACTATGCACTACACTGTGCGTTTCTTATATTCTAAGTTTTTCAGTGCAACTCACTCATATACTATGTACTACACTGTGCGTTTCTTATATTCTAAGTTTTTCAGTGCAACTCACTCATATACTATGTACTACACTGTGCGTTTCTTATATTCTAAGTTTTTCAGTGAAACTCACTCATATACTATGTACTACACTGTGCGTTTCTTATATTCTAAGTTTTTCAGTGCAACTCACTCATATACTATGTACTACACTGTGCGTTTCTTATATTCTAAGTTTTTCAGTGCAACTCACTCATATACTATGTACTACACTGTGCGTTTCTTATATTCTAAGTTTTTCAGTGCAACTCACTCATATACTATGTACTACACTGTGCGTTTCTTATATTCTAAGTTTTTCAGTGCAACTCACTCATATACTATGTACTACACTGTGCGTTTCTTATATTCTAAGTTTTTGAGTGCAACTCACTCATATACTATGTACTACACTGTGCGTTTCTTATATTCTAAGTTTTTCAGTGCAACTCACTCATATACTATGTACTACACTGTGCGTTTCTTATATTCTAAGTTTTACAGTGCAACTCACTCATATACTATGTACTACACTGTCGTTTCTTAAATTCTAAGTTTTTCAGTGCATCTCACTCATATACTATGTATTACACTGTGCGTTTTTTATATTCTAAGTTTTTCAGTGCATCTCACTCATATACTATGCACTACACTGTGCGTTTCTTATATTCTAAGTTTTTCAGTGCAACTCACTCATATACTATGTACTACACTGTGCGTTTCTTATATTCTAAGTTTTTCAGTGCAACTCACTCATATACTATGTACTACACTGTGCGTTTCTTATATTCTAAGTTTTTCATGGCAACTCACTCATATACTGTGTACTACACTGTGCGTTTCTTATATTCTAAGTTTTTCAGTGCAACTCACTCATATACTATGTACTACACTGTGCGTTTCTTATATTCTAAGTTTTTCAGTGCAACTCACTCATATACTATGTACTACACTGTGCGTTTCTTATATTCTAAGTTTTTCAGTGCAACTCACTCATATACTATGTACTACACTGTGCGTTTCTTATATTCTAAGTTTTTCAGTGCAACTCACTCATATACTATGTACTACACTGTGCGTTTCTTATATTCTAAGTTTTTCAGTGCAACTCACTCATATACTATGTACTACACTGTGCGTTTCTTATATTCTAAGTTTTTCAGTGCAACTCAGTCATATACTATGTACTACACTGTGCATTTCGTGTAATGCGGGTTTTTCAGTAAATTCTAAGTTTTTCAGTGCAACTCATTCATATACTATGTACTATACTGTGCGTTTCTTGTATTCTAATTTTTTCAGTGCAACTCACTCATATACTATGCACTACACTGTGCGTTTCTTATATTCTAAGTTTTTCAGTGCAACTCACTCATATACTATGTACTACACTGTGCGTTTCTTATATTCTAAGTTTTTCAGTGCAACTCACTCATATACTATGTACTACACTGTGCGTTTCTTATATTCTAAGTTTTTCAGTGAAACTCACTCATATACTATGTACTACACTGTGCGTTTCTTATATTCTAAGTTTTTCAGTGCAACTCACTCATATACTATGTACTACACTGTGCGTTTCTTATATTCTAAGTTTTTCAGTGCAACTCACTCATATACTATGTACTACACTGTGCGTTTCTTATATTCTAAGTTTTACAGTGCAACTCACTCATATACTATGTACTACACTGTCGTTTCTTAAATTCTAAGTTTTTCAGTGCATCTCACTCATATACTATGTATTACACTGTGCGTTTCTTATATTCTAAGTTTTTCAGTGCAACTCACTCATATACTATGCACTACACTGTGCGTTTCTTATATTCTAAGTTTTTCAGTGCAACTCACTCATATACTATGTACTACACTGTGCGTTTCTTATATTCTAAGTTTTTCAGTGCAACTCACTCATATACTATGTACTACACTGTGCGTTTCTTATATTCTAAGTTTTTCATGGCAACTCACTCATATACTGTGTACTACACTGTGCGTTTCTTATATTCTAATTTTTTCAGTGCAACTCACTCATATACTATGTACTACACTGTGCGTTTCTTATATTCTAAGTTTTTCAGTGCAACTCACTCATATACTATGTACTACACTGTGCGTTTCTTATATTCTAAGTTTTTCAGTGCAACTCACTCATATACTATGTACTACACTGTGCGTTTCTTATATTCTAAGTTTTTCAGTGCAACTCACTCATATACTATGTACTACACTGTGCGTTTCTTATATTCTAAGTTTTTCAGTGCAACTCACTCATATACTATGTACTACACTGTGCGTTTCTTATATTCTAAGTTTTTCAGTGCAACTCACTCATATACTATGTACTACACTGTGCGTTTCTTATATTCTAAGTTTTTCAGTGCAACTCACTCATATACTATGTACTACACTGTGCGTTTCTTATATTCTAAGTTTTTCAGTGCAACTCACTCATATACTATGTACTACACTGTGCGTTTCTTATATTCTAAGTTTTTCAGTGCAACTCACTCATATACTATGTACTACACTGTGCGTTTCTTATATTCTAAGTTTTTCAGTGCAACTCACTCATATACTATGTACTACACTGTGCGTTTCTTATATTCTAAGTTTTTGAGTGCAACTCACTCATATACTATGTACTACACTGTGCGTTTCTTATATTCTAAGTTTTTCAGTGCAACTCACTCATATACTATGTACTACACTGTGCGTTTCTTATATTCTAAGTTTTACAGTGCAACTCACTCATATACTATGTACTACACTGTCGTTTCTTAAATTCTAAGTTTTTCAGTGCATCTCACTCATATACTATGTATTACACTGTGCGTTTCTTATATTCTAAGTTTTTCAGTGCAACTCACTCATATACTATGCACTACACTGTGCGTTTCTTATATTCTAAGTTTTTCAGTGCAACTCACTCATATACTATGTACTACACTGTGCGTTTCTTATATTCTAAGTTTTTCAGTGCAACTCACTCATATACTATGTACTACACTGTGCGTTTCTTATATTCTAAGTTTTTCATGGCAACTCACTCATATACTGTGTACTACACTGTGCGTTTCTTATATTCTAAGTTTTTCAGTGCAACTCACTCATATACTATGTACTACACTGTGCGTTTCTTATATTCTAAGTTTTTCAGTGCAACTCACTCATATACTATGTACTACACTGTGCGTTTCTTATATTCTAAGTTTTTCAGTGCAACTCACTCATATACTATGTACTACACTGTGCGTTTCTTATATTCTAAGTTTTTCAGTGCAACTCACTCATATACTATGTACTACACTGTGCGTTTCTTATATTCTAAGTTTTTCAGTGCAACTCACTCATATACTATGTACTACACTGTGCGTTTCTTATATTCTAAGTTTTTCAGTGCAACTCACTCATATACTATGTACTACACTGTGCGTTTCTTATATTCTAAGTTTTTCAGTGCAACTCACTCATATACTATGTACTACACTGTGCGTTTCTTATATTCTAAGTTTTTCAGTGCAACTCACTCATATACTATGTACTACACTGTGCGTTTCTTATATTCTAAGTTTTTCAGTGCAACTCACTCATATACTATGTACTACACTGTGCGTTTCTTATATTCTAAGTTTTTCAGTGCAACTCACTCATATACTATGTACTACACTGTGCGTTTCTTATATTCTAAGTTTTTCAGTGCAACTCACTCATATACTATGTACTACACTGTGCGTTTCTTATATTCTAAGTTTTTCAGTGCAACTCACTCATATACTATGTACTACACTGTGCGTTTCTTATATTCTAAGTTTTTCAGTGCAACTCACTCATATACTATGTACTACACTGTGCGTTTCTTATATTCTAAGTTTTTCAGTGCAACTCACTCATATACTATGTACTACACTGTGCGTTTCTTATATTCTAAGTTTTTCAGTGCAACTCACTCATATACTATGTACTACACTGTGCGTTTCTTAAATTCTAAGTTTATCCGTGCAACTCACTCATATACTATGTACTACACTGTGCGTTTCTTAAATTCTAGCTTTTTCCGTGCAACTCACTCATATACTATGTACTACAATGTGCGTTTCTTATATTCTAAGTTTTTCAGTGCAACTCACTCATATACTATGTACTACACTGTGCGTTTCTTATATTCTAAGTTTTTCAGTGCAACTCACTCATATACTATGTACTACACTGTGCGTTTCTTATATTCTAAGTTTTTCAGTGCAACTCACTCATATACTATGTACTACACTGTGCGTTTCTTATATTCTAAGTTTTTCAGTGCAACTCACTCATATACTATGTACTACAGTGTGCGTTTCTTATATTCTAAGTTTTTCAGTGCAACTCACTCATATACTATGTACTACACTGTGCGTTTCTTATATTCTAAGTTTTTGAGTGCAACTCACTCATATACTATGTACTACACTGTGCGTTTCTTATATTCTAAGTTTTTCAGTGCAACTCACTCATATACTATGTACTACACTGTGCGTTTCTTATATTTTAAGTTTTTAAGTGCAACTCACTCATATACTATGTACTACACTGTGCGTTTCTTATATTCTAAGTTTTTCAGTGCAACTCACTCATATACTATGTACTACACTGTGCGTTTCTTATATTCTAAGTTTTTCAGTGCAACTCACTCATATACTATGTACTACACTGTGCGTTTCTTATATTCTAAGTTTTTCAGTGCAACTCACTCATATACTATGTACTACACTGTGCGTTTCTTATATTCTAAGTTTTTCCGTGCAACTCACTCATATACTATGTACTACACTGTGCGTTTCTTATATTCTAAGTTTTTCAGTGCAACTCAGTCATATACTATGTACTACACTGTGAGTTTCTTATATTCTAAGTTTTTCAGTGCAACTCACTCATATACTATGTACTACACTGTGCGTTTCTTAAATCTAGGTTTTTCCGTGCAACTCACTCATATACTATGTACTACAATGTGCGTTTCTTATATTCTAAGTTTTTCAGTGCAACTCACTCATATACTATGTACTACACTGTGCGTTTCTTATATTCTAAGTTTTTGAAAGCAACTCACTCATATACTATGTACTACACTGTGCGTTTCTTATATTCTAAGTTTTTCAGTGCAACTCACTCATATACTATGTACTACACTGTGCGTTTCTTATATTCTAAGTTTTTCAGTGCAACTCACTCATATACTATGTACTACACTGTGCGTTTCTTATATTCTAAGTTTTTCAGTGCAGCTCACTCATATACTATGTACTACACTGTGCGTTTCTTATATTCTAGGTTTTTCAGTGCAACTCACTCATATACTATGTACTACACTGTGCGTTTCTTAAATTCTAGGTTTTTCCGTGCAACTCACTCATATACTATGTACTACACTGTGCGTTTCTTATATTCTAAGTTTTTCAGTGCAACTCACTCATATACTATGTACTACAGTGTGCGTTTCTTATATTCTAAGTTTTTCAGTGCAACTCACTCATATACTATGTACTACACTGTGCGTTTCTTATATTCTAAGTTTTTGAGTGCAACTCACTCATATACTATGTACTACACTGTGCGTTTCTTATATTCTAAGTTTTTCAGTGCAACTCACTCATATACTATGTACTACACTGTGAGTTTCTTATATTCTAAGTTTTTCAGTGCAACTCACTCATATACTATGTACTACACTGTGAGTTTCTTATATTCTAAGTTTTTCAGTGCAACTCACTCATATACTATGTACTACACTGTGCGTTTCTTAAATCTAGGTTTTTCCGTGCAACTCACTCATATACTATGTACTACAATGTGCGTTTCTTATATTCTAAGTTTTTCAGTGCAACTCACTCATATACTATGTACTACACTGTGCGTTTCTTATATTCTAAGTTTTTGAGTGCAACTCACTCATATACTATGTACTACACTGTGCGTTTCTTATATTCTAAGTTTTTCAGTGCAACTCACTCATATACTATGTACTACACTGTGCGTTTCTTATATTCTAAGTTTTTCAGTGCAACTCACTCATATACTATGTACTACACTGTGCGTTTCTTATATTCTAAGTTTTTCAGTGCAGCTCACTCATATACTATGTACTACACTGTGCGTTTCTTATATTCTAGGTTTTTCAGTGCAACTCACTCATATACTATGTACTACACTGTGCGTTTCTTAAATTCTAGGTTTTTCCGTGCAACTCACTCATATACTATGTACTACACTGTGCGTTTCTTATATTCTAAGTTTTTGAGTGCAACTCACTCATATACTATGTACTACACTGTGCGTTTCTTATATTCTAAGTTTTTCAGTGCAACTCACTCATATACTATGTACTACACTGTGCGTTTCTTATATTTTAAGTTTTTAAGTGCAACTCACTCATATACTATGTACTACACTGTGCGTTTCTTATATTCTAAGTTTTTCAGTGCAACTCACTCATATACTATGTACTACACTGTGCGTTTCTTATATTCTAAGTTTTTCAGTGCAACTCACTCATATACTATGTACTACACTGTGCGTTTCTTATATTCTAAGTTTTTCAGTGCAACTCACTCATATACTATGTACTACACTGTGCGTTTCTTATATTCTAAGTTTTTCCGTGCAACTCACTCATATACTATGTACTACACTGTGCGTTTCTTATATTCTAAGTTTTTCAGTGCAACTCACTCATATACTATGTACTACACTGTGAGTTTCTTATATTCTAAGTTTTTCAGTGCAACTCACTCATATACTATGTACTACACTGTGCGTTTCTTAAATCTAGGTTTTTCCGTGCAACTCACTCATATACTATGTACTACAATGTGCGTTTCTTATATTCTAAGTTTTTCAGTGCAACTCACTCATATACTATGTACTACACTGTGCGTTTCTTATATTCTAAGTTTTTGAGTGCAACTCACTCATATACTATGTACTACACTGTGCGTTTCTTATATTCTAAGTTTTTCAGTGCAACTCACTCATATACTATGTACTACACTGTGCGTTTCTTATATTCTAAGTTTTTCAGTGCAACTCACTCATATACTATGTACTACACTGTGCGTTTCTTATATTCTAAGTTTTTCAGTGCAGCTCACTCATATACTATGTACTACACTGTGCGTTTCTTATATTCTAGGTTTTTCAGTGCAACTCACTCATATACTATGTACTACACTGTGCGTTTCTTAAATTCTAGGTTTTTCCGTGCAACTCACTCATATACTATGTACTACACTGTGCGTTTCTTATATTCTAAGTTTTTCAGTGCAACTCACTCATATACTATGTACTACAGTGTGCGTTTCTTATATTCTAAGTTTTTCAGTGCAACTCACTCATATACTATGTACTACACTGTGCGTTTCTTATATTCTAAGTTTTTGAGTGCAACTCACTCATATACTATGTACTACACTGTGCGTTTCTTATATTCTAAGTTTTTCAGTGCAACTCACTCATATACTATGTACTACACTGTGAGTTTCTTATATTCTAAGTTTTTCAGTGCAACTCACTCATATACTATGTACTACACTGTGAGTTTCTTATATTCTAAGTTTTTCAGTGCAACTCACTCATATACTATGTACTACACTGTGCGTTTCTTAAATCTAGGTTTTTCCGTGCAACTCACTCATATACTATGTACTACAATGTGCGTTTCTTATATTCTAAGTTTTTCAGTGCAACTCACTCATATACTATGTACTACACTGTGCGTTTCTTATATTCTAAGTTTTTGAGTGCAACTCACTCATATACTATGTACTACACTGTGCGTTTCTTATATTCTAAGTTTTTCAGTGCAACTCACTCATATACTATGTACTACACTGTGCGTTTCTTATATTCTAAGTTTTTCAGTGCAACTCACTCATATACTATGTACTACACTGTGCGTTTCTTATATTCTAAGTTTTTCAGTGCAGCTCACTCATATACTATGTACTACACTGTGCGTTTCTTATATTCTAGGTTTTTCAGTGCAACTCACTCATATACTATGTACTACACTGTGCGTTTCTTAAATTCTAGGTTTTTCCGTGCAACTCACTCATATACTATGTACTACACTGTGCGTTTCTTATATTCTAAGTTTTTGAGTGCAACTCACTCATATACTATGTACTACACTGTGCGTTTCTTATATTCTAAGTTTTTCAGTGCAACTCACTCATATACTATGTACTACACTGTGCGTTTCTTATATTTTAAGTTTTTAAGTGCAACTCACTCATATACTATGTACTACACTGTGCGTTTCTTATATTCTAAGTTTTTCAGTGCAACTCACTCATATACTATGTACTACACTGTGCGTTTCTTATATTCTAAGTTTTTCAGTGCAACTCACTCATATACTATGTACTACACTGTGCGTTTCTTATATTCTAAGTTTTTCAGTGCAACTCACTCATATACTATGTACTACACTGTGCGTTTCTTATATTCTAAGTTTTTCCGTGCAACTCACTCATATACTATGTACTACACTGTGCGTTTCTTATATTCTAAGTTTTTCAGTGCAACTCACTCATATACTATGTACTACACTGTGAGTTTCTTATATTCTAAGTTTTTCAGTGCAACTCACTCATATACTATGTACTACACTGTGCGTTTCTTAAATCTAGGTTTTTCCGTGCAACTCACTCATATACTATGTACTACAATGTGCGTTTCTTATATTCTAAGTTTTTCAGTGCAACTCACTCATATACTATGTACTACACTGTGCGTTTCTTATATTCTAAGTTTTTGAGTGCAACTCACTCATATACTATGTACTACACTGTGCGTTTCTTATATTCTAAGTTTTTCAGTGCAACTCACTCATATACTATGTACTACACTGTGCGTTTCTTATATTCTAAGTTTTTCAGTGCAACTCACTCATATACTATGTACTACACTGTGCGTTTCTTATATTCTAAGTTTTTCAGTGCAGCTCACTCATATACTATGTACTACACTGTGCGTTTCTTATATTCTAGGTTTTTCAGTGCAACTCACTCATATACTATGTACTACACTGTGCGTTTCTTAAATTCTAGGTTTTTCCGTGCAACTCACTCATATACTATGTACTACACTGTGCGTTTCTTATATTCTAAGTTTTTCAGTGCAACTCACTCATATACTATGTACTACAGTGTGCGTTTCTTATATTCTAAGTTTTTCAGTGCAACTCACTCATATACTATGTACTACACTGTGCGTTTCTTATATTCTAAGTTTTTGAGTGCAACTCACTCATATACTATGTACTACACTGTGCGTTTCTTATATTCTAAGTTTTTCAGTGCAACTCACTCATATACTATGTACTACACTGTGCGTTTCTTATATTCTAAGTTTTTCAGTGCAACTCACTCATATACTATGTACTACACTGTGCGTTTCTTATATTCTAAGTTTATCACTGCAACTCACTCATATACTATGTACTACACTGTGCGTTTCTTATATTCTAAGTTTATCACTGCAACTCACTCATATACTATGTACTACACTGTGCGTTTCTTATATTCTAAGTTTTTCATGGCAACTCACTCATATACTATGTACTACACTGTGCGTTTCTTATATTCTAAGTTTTTCAGTGCAACTCACTCATATACTATGTACTACACTGTGCGTTTCTTATATTCTAAGTTTTTCAGTGCAACTCACTCATATACTATGTACTACACTGTGCGTTTCTTATATTCTAAGTTTTTCAGTGCAACTCACTCATATACTATGTACTACACTGTGCATTTCGTGTAATGCGGGTTTTTCAGTAAATTCTAAGTTTTTCAGTGCAACTCACTCATATACTATGTACTACACTGTGCGTTTCTTATATTCTAAGTTTTTCATGGCAACTCACTCATATACTGTGTACTACACTGTGCGTTTCTTATATTCTAAGTTTTTCAGTGCAACTCACTCATATACTGTGTACTACACTGTGCGTTTCTTATATTCTAAGTTTTTCAGTGCAACTCACTCATATACTATGTACTACACTGTGCGTTTCTTATATTCTAAGTTTTTCAGTGCAACTCACTCATATACTATGTACTACACTGTGCGTTTCTTATATTCTAAGTTTTTCAGTGCAACTCACTCATATACTATGTACTACACTGTGCGTTTCTTATATTCTAAGTTTTTCAGTGCAACTCACTCATATACAATGTACTACACTGTGCGTTTCTTATATTCTAAGTTTTTCAGTGCAACTCACTCATATACTATGTACTACACTGTGCGTTTCTTATATTCTAAGTTTTTCAGTGCAACTCACTCATATATTATGTACTACACTGTGCGTTTCTTATATTCTAAGTTTTTCAGTGCAACTCACTCATATACTATGTACTACACTGTGCGTTTCTTATATTCTAAGTTTATCACTGCAACTCACTCATATACTATGTACTACACTGTGCGTTTCTTATATTCTAAGTTTATCACTGCAACTCACTCATATACTATGTACTACACTGTGCGTTTCTTATATTCTAAGTTTATCACTGCAACTCACTCATATACTATGTACTACACTGTGCGTTTCTTATATTCTAAGTTTTTCAGTGCAACTCACTCATATACTATGTACTACACTGTGCGTTTCTTATATTCTAAGTTTTTCAGTGCAACTCACTCATATACTATGTACTACACTGTGCGTTTCTTATATTCTAAGTTTTTCAGTGCAACTCACTCATATACTATGTACTACACTGTGCGTTTCTTATATTCTAAGTTTTTCAGTGCAACTCACTCATATACTATGTACTACACTGTGCGTTTCTTATATTCTAAGTTTTTCAGTGCAACTCACTCATATACTATGTACTACACTGTGCGTTTCTTATATTCTAAGTTTTTCAGTGCAACTCACTCATATACTATGTACTACACTGTGCGTTTCTTAAATTCTAAGTTTTTCCGTGCAACTCACTCATATACTATGTACTACACTGTGCGTTTCTTAAATTCTAGGTTTTTCCGTGCAACTCACTCATATAGTATGTACTACACTGTGCGTTTCTTAAATTCTAAGTTTTTCCGTGCAACTCACTCATATACTATGTACTACACTGTGCGTTTCTTATATTCTAAGTTTTTCAGTGCAACTCACTCATATACTATGTACTACACTGTGCGTTTCTTATATTCTAAGTTTTTCAGTGCAACTCACTCATATACTATGTACTACACTGTGCGTTTCTTATATTCTAAGTTTTTCAGTGCAACTCACTCATATACTATGTACTACACTGTGCGTTTCTTATATTCTAAGTTTTTCAGTGCAACTCACTCATATACTATGTACTACACTGTGCGTTTCTTATATTCTAAGTTTTTCAGTGCAACTCACTCATATACTATGTACTACACTGTGCGTTTCTTATATTCTAAGTTTTTCAGTGCAACTCACTCATATACTATGTACTACACTGTGCGTTTCTTATATTCTAAGTTTTTCAGTGCAACTCACTCATATACTACGTACTACACTGTGCGTTTCTTATATTCTAGGTTTTTCAGTGCAACTCACTCATATACTATGTACTACACTGTGCGTTTCTTAAATTCTAGGTTTTTCCGTGCAACTCACTCATATACTATGTACTACACTGTGCGTTTTTTATATTCTAAGTTTTTCAGTGCAACTCACTCATATACTATGTACTACACTGTGCGTTTTTTATATTCTAAGTTTTTCAGTGCAACTCACTCATATACTATGTACTACACTGTGCGTTTCTTATATTCTAAGTTTTTCAGTGCAACTCACTCACTTATATATGTACTACACTGTGCGTTTCTTATATTCTAAGTTTTTCAGTGCAACTCACTCATATACTATGTACTACACTGTGCGTTTCTTATATTCTAAGTTTTTTCAGTGCAACTCACTCATATACTATGTACTACACTGTGCGTTTCTTATATTCTAAGTTTTTCAGTGCAACTCACTCATATACTATGTACTACACTGTGCGTTTCTTATATTCTAAGTTTTTCAGTGCAACTCACTCATATACTATGTACTACACTGTGCGTTTCTTATATTCTAAGTTTTTCAGTGCAACTCACTCATATACTATGTACTACACTGTGCGTTTCTTATATTCTAAGTTTTTCAGTGCAACTCACTCATATAGTATGTACTACACTGTGTGTTTCTTATATTCTAAGTTTTTCAGTGCAACTCACTCATATACTATGTACTACACTGTGCGTTTCTTATATTCTAAGTTTTTCAGTGCAACTCACTCATATACTATGTACTACACTGTGCGTTTCTTATATTCTAAGTTTTTCAGTGCAACTCACTCATATACTATGTACTACACTGTGCGTTTCTTATATTCTAAGTTTTTCAGTGCAACTCACTCATATACTATGTACTACACTGTGCGTTTCTTATATTCTAAGTTTTTCAGTGCAACTCACTCATATACTATGTACTACACTGTGCGTTTCTTATATTCTAAGTTTTTCCGTGCAACTCACTCATATACTATGTACTACACTGTGCGTTTCTTAAATTCTAGGATTTTCCGTGCAACTCACTCATATACTATGTACTACACTGTGCGTTTCTTAAATTCTAGGTTTTTCCGTGCAACTCACTCATATACTATGTACTACACTGTGCGTTTCTTATATTCTAAGTTTTTTCAGTGCAACTCACTCATATACTATGTACTACACTGTGCGTTTCTTATATTCTAAGTTTTTCAGTGCAACTCACTCATATACTATGTACTACACTGTGCGTTTCTTATATTCTAAGTTTTTCAGTGCAACTCACTCATATACTATGTACTACACTGTGCGTTTCTTATATTCTAAGTTTTTCAGTGCAACTCACTCATATACTATGTACTACACTGTGCGTTTCTTATATTCTAAGTTTTTCAGTGCAACTCACTCATATACTATGTACTACACTGTGCGTTTCTTATATTCTAAGTTTTTCAGTGCAACTCACTCATATACTATGTACTACACTGTGCGTTTCTTATATTCTAGGTTTTTCCGTGCAACTCACTCATATACTATGTACTACACTGTGCGTTTCTTAAATTCTAGGTTTTTCCGTGCAACTCACTCATATACTATGTACTACACTGTGCGTTTCTTAAATTCTAGGTTTTTCCGTGCAACTCACTCATATACTATGTACTACACTGTGCGTTTCTTATATTCTAAGTTTTTCAGTGCAACTCACTCATATACTATGTACTACACTGTGCGTTTCTTATATTCTAAGTTTTTCAGTGCAACTCACTCATATACTATGTACTACACTGTGCGTTTCTTATATTCTAAGTTTTTCAGTGCAACTCACTCATATACTATGTACTACACTGTGCGTTTCTTATATTCTAAGTTTTTCAGTGCAACTCACTCATATACTATGTACTACACTGTGCGTTTCTTATATTCTAAGTTTTTCAGTGCAACTCACTCATATACTATGTACTACACTGTGCGTTTCTTATATTCTAAGTTTTTCAGTGCAACTCACTCATATACTATGTACTACACTGTGCGTTTCTTATATTCTAAGTTTTTCAGTGCAACTCACTCATATACTATGTACTACACTGTGCGTTTCTTATATTCTAAGTTTTTCAGTGCAACTCACTCATATACTATGTACTACACTGTGCGTTTCTTATATTCTAAGTTTTTCAGTGCAACTCACTCATATACTATGTACTACACTGTGCGTTTCTTATATTCTAAGTTTTTCAGTGCAACTCACTCATATACTATGTACTACACTGTGCGTTTCTTAAATTCTAAGTTTATCCGTGCAACTCACTCATATACTATGTACTACACTGTGCGTTTCTTAAATTCTAGCTTTTTCCGTGCAACTCACTCATATACTATGTACTACAATGTGCGTTTCTTATATTCTAAGTTTTTCAGTGCAACTCACTCATATACTATGTACTACACTGTGCGTTTCTTATATTCTAAGTTTTTCAGTGCAACTCATCATATACTATGTACTACACTGTGCGTTTCTTATATTCTAAGTTTTTCAGTGCAACTCACTCATATACTATGTACTACACTGTGCGTTTCTTATATTCTAAGTTTTTCAGTGCAACTCACTCATATACTATGTACTACAGTGTGCGTTTCTTATATTCTAAGTTTTTCAGTGCAACTCACTCATATACTATGTACTACACTGTGCGTTTCTTATATTCTAATTTTTTGAGTGCAACTCACTCATATACTATGTACTACACTGTGCGTTTCTTATATTCTAAGTTTTTCAGTGCAACTCACTCATATACTATGTACTACACTGTGCGTTTCTTATATTCTAAGTTTTTAAGTGCAACTCACTCATATACTATGTACTACACTGTGCGTTTCTTATATTCTAAGTTTTTCATGGCAACTCACTCATATACTGTGTACTACACTGTGCGTTTCTTATATTCTAAGTTTTTCAGTGCAACTCACTCATATACTGTGTACTACACTGTGCGTTTCTTATATTCTAAGTTTTTCAGTGCAACTCACTCATATACTATGTACTACACTGTGCGTTTCTTATATTCTAAGTTTTTCAGTGCAACTCACTCATATACTATGTACTACACTGTGCGTTTCTTATATTCTAAGTTTTTCAGTGCAACTCACTCATATACTATGTACTACACTGTGCGTTTCTTATATTCTAAGTTTTTCAGTGCAACTCACTCATATACAATGTACTACACTGTGCGTTTCTTATATTCTAAGTTTTTCAGTGCAACTCACTCATATACTATGTACTACACTGTGCGTTTCTTATATTCTAAGTTTTTCAGTGCAACTCACTCATATATTATGTACTACACTGTGCGTTTCTTATATTCTAAGTTTTTCAGTGCAACTCACTCATATACTATGTACTACACTGTGCGTTTCTTATATTCTAAGTTTATCACTGCAACTCACTCATATACTATGTACTACACTGTGTGTTTCTTATATTCTAAGTTTATCACTGCAACTCACTCATATACTATGTACTACACTGTGCGTTTCTTATATTCTAAGTTTATCACTGCAACTCACTCATATACTATGTACTACACTGTGCGTTTCTTATATTCTAAGTTTTTCAGTGCAACTCACTCATATACTATGTACTACACTGTGCGTTTCTTATATTCTAAGTTTTTCAGTGCAACTCACTCATATACTATGTACTACACTGTGCGTTTCTTATATTCTAAGTTTTTCAGTGCAACTCACTCATATACTATGTACTACACTGTGCGTTTCTTATATTCTAAGTTTTTCAGTGCAACTCACTCATATACTATGTACTACACTGTGCGTTTCTTATATTCTAAGTTTTTCAGTGCAACTCACTCATATACTATGTACTACACTGTGCGTTTCTTATATTCTAAGTTTTTCAGTGCAACTCACTCATATACTATGTACTACACTGTGCGTTTCTTATATTCTAAGTTTTTCAGTGCAACTCACTCATATACTATGTACTACACTGTGCGTTTCTTAAATTCTAAGTTTTTCCGTGCAACTCACTCATATACTATGTACTACACTGTGCGTTTCTTAAATTCTAGGTTTTTCCGTGCAACTCACTCATATAGTATGTACTACACTGTGCGTTTCTTAAATTCTAAGTTTTTCCGTGCAACTCACTCATATACTATGTACTACACTGTGCGTTTCTTATATTCTAAGTTTTTCAGTGCAACTCACTCATATACTATGTACTACACTGTGCGTTTCTTATATTCTAAGTTTTTCAGTGCAACTCACTCATATACTATGTACTACACTGTGCGTTTCTTATATTCTAAGTTTTTCAGTGCAACTCACTCATATACTATGTACTACACTGTGCGTTTCTTATATTCTAAGTTTTTCAGTGCAACTCACTCATATACTATGTACTACACTGTGCGTTTCTTATATTCTAAGTTTTTCAGTGCAACTCACTCATATACTATGTACTACACTGTGCGTTTCTTATATTCTAAGTTTTTCAGTGCAACTCACTCATATACTATGTACTACACTGTGCGTTTCTTATATTCTAAGTTTTTCAGTGCAACTCACTCATATACTATGTACTACACTGTGTGTTTCTTATATTCTAAGTTTTTCAGTGCAACTCACTCATATACTATGAACTACACTGTGCGTTTCTTATATTCTAAGTTTTTCAGTGCAACTCACTCATATACTATGTACTACACTGTGCGTTTCTTATATTCTAAGTTTTTCAGTGCAACTCACTCATATACTATGTACTACACTGTGCGTTTCTTATATTCTAAGTTTTTCAGTGCAACTCACTCATATACTATGTACTACACTGTGCGTTTGTTATATTCTAAGTTTTTCAGTGCAACTCACTCATATACTATGTACTACACTGTGCGTTTCTTAAATTCTAGGTTTTTCCGTGCAACTCACTCATATACTATGTACTACAATGTGCGTTTCTTATATTCTAAGTTTTTCAGTGCAACTCACTCATATACTATGTACTACACTGTGCGTTTCTTATATTCTAAGTTTTTCAGTGCAACTCACTCATATACTATGTACTACACTGTGCGTTTCTTATATTCTAAGTTTTTCAGTGCAACTCACTCATATACTATGTACTACACTGTGCGTTTCTTATATTCTAAGTTTTTCAGTGCAACTCACTCATATACTATGTACTACACTGTGCGTTTCTTATATTCTAAGTTTTTCAGTGCAACTCACTCATATACTACGTACTACACTGTGCGTTTCTTATATTCTAGGTTTTTCAGTGCAACTCACTCATATACTATGTACTACACTGTGCGTTTCTTAAATTCTAGGTTTTTCCGTGCAACTCACTCATATACTATGTACTACACTGTGCGTTTTTTATATTCTAAGTTTTTCAGTGCAACTCACTCATATACTATGTACTACACTGTGCGTTTTTTATATTCTAAGTTTTTCAGTGCAACTCACTCATATACTATGTACTACACTGTGCGTTTCTTATATTCTAAGTTTTTCAGTGCAACTCACTCACTTATATATGTACTACACTGTGCGTTTCTTATATTCTAAGTTTTTCAGTGCAACTCACTCATATACTATGTACTACACTGTGCGTTTCTTATATTCTAAGTTTTTCAGTGCAACTCACTCATATACTATGTACTACACTATGCGTTTCTTATATTCTAAGTTTTTCAGTGCAACTCACTCATATACTATGTACTACACTGTGCGTTTCTTATATTCTAAGTTTTTCAGTGCAACTCACTCATATACTATGTACTACACTGTGCGTTTCTTATATTCTAAGTTTTTCAGTGCAACTCACTCATATACTATGTACTACACTGTGCGTTTCTTATATTCTAAGTTTTTCAGTGCAACTCACTCATATAGTATGTACTACACTGTGCGTTTCTTATATTCTAAGTTTTTCAGTGCAACTCACTCATATACTATGTACTACACTGTGCGTTTCTTATATTCTAAGTTTTTCAGTGCAACTCACTCATATACTATGTACTACACTGTGCGTTTCTTATATTCTAAGTTTTTCAGTGCAACTCACTCATATACTATGTACTACACTGTGCGTTTCTTATATTCTAAGTTTTTCAGTGCAACTCACTCATATACTATGTACTACACTGTGCGTTTCTTATATTCTAAGTTTTTCAGTGCAACTCACTCATATACTATGTACTACACTGTGCGTTTCTTATATTCTAAGTTTTTCCGTGCAACTCACTCATATACTATGTACTACACTGTGCGTTTCTTAAATTCTAGGATTTTCCGTGCAACTCACTCATATACTATGTACTACACTGTGCGTTTCTTAAATTCTAGGTTTTTCCGTGCAACTCACTCATATACTATGTACTACACTGTGCGTTTCTTATATTCTAAGTTTTTCAGTGCAACTCACTCATATACTATGTACTACACTGTGCGTTTCTTATATTCTAAGTTTTTCAGTGCAACTCACTCATATAGTATGTACTACACTGTGCGTTTCTTATATTCTAAGTTTTTCAGTGCAACTCACTCATATACTATGTACTACACTGTGCGTTTCTTATATTCTAAGTTTTTCAGTGCAACTCACTCATATACTATGTACTACACTGTGCGTTTCTTATATTCTAAGTTTTTCAGTGCAACTCACTCATATACTATGTACTACACTGTGCGTTTCTTATATTCTAAGTTTTTCAGTGCAACTCACTCATATACTATGTACTACACTGTGCGTTTCTTATATTCTAAGTTTTTCAGTGCAACTCACTCATATACTATGTACTACACTGTGCGTTTCTTATATTCTAGGTTTTTCCGTGCAACTCACTCATATACTATGTACTACACTGTGCGTTTCTTAAATTCTAGGTTTTTCCGTGCAACTCACTCATATACTATGTACTACACTGTGCGTTTCTTAAATTCTAGGTTTTTCCGTGCAACTCACTCATATACTATGTACTACACTGTGCGTTTCTTATATTCTAAGTTTTTCAGTGCAACTCACTCATATACTATGTACTACACTGTGCGTTTCTTATATTCTAAGTTTTTCAGTGCAACTCACTCATATACTATGTACTACACTGTGCGTTTCTTATATTCTAAGTTTTTCAGTGCAACTCACTCATATACTATGTACTACACTGTGCGTTTCTTATATTCTAAGTTTTTCAGTGCAACTCACTCATATACTATGTACTACACTGTGCGTTTCTTATATTCTAAGTTTTTCAGTGCAACTCACTCATATACTATGTACTACACTGTGCGTTTCTTATATTCTAAGTTTTTCAGTGCAACTCACTCATATACTATGTACTACACTGTGCGTTTCTTATATTCTAAGTTTTTCAGTGCAACTCACTCATATACTATGTACTACACTGTGCGTTTCTTATATTCTAAGTTTTTCAGTGCAACTCACTCATATACTATGTACTACACTGTGCATTTCTTATATTCTAAGTTTTTCAGTGCAACTCACTCATATACTATGTACTACACTGTGCGTTTCTTATATTCTAAGTTTTTCAGTGCAACTCACTCATATACTATGTACTACACTGTGCGTTTCTTAAATTCTAAGTTTATCCGTGCAACTCACTCATATACTATGTACTACACTGTGCGTTTCTTAAATTCTAGCTTTTTCCGTGCAACTCACTCATATACTATGTACTACAATGTGCGTTTCTTATATTCTAAGTTTTTCAGTGCAACTCACTCATATACTATGTACTACACTGTGCGTTTCTTATATTCTAAGTTTTTCAGTGCAACTCACTCATATACTATGTACTACACTGTGCGTTTCTTATATTCTAAGTTTTTCAGTGCAACTCACTCATATACTATGTACTACACTGTGCGTTTCTTATATTCTAAGTTTTTCAGTGCAACTCACTCATATACTATGTACTACAGTGTGCGTTTCTTATATTCTAAGTTTTTCAGTGCAACTCACTCATATACTATGTACTACACTGTGCGTTTCTTATATTCTAAGTTTTTGAGTGCAACTCACTCATATACTATGTACTACACTGTGCGTTTCTTATATTCTAAGTTTTTCAGTGCAACTCACTCATATACTATGTACTACACTGTGCGTTTCTTATATTCTAAGTTTTTAAGTGCAACTCACTCATATACTATGTACTACACTGTGCGTTTCTTATATTCTAAGTTTTTCAGTGCAACTCACTCATATACTATGTACTACACTGTGCGTTTCTTATATTCTAAGTTTTTCAGTGCAACTCACTCATATACTATGTACTACACTGTGCGTTTCTTATATTCTAAGTTTTTCAGTGCAACTCACTCATATACTATGTACTACACTGTGAGTTTCTTATATTCTAAGTTTTTCAGTGCAACTCACTCATATACTATGTACTACACTGTGCGTTTCTTAAATTCTAGGTTTTTCCGTGCAACTCACTCATATACTATGTACTACAATGTGCGTTTCTTATATTCTAAGTTTTTCAGTGCAACTCACTCATATACTATGTACTACACTGTGCGTTTCTTATATTCTAAGTTTTTCAGTGCAACTCACTCATATACTATGTACTACACTGTGCGTTTCTTATATTCTAAGTTTTTCAGTGCAACTCACTCATATACTATGTACTACACTGTGCGTTTCTTATATTCTAAGTTTTTCAGTGCAACTCACTCATATACTATGTACTACACTGTGCGTTTCTTATATTCTAAGTTTTTCAGTGCAGCTCACTCATATACTATGTACTACACTGTGCGTTTCTTATATTCTAGGTTTTTCAGTGCAACTCACTCATATACTATGTACTACACTGTGCGTTTCTTAAATTCTAGGTTTTTCCGTGCAACTCACTCATATACTATGTACTACACTGTGCGTTTCTTATATTCTAAGTTTTTCAGTGCAACTCACTCATATACTATGTACTACAGTGTGCGTTTCTTATATTCTAAGTTTTTCAGTGCAACTCACTCATATACTATGTACTACACTGTGCGTTTCTTATATTCTAAGTTTTTGAGTGCAACTCACTCATATACTATGTACTACACTGTGCGTTTCTTATATTCTAAGTTTTTCAGTGCAACTCACTCATATACTATGTACTACACTGTGCGTTTCTTATATTCTAAGTTTTTCAGTGCAACTCACTCATATACTATGTACTACACTGTGCGTTTCTTATATTCTAAGTTTATCACTGCAACTCACTCATATACTATGTACTACACTGTGCGTTTCTTATATTCTAAGTTTATCACTGCAACTCACTCATATACTATGTACTACACTGTGCGTTTCTTATATTCTAAGTTTTTCAGTGCAACTCACTCATATACTATGTACTACACTGTGCGTTTCTTATATTCTAAGTTTTTCAGTGCAACTCACTCATATACTATGTACTACACTGTGCGTTTCTTATATTCTAAGTTTTTCAGTGCAACTCACTCATATACTATGTACTACACTGTGCGTTTCTTATATTCTAAGTTTTTCAGTGCAACTCACTCATATACTATGTACTACACTGTGCATTTCGTGTAATGCGGGTTTTTCAGTAAATTCTAAGTTTTTCAGTGCAACTCACTCATATACTATGTACTACACTGTGCGTTTCTTATATTCTAAGTTTTTCATGGCAACTCACTCATATACTGTGTACTACACTGTGCGTTTCTTATATTCTAAGTTTTTCAGTGCAACTCACTCATATACTGTGTACTACACTGTGCGTTTCTTATATTCTAAGTTTTTCAGTGCAACTCACTCATATACTATGTACTACACTGTGCGTTTCTTATATTCTAAGTTTTTCAGTGCAACTCACTCATATACTATGTACTACACTGTGCGTTTCTTATATTCTAAGTTTTTCAGTGCAACTCACTCATATACTATGTACTACACTGTGCGTTTCTTATATTCTAAGTTTTTCAGTGCAACTCACTCATATACAATGTACTACACTGTGCGTTTCTTATATTCTAAGTTTTTCAGTGCAACTCACTCATATACTATGTACTACACTGTGCGTTTCTTATATTCTAAGTTTTTCAGTGCAACTCACTCATATATTATGTACTACACTGTGCGTTTCTTATATTCTAAGTTTTTCAGTGCAACTCACTCATATACTATGTACTACACTGTGCGTTTCTTATATTCTAAGTTTATCACTGCAACTCACTCATATACTATGTACTACACTGTGTGTTTCTTATATTCTAAGTTTATCACTGCAACTCACTCATATACTATGTACTACACTGTGCGTTTCTTATATTCTAAGTTTATCACTGCAACTCACTCATATACTATGTACTACACTGTGCGTTTCTTATATTCTAAGTTTTTCAGTGCAACTCACTCATATACTATGTACTACACTGTGCGTTTCTTATATTCTAAGTTTTTCAGTGCAACTCACTCATATACTATGTACTACACTGTGCGTTTCTTATATTCTAAGTTTTTCAGTGCAACTCACTCATATACTATGTACTACACTGTGCGTTTCTTATATTCTAAGTTTTTCAGTGCAACTCACTCATATACTATGTACTACACTGTGCGTTTCTTATATTCTAAGTTTTTCAGTGCAACTCACTCATATACTATGTACTACACTGTGCGTTTCTTATATTCTAAGTTTTTCATGGCAACTCACTCATATACTGTGTACTACACTGTGCGTTTCTTATATTCTAAGTTTTTCAGTGCAACTCACTCATATACTGTGTACTACACTGTGCGTTTCTTATATTCTAAGTTTTTCAGTGCAACTCACTCATATACTATGTACTACACTGTGCGTTTCTTATATTCTAAGTTTTTCAGTGCAACTCACTCATATACTATGTACTACACTGTGCGTTTCTTATATTCTAAGTTTTTCAGTGCAACTCACTCATATACTATGTACTACACTGTGCGTTTCTTATATTCTAAGTTTTTCAGTGCAACTCACTCATATACTACTTACTACACTGTGCGTTTCTTATATTCTAGGTTTTTCAGTGCAACTCACTCATATACTATGTACTACACTGTGCGTTTCTTAAATTCTAGGTTTTTCCGTGCAACTCACTCATATACTATGTACTACACTGTGCGTTTTTTATATTCTAAGTTTTTCAGTGCAACTCACTCATATACTATGTACTACACTGTGCGTTTTTTATATTCTAAGTTTTTCAGTGCAACTCACTCATATACTATGTACTACACTGTGCGTTTCTTATATTCTAAGTTTTTCAGTGCAACTCACTCACTTATATATGTACTACACTGTGCGTTTCTTATATTCTAAGTTTTTCAGTGCAACTCACTCATATACTATGTACTACACTGTGCGTTTCTTATATTCTAAGTTTTTCAGTGCAACTCACTCATATACTATGTACTACACTGTGCGTTTCTTATATTCTAAGTTTTTCAGTGCAACTCACTCATATACTATGTACTACACTGTGCGTTTCTTATATTCTAAGTTTTTCAGTGCAACTCACTCATATACTATGTACTACACTGTGCGTTTCTTATATTCTAAGTTTTTCAGTGCAACTCACTCATATACTATGTACTACACTGTGCGTTTCTTATATTCTAAGTTTTTCAGTGCAACTCACTCATATAGTATGTACTACACTGTGCGTTTCTTATATTCTAAGTTTTTCAGTGCAACTCACTCATATACTATGTACTACACTGTGCGTTTCTTATATTCTAAGTTTTTCAGTGCAACTCACTCATATACTATGTACTACACTGTGCGTTTCTTATATTCTAAGTTTTTCAGTGCAACTCACTCATATACTATGTACTACACTGTGCGTTTCTTATATTCTAAGTTTTTCAGTGCAACTCACTCATATACTATGTACTACACTGTGCGTTTCTTATATTCTAAGTTTTTCCGTGCAACTCACTCATATACTATGTACTACACTGTGCGTTTCTTAAATTCTAGGATTTTCCGTGCAACTCACTCATATACTATGTACTACACTGTGCGTTTCTTAAATTCTAGGTTTTTCCGTGCAACTCACTCATATACTATGTACTACACTGTGCGTTTCTTAAATTCTAGGTTTTTCCGTGCAACTCACTCATATACTATGTACTACACTGTGCGTTTCTTATATTCTAAGTTTTTCAGTGCAACTCACTCATATACTATGTACTACACTGTGCGTTTCTTATATTCTAAGTTTTTCAGTGCAACTCACTCATATAGTATGTACTACACTGTGCGTTTCTTATATTCTAAGTTTTTCAGTGCAACTCACTCATATACTATGTACTACACTGTGCGTTTCTTATATTCTAAGTTTTTCAGTGCAACTCACTCATATACTATGTACTACACTGTGCGTTTCTTATATTCTAAGTTTTTCAGTGCAACTCACTCATATACTATGTACTACACTGTGCGTTTCTTATATTCTAAGTTTTTCAGTGCAACTCACTCATATACTATGTACTACACTGTGCGTTTCTTATATTCTAGGTTTTTCCGTGCAACTCACTCATATACTATGTACTACACTGTGCGTTTCTTATATTCTAGGTTTTTCCGTGCAACTCACTCATATACTATGTACTACACTGTGCGTTTCTTAAATTCTAGGTTTTTCCGTGCAACTCACTCATATACTATGTACTACACTGTGCGTTTCTTATATTCTAGGTTTTTCCGTGCAACTCACTCATATACTATGTACTACACTGTGCGTTTCTTATATTCTAAGTTTTTCAGTGCAACTCACTCATATAGTATGTACTACACTGTGCGTTTCTTATATTCTAAGTTTTTCAGTGCAACTCACTCATATAGTATGTACTACACTGTGCGTTTCTTATATTCTAAGTTTTTCAGTGCAACTCACTCATATACTATGTACTACACTGTGCGTTTCTTATATTCTAAGTTTTTCAGTGCAACTCACTCATATAGTATGTACTACACTGTGCGTTTCTTATATTCTAAGTTTTTCAGTGCAACTCACTCATATACTATGTACTACACTGTGCGTTTCTTATATTCTAAGTTTTTCAGTGCAACTCACTCATATACTATGTACTACACTGTGCGTTTCTTATATTCTAAGTTTTTCAGTGCAACTCACTCATATACTATGTACTACACTGTGCGTTTCTTATATTCTAAGTTTTTCAGTGCAACTCACTCATATACTATGTACTACACTGTGCGTTTCTTATATTCTAAGTTTTTCAGTGCAACTCACTCATATACTATGTACTACACTGTGCGTTTCTTAAATTCTAAGTTTATCCGTGCAACTCACTCATATACTATGTACTACACTGTGCGTTTCTTAAATTCTAGCTTTTTCCGTGCAACTCACTCATATACTATGTACTACAATGTGCGTTTCTTATATTCTAAGTTTTTCAGTGCAACTCACTCATATACTATGTACTACACTGTGCGTTTCTTATATTCTAAGTTTTTCAGTGCAACTCACTCATATACTATGTACTACACTGTGCGTTTCTTATATTCTAAGTTTTTCAGTGCAACTCACTCATATACTATGTACTACACTGTGCGTTTCTTATATTCTAAGTTTTTCAGTGCAACTCACTCATATACTATGTACTACAGTGTGCGTTTCTTATATTCTAAGTTTTTCAGTGCAACTCACTCATATACTATGTACTACACTGTGCGTTTCTTATATTCTAAGTTTTTGAGTGCAACTCACTCATATACTATGTACTACACTGTGCGTTTCTTATATTCTAAGTTTTTCAGTGCAACTCACTCATATACTATGTACTACACTGTGCGTTTCTTATATTCTAAGTTTTTAAGTGCAACTCACTCATATACTATGTACTACACTGTGCGTTTCTTAAATTCTAAGTTTATCCGTGCAACTCACTCATATACTATGTACTACACTGTGCGTTTCTTAAATTCTAGCTTTTTCCGTGCAACTCACTCATATACTATGTACTACAATGTGCGTTTCTTATATTCTAAGTTTTTCAGTGCAACTCACTCATATACTATGTACTACACTGTGCGTTTCTTATATTCTAAGTTTTTCAGTGCAACTCACTCATATACTATGTACTACACTGTGCGTTTCTTATATTCTAAGTTTTTCAGTGCAACTCACTCATATACTATGTACTACACTGTGCGTTTCTTATATTCTAAGTTTTTCAGTGCAACTCACTCATATACTATGTACTACAGTGTGCGTTTCTTATATTCTAAGTTTTTCAGTGCAACTCACTCATATACTATGTACTACACTGTGCGTTTCTTATATTCTAAGTTTTTGAGTGCAACTCACTCATATACTATGTACTACACTGTGCGTTTCTTATATTCTAAGTTTTTCAGTGCAACTCACTCATATACTATGTACTACACTGTGCGTTTCTTATATTCTAAGTTTTTAAGTGCAACTCACTCATATACTATGTACTACACTGTGCGTTTCTTATATTCTAAGTTTTTCAGTGCAACTCACTCATATACTATGTACTACACTGTGCGTTTCTTATATTCTATGTTTTTCAGTGCAACTCACTCATATACTATGTACTACACTGTGCGTTTCTTATATTCTAAGTTTTTCAGTGCAACTCACTCATATACTATGTACTACACTGTGCGTTTCTTATATTCTAAGTTTTTCAGTGCAACTCACTCATATACTATGTACTACACTGTGCGTTTCTTATATTCTAAGTTTTTCAGTGCAACTCACTCATATACTATGTACTACACTGTGAGTTTCTTATATTCTAAGTTTTTCAGTGCAACTCACTCATATACTATGTACTACACTGTGCGTTTCTTAAATTCTAGGTTTTTCCGTGCAACTCACTCATATACTATGTACTACAATGTGCGTTTCTTATATTCTAAGTTTTTCAGTGCAACTCACTCATATACTATGTACTACACTGTGCGTTTCTTATATTCTAAGTTTTTCAGTGCAACTCACTCATATACTATGTACTACACTGTGCGTTTCTTATATTCTAAGTTTTTCAGTGCAACTCACTCATATACTATGTACTACACTGTGCGTTTCTTATATTCTAAGTTTTTCAGTGCAACTCACTCATATACTATGTACTACACTGTGCGTTTCTTATATTCTAAGTTTTTCAGTGCAGCTCACTCATATACTATGTACTACACTGTGCGTTTCTTATATTCTAGGTTTTTCAGTGCAACTCACTCATATACTATGTACTACACTGTGCGTTTCTTAAATTCTAGGTTTTTCCGTGCAACTCACTCATATACTATGTACTACACTGTGCGTTTCTTATATTCTAAGTTTTTCAGTGCAACTCACTCATATACTATGTACTACAGTGTGCGTTTCTTATATTCTAAGTTTTTCAGTGCAACTCACTCATATACTATGTACTACACTGTGCGTTTCTTATATTCTAAGTTTTTGAGTGCAACTCACTCATATACTATGTACTACACTGTGCGTTTCTTATATTCTAAGTTTTTCAGTGCAACTCACTCATATACTATGTACTACACTGTGCGTTTCTTATATTCTAAGTTTTTCAGTGCAACTCACTCATATACTATGTACTACACTGTGCGTTTCTTATATTCTAAGTTTATCACTGCAACTCACTCATATACTATGTACTACACTGTGCGTTTCTTATATTCTAAGTTTATCACTGCAACTCACTCATATACTATGTACTACACTGTGCGTTTCTTATATTCTAAGTTTTTCAGTGCAACTCACTCATATACTATGTACTACACTGTGCGTTTCTTATATTCTAAGTTTTTCAGTGCAACTCACTCATATACTATGTACTACACTGTGCGTTTCTTATATTCTAAGTTTTTCAGTGCAACTCACTCATATACTATGTACTACACTGTGCGTTTCTTATATTCTAAGTTTTTCAGTGCAACTCACTCATATACTATGTACTACACTGTGCATTTCGTGTAATGCGGGTTTTTCAGTAAATTCTAAGTTTTTCAGTGCAACTCACTCATATACTATGTACTACACTGTGCGTTTCTTATATTCTAAGTTTTTCATGGCAACTCACTCATATACTGTGTACTACACTGTGCGTTTCTTATATTCTAAGTTTTTCAGTGCAACTCACTCATATACTGTGTACTACACTGTGCGTTTCTTATATTCTAAGTTTTTCAGTGCAACTCACTCATATACTATGTACTACACTGTGCGTTTCTTATATTCTAAGTTTTTCAGTGCAACTCACTCATATACTATGTACTACACTGTGCGTTTCTTATATTCTAAGTTTTTCAGTGCAACTCACTCATATACTATGTACTACACTGTGCGTTTCTTATATTCTAAGTTTTTCAGTGCAACTCACTCATATACAATGTACTACACTGTGCGTTTCTTATATTCTAAGTTTTTCAGTGCAACTCACTCATATACTATGTACTACACTGTGCGTTTCTTATATTCTAAGTTTTTCAGTGCAACTCACTCATATATTATGTACTACACTGTGCGTTTCTTATATTCTAAGTTTTTCAGTGCAACTCACTCATATACTATGTACTACACTGTGCGTTTCTTATATTCTAAGTTTATCACTGCAACTCACTCATATACTATGTACTACACTGTGTGTTTCTTATATTCTAAGTTTATCACTGCAACTCACTCATATACTATGTACTACACTGTGCGTTTCTTATATTCTAAGTTTATCACTGCAACTCACTCATATACTATGTACTACACTGTGCGTTTCTTATATTCTAAGTTTTTCAGTGCAACTCACTCATATACTATGTACTACACTGTGCGTTTCTTATATTCTAAGTTTTTCAGTGCAACTCACTCATATACTATGTACTACACTGTGCGTTTCTTATATTCTAAGTTTTTCAGTGCAACTCACTCATATACTATGTACTACACTGTGCGTTTCTTATATTCTAAGTTTTTCAGTGCAACTCACTCATATACTATGTACTACACTGTGCGTTTCTTATATTCTAAGTTTTTCAGTGCAACTCACTCATATACTATGTACTACACTGTGCGTTTCTTATATTCTAAGTTTTTCATGGCAACTCACTCATATACTGTGTACTACACTGTGCGTTTCTTATATTCTAAGTTTTTCAGTGCAACTCACTCATATACTGTGTACTACACTGTGCGTTTCTTATATTCTAAGTTTTTCAGTGCAACTCACTCATATACTATGTACTACACTGTGCGTTTCTTATATTCTAAGTTTTTCAGTGCAACTCACTCATATACTATGTACTACACTGTGCGTTTCTTATATTCTAAGTTTTTCAGTGCAACTCACTCATATACTATGTACTACACTGTGCGTTTCTTATATTCTAAGTTTTTCAGTGCAACTCACTCATATACAATGTACTACACTGTGCGTTTCTTATATTCTAAGTTTTTCAGTGCAACTCACTCATATACTATGTACTACACTGTGCGTTTCTTATATTCTAAGTTTTTCAGTGCAACTCACTCATATATTATGTACTACACTGTGCGTTTCTTATATTCTAAGTTTTTCAGTGCAACTCACTCATATACTATGTACTACACTGTGCGTTTCTTATATTCTAAGTTTATCACTGCAACTCACTCATATACTATGTACTACACTGTGTGTTTCTTATATTCTAAGTTTATCACTGCAACTCACTCATATACTATGTACTACACTGTGCGTTTCTTATATTCTAAGTTTATCACTGCAACTCACTCATATACTATGTACTACACTGTGCGTTTCTTATATTCTAAGTTTTTCAGTGCAACTCACTCATATACTATGTACTACACTGTGCGTTTCTTATATTCTAAGTTTTTCAGTGCAACTCACTCATATACTATGTACTACACTGTGCGTTTCTTATATTCTAAGTTTTTCAGTGCAACTCACTCATATACTATGTACTACACTGTGCGTTTCTTATATTCTAAGTTTTTCAGTGCAACTCACTCATATACTATGTACTACACTGTGCGTTTCTTATATTCTAAGTTTTTCAGTGCAACTCACTCATATACTATGTACTACACTGTGCGTTTCTTATATTCTAAGTTTTTCAGTGCAACTCACTCATATACTATGTACTACACTGTGCGTTTCTTATATTCTAAGTTTTTCAGTGCAACTCACTCATATACTATGTACTACACTGTGCATTTCGTGTAATGCGGGTTTTTCAGTAAATTCTAAGTTTTTCAGTGCAACTCACTCATATACTATGTACTACACTGTGCGTTTCTTATATTCTAAGTTTTTCAGTGCAACTCACTCATATACTATGTACTACACTGTGCGTTTCTTATATTCTAAGTTTTTCAGTGCAACTCACTCGTATACTATGTACTACACTGTGCATTTCGTGTAATGCGGGTTTTTCAGTAAATTCTAAGTTTTTCAGTGCAACTCACTCATATACTATGTACTACACTGTGCGTTTCTTATATTCCAAGTTTTTCAGTGCAACTCACTCATATACTATGTACTACACTGTGCATTTCGTGTAATGCGGGTTTTTCAGTAAATTCTAAGTTTTTCAGTGCAACTCACTCATATACTATGTACTACACTGTGCGTTTCTTATATTCTATGTTTTTCAGTGCAACTCACTCATATACTATGTACTACACTGTGCGTTTCTTATATTCTAAGTTTTTCAGTGCAACTCACTCATATACTATGTACTACACTGTGCGTTTCTTATATTCTAAGTTTTTCAGTGCAACTCACTCATATACTATGTACTACACTGTGCGTTTCTTAAATTCTAGGTTTTTCCGTGCAACTCACTCATATACTATGTACTACAATGTGCGTTTCTTATATTCTAAGTTTTTCAGTGCAACTCACTCATATACTATGTACTACACTGTGCGTTTCTTATATTCTAAGTTTTTCAGTGCAACTCACTCATATACTATGTACTACACTGTGCGTTTCTTATATTCTAAGTTTTTCAGTGCAACTCACTCATATACTATGTACTACACTGTGCGTTTCTTATATTCTAAGTTTTTCAGTGCAACTCACTCATATACTACGTACTACACTGTGCGTTTCTTATATTCTAGGTTTTTCAGTGCAACTCACTCATATACTATGTACTACACTGTGCGTTTCTTAAATTCTAGGTTTTTCCGTGCAACTCACTCATATACTATGTACTACACTGTGCGTTTTTTATATTCTAAGTTTTTCAGTGCAACTCACTCATATACTATGTACTACACTGTGCGTTTTTTATATTCTAAGTTTTTCAGTGCAACTCACTCATATACTATGTACTACACTGTGCGTTTCTTATATTCTAAGTTTTTCAGTGCAACTCACTCACTTATATATGTACTACACTGTGCGTTTCTTATATTCTAAGTTTTTCAGTGCAACTCACTCATATACTATGTACTACACTGTGCGTTTCTTATATTCTAAGTTTTTCAGTGCAACTCACTCATATACTATGTACTACACTGTGCGTTTCTTATATTCTATGTTTTTCAGTGCAACTCACTCATATACTATGTACTACACTGTGCGTTTCTTATATTCTAAGTTTTTCAGTGCAACTCACTCATATACTATGTACTACACTGTGCGTTTCTTATATTCTAAGTTTTTCAGTGCAACTCACTCATATACTATGTACTACACTGTGCGTTTCTTATATTCTAAGTTTTTCAGTGCAACTCACTCATATACTATGTACTACACTGTGCGTTTCTTATATTCTAAGTTTTTCAGTGCAACTCACTCATATACTATGTACTACACTGTGCATTTCTTATATTCTAAGTTTTTCAGTGCAACTCACTCATATACTATGTACTACACTGTGCGTTTCTTATATTCTAAGTTTTTCAGTGCAACTCACTCATATACTATGTACTACACTGTGCGTTTCTTATATTCTAAGTTTTTCAGTGCAACTCACTCATATACTATGTACTACACTGTGCGTTTCTTAAATTCTAGATTTTTCCGTGCAACTCACTCATATACTATGTACTACACTGTGCGTTTCTTAAATTCTAGGTTTTTCCGTGCAACTCACTCATATACTATGTACTACACTGTGCGTTTCTTATATTCTAAGTTTTTCAGTGCAACTCACTCATATACTATGTACTACACTGTGCGTTTCTTATATTCTAAGTTTTTCAGTGCAACTCACTCATATAGTATGTACTACACTGTGCGTTTCTTATATTCTAAGTTTTTCAGTGCAACTCACTCATATACTATGTACTACACTGTGCGTTTCTTATATTCTAAGTTTTTCAGTGCAACTCACTCATATACTATGTACTACACTGTGCGTTTCTTATATTCTAAGTTTTTCAGTGCAACTCACTCATATACTATGTACTACACTGTGCGTTTCTTATATTCTAAGTTTTTCAGTGCAACTCACTCATATACTATGTACTACACTGTGCGTTTCTTATATTCTAAGTTTTTCAGTGCAACTCACTCATATACTATGTACTACACTGTGCGTTTCTTATATTCTAAGTTTTTCCGTGCAACTCACTCATATACTATGTACTACACTGTGCGTTTCTTAAATTCTAGGTTTTTCCGTGCAACTCACTCATATACTATGTACTACACTGTGCGTTTCTTATATTCTAAGTTTTTCAGTGCAACTCACTCATATACTATGTACTACACTGTGCGTTTCTTATATTCTAAGTTTTTCAGTGCAACTCACTCATATAGTATGTACTACACTGTGCGTTTCTTATATTCTAAGTTTTTCAGTGCAACTCACTCATATACTATGTACTACACTGTGCGTTTCTTATATTCTAAGTTTTTCAGTGCAACTCACTCATATACTATGTACTACACTGTGCGTTTCTTATATTCTAAGTTTTTCAGTGCAACTCACTCATATACTATGTACTACACTGTGCGTTTCTTATATTCTAAGTTTTTCAGTGCAACTCACTCATATACTATGTACTACACTGTGCGTTTCTTAAATTCTAAGTTTATCCGTGCAACTCACTCATATACTATGTACTACACTGTGCGTTTCTTAAATTCTAGCTTTTTCCGTGCAACTCACTCATATACTATGTACTACAATGTGCGTTTCTTATATTCTAAGTTTTTCAGTGCAACTCACTCATATACTATGTACTACACTGTGCGTTTCTTATATTCTAAGTTTTTCAGTGCAACTCACTCATATACTATGTACTACACTGTGCGTTTCTTATATTCTAAGTTTTTCAGTGCAACTCACTCATATACTATGTACTACACTGTGCGTTTCTTATATTCTAAGTTTTTCAGTGCAACTCACTCATATACTATGTACTACAGTGTGCGTTTCTTATATTCTAAGTTTTTCAGTGCAACTCACTCATATACTATGTACTACACTGTGCGTTTCTTATATTCTAAGTTTTTGAGTGCAACTCACTCATATACTATGTACTACACTGTGCGTTTCTTATATTCTAAGTTTTTCAGTGCAACTCACTCATATACTATGTACTACACTGTGCGTTTCTTATATTCTAAGTTTTTCAGTGCAACTCACTCATATACTATGTACTACACTGTGCGTTTCTTATATTCTAAGTTTTTCAGTGCAACTCACTCATATACTATGTACTACACTGTGCGTTTCTTATATTCTAAGTTTTTCAGTGCAACTCACTCATATAGTATGTACTACACTGTGCGTTTCTTATATTCTAAGTTTTTCAGTGCAACTCACTCATATACTATGTACTACACTGTGCGTTTCTTATATTCTAAGTTTTTCAGTGCAACTCACTCATATACTATGTACTACACTGTGCGTTTCTTATATTCTAAGTTTTTCAGTGCAACTCACTCATATACTATGTACTACACTGTGCGTTTCTTATATTCTAAGTTTTTCAGTGCAACTCACTCATATACTATGTACTACACTGTGCGTTTCTTATATTCTAAGTTTTTCAGTGCAACTCACTCATATACTATGTACTACACTGTGCGTTTCTTATATTCTAAGTTTTTCCGTGCAACTCACTCATATACTATGTACTACACTGTGCGTTTCTTAAATTCTAGGTTTTTCCGTGCAACTCACTCATATACTATGTACTACACTGTGCGTTTCTTAAATTCTAGGTTTTTCCGTGCAACTCACTCATATACTATGTACTACACTGTGCGTTTCTTATATTCTAAGTTTTTCAGTGCAACTCACTCATATACTATGTACTACACTGTGCGTTTCTTATATTCTAAGTTTTTCAGTGCAACTCACTCATATAGTATGTACTACACTGTGCGTTTCTTATATTCTAAGTTTTTCAGTGCAACTCACTCATATACTATGTACTACACTGTGCGTTTCTTATATTCTAAGTTTTTCAGTGCAACTCACTCATATACTATGTACTACACTGTGCGTTTCTTATATTCTAAGTTTTTCAGTGCAACTCACTCATATACTATGTACTACACTGTGCGTTTCTTATATTCTAAGTTTTTCAGTGCAACTCACTCATATACTATGTACTACACTGTGCGTTTCTTATATTCTAAGTTTTTCAGTGCAACTCACTCATATACTATGTACTACACTGTGCGTTTCTTATATTCTAAGTTTTTCAGTGCAACTCACTCATATACTATGTACTACACTGTGCGTTTCTTATATTCTAAGTTTTTCAGTGCAACTCACTCATATACTATGTACTACACTGTGCGTTTCTTATATTCTAAGTTTTTCAGTGCAACTCACTCATATACTATGTACTACACTGTGCGTTTCTTAAATTCTAAGTTTATCCGTGCAACTCACTCATATACTATGTACTACACTGTGCGTTTCTTAAATTCTAGCTTTTTCCGTGCAACTCACTCATATACTATGTACTACAATGTGCGTTTCTTATATTCTAAGTTTTTGAGTGCAACTCACTCATATACTATGTACTACACTGTGCGTTTCTTATATTCTAAGTTTTTCAGTGCAACTCACTCATATACTATGTACTACACTGTGCGTTTCTTATATTCTAAGTTTTTAAGTGCAACTCACTCATATACTATGTACTACACTGTGCGTTTCTTATATTCTAAGTTTTTCAGTGCAACTCACTCATATACTATGTACTACACTGTGCGTTTCTTATATTCTAAGTTTTTCAGTGCAACTCACTCATATACTATGTACTACACTGTGCGTTTCTTATATTCTAAGTTTTTCAGTGCAACTCACTCATATACTATGTACTACACTGTGCGTTTCTTATATTCTAAGTTTTTCAGTGCAACTCACTCATATACTATGTACTACACTGTGCGTTTCTTATATTCTAAGTTTTTCCGTGCAACTCACTCATATACTATGTACTACACTGTGCGTTTCTTAAATTCTAGGTTTTTCCGTGCAACTCACTCATATACTATGTACTACACTGTGCGTTTCTTAAATTCTAGGTTTTTCCGTGCAACTCACTCATATACTATGTACTACACTGTGCGTTTCTTATATTCTAAGTTTTTCAGTGCAACTCACTCATATACTATGTACTACACTGTGCGTTTCTTATATTCTAAGTTTTTCAGTGCAACTCACTCATATAGTATGTACTACACTGTGCGTTTCTTATATTCTAAGTTTTTCAGTGCAACTCACTCATATACTATGTACTACACTGTGCGTTTCTTATATTCTAAGTTTTTCAGTGCAACTCACTCATATACTATGTACTACACTGTGCGTTTCTTATATTCTAAGTTTTTCAGTGCAACTCACTCATATACTATGTACTACACTGTGCGTTTCTTATATTCTAAGTTTTTCAGTGCAACTCACTCATATACTATGTACTACACTGTGCGTTTCTTATATTCTAAGTTTTTCAGTGCAACTCACTCATATACTATGTACTACACTGTGCGTTTCTTATATTCTAAGTTTTTCAGTGCAACTCACTCATATACTATGTACTACACTGTGCGTTTCTTATATTCTAAGTTTTTCAGTGCAACTCACTCATATACTATGTACTACACTGTGCGTTTCTTATATTCTAAGTTTTTCAGTGCAACTCACTCATATACTATGTACTACACTGTGCGTTTCTTAAATTCTAAGTTTATCCGTGCAACTCACTCATATACTATGTACTACACTGTGCGTTTCTTAAATTCTAGCTTTTTCCGTGCAACTCACTCATATACTATGTACTACAATGTGCGTTTCTTATATTCTAAGTTTTTGAGTGCAACTCACTCATATACTATGTACTACACTGTGCGTTTCTTATATTCTAAGTTTTTCAGTGCAACTCACTCATATACTATGTACTACACTGTGCGTTTCTTATATTCTAAGTTTTTCAGTGCAACTCACTCATATACTATGTACTACACTGTGCGTTTCTTATATTCTAAGTTTTTCAGTGCAACTCACTCATATACTATGTACTACACTGTGCGTTTCTTATATTCTAAGTTTTTCAGTGCAACTCACTCATATACTATGTACTACACTGTGCGTTTCTTATATTCTAAGTTTTTCAGTGCAACTCACTCATATACTATGTACTACACTGTGCGTTTCTTATATTCTAAGTTTTTCAGTGCAACTCACTCATATACTATGTACTACACTGTGCGTTTCTTATATTCTAAGTTTTTCAGTGCAACTCACTCATATACTATGTACTACACTGTGAGTTTCTTATATTCTAAGTTTTTCAGTGCAACTCACTCATATACTATGTACTACACTGTGCGTTTCTTAAATTCTAGGTTTTTCCGTGCTACTCACTCATATACTATGTACTACAATGTGCGTTTCTTATATTCTAAGTTTTTCAGTGCAACTCACTCATATACTATGTACTACACTGTGCGTTTCTTATATTCTAAGTTTTTCAGTGCAACTCACTCATATACTATGTACTACACTGTGCGTTTCTTATATTCTAAGTTTTTCAGTGCAACTCACTCATATACTATGTACTACACTGTGCGTTTCTTATATTCTAAGTTTTTCAGTGCAACTCACTCATATACTATGTACTACACTGTGCGTTTCTTATATTCTAAGTTTTTCAGTGCAACTCACTCATATACTATGTACTACACTGTGAGTTTCTTATATTCTAAGTTTTTCAGTGCAACTCACTCATATACTATGTACTACACTGTGCGTTTCTTAAATTCTAGGTTTTTCCGTGCTACTCACTCATATACTATGTACTACAATGTGCGTTTCTTATATTCTAAGTTTTTCAGTGCAACTCACTCATATACTATGTACTACACTGTGCGTTTCTTATATTCTAAGTTTTTCAGTGCAACTCACTCATATACTATGTACTACACTGTGCGTTTCTTATATTCTAAGTTTTTCAGTGCAACTCACTCATATACTATGTACTACACTGTGCGTTTCTTATATTCTAAGTTTTTCAGTGCAACTCACTCATATACTATGTACTACACTGTGCGTTTCTTATATTCTAAGTTTTTCAGTGCAGCTCACTCATATACTATGTACTACACTGTGCGTTTCTTATATTCTAGGTTTTTCAGTGCAACTCACTCATATACTATGTACTACACTGTGCGTTTCTTAAATTCTAGGTTTTTCAGTGCAACTCACTCATATACTATGTACTACACTGTGCGTTTCTTATATTCTAAGTTTTTCAGTGCAACTCACTCATATACTATGTACTACAGTGTGCGTTTCTTATATTCTAAGTTTTTCAGTGCAACTCACTCATATACTATGTACTACACTGTGCGTTTCTTATATTCTAAGTTTTTGAGTGCAACTCACTCATATACTATGTACTACACTGTGCGTTTCTTATATTCTAAGTTTTTCAGTGCAACTCACTCATATACTATGTACTACACTGTGCGTTTCTTATATTCTAAGTTTTTCAGTGCAACTCACTCATATACTATGTACTACACTGTGCGTTTCTTATATTCTAAGTTTATCACTGCAACTCACTCATATACTATGTACTACACTGTGCGTTTCTTATATTCTAAGTTTATCACTGCAACTCACTCATATACTATGTACTACACTGTGCGTTTCTTATATTCTAAGTTTTTCAGTGCAACTCACTCATATACTATGTACTACACTGTGCGTTTCTTATATTCTAAGTTTTTCAGTGCAACTCACTCATATACTATGTACTACACTGTGCGTTTCTTATATTCTAAGTTTTTCAGTGCAACTCACTCATATACTATGTACTACACTGTGCGTTTCTTATATTCTAAGTTTTTCAGTGCAACTCACTCATACACTATGTACTACACTGTGCGTTTCTTATATTCTAAGTTTTTCAGTGCAACTCACTCATATACTATGTACTACACTGTGCATTTCGTGTAATGCGGGTTTTTCAGTAAATTCTAAGTTTTTCAGTGCAACTCACTCATATACTATGTACTACACTGTGCGTTTCTTATATTCTAAGTTTTTCATGGCAACTCACTCATATACTGTGTACTACACTGTGCGTTTCTTATATTCTAAGTTTTTCAGTGCAACTCACTCATATACTGTGTACTACACTGTGCGTTTCTTATATTCTAAGTTTTTCAGTGCAACTCACTCATATACTATGTACTACACTGTGCGTTTCTTATATTCTAAGTTTTTCAGTGCAACTCACTCATATACTATGTACTACACTGTGCGTTTCTTATATTCTAAGTTTTTCAGTGCAACTCACTCATATACTATGTACTACACTGTGCGTTTCTTATATTCTAAGTTTTTCAGTGCAACTCACTCATATACAATGTACTACACTGTGCGTTTCTTATATTCTAAGTTTTTCAGTGCAACTCACTCATATACTATGTACTACACTGTGCGTTTCTTATATTCTAAGTTTTTCAGTGCAACTCACTCATATATTATGTACTACACTGTGCGTTTCTTATATTCTAAGTTTTTCAGTGCAACTCACTCATATACTATGTACTACACTGTGCGTTTCTTATATTCTAAGTTTATCACTGCAACTCACTCATATACTATGTACTACACTGTGTGTTTCTTATATTCTAAGTTTATCACTGCAACTCACTCATATACTATGTACTACACTGTGCGTTTCTTATATTCTAAGTTTATCACTGCAACTCACTCATATACTATGTACTACACTGTGAGTTTCTTATATTCTAAGTTTTTCAGTGCAACTCACTCATATACTATGTACTACACTGTGCGTTTCTTATATTCTAAGTTTTTCAGTGCAACTCACTCATATACTATGTACTACACTGTGCGTTTCTTATATTCTAAGTTTTTCAGTGCAACTCACTCATATACTATGTACTACACTGTGCGTTTCTTATATTCTAAGTTTTTCAGTGCAACTCACTCATATACTATGTACTACACTGTGCGTTTCTTATATTCTAAGTTTTTCAGTGCAACTCACTCATATACTATGTACTACACTGTGCGTTTCTTATATTCTAAGTTTTTCAGTGCAACTCACTCATATACTATGTACTACACTGTGCGTTTCTTATATTCTAAGTTTTTCAGTGCAACTCACTCATATACTATGTACTACACTGTGCGTTTCTTATATTCTAAGTTTTTCAGTGCAACTCACTCATATACTATGTACTACACTGTGAGTTTCTTATATTCTAAGTTTTTCAGTGCAACTCACTCATATACTATGTACTACACTGTGCGTTTCTTAAATTCTAGGTTTTTCCGTGCTACTCACTCATATACTATGTACTACAATGTGCGTTTCTTATATTCTAAGTTTTTCAGTGCAACTCACTCATATACTATGTACTACACTGTGCGTTTCTTATATTCTAAGTTTTTCAGTGCAACTCACTCATATACTATGTACTACACTGTGCGTTTCTTATATTCTAAGTTTTTCAGTGCAACTCACTCATATACTATGTACTACACTGTGCGTTTCTTATATTCTAAGTTTTTCAGTGCAACTCACTCATATACTATGTACTACACTGTGCGTTTCTTATATTCTAAGTTTTTCAGTGCAACTCACTCATATACTATGTACTACACTGTGAGTTTCTTATATTCTAAGTTTTTCAGTGCAACTCACTCATATACTATGTACTACACTGTGCGTTTCTTAAATTCTAGGTTTTTCCGTGCTACTCACTCATATACTATGTACTACAATGTGCGTTTCTTATATTCTAAGTTTTTCAGTGCAACTCACTCATATACTATGTACTACACTGTGCGTTTCTTATATTCTAAGTTTTTCAGTGCAACTCACTCATATACTATGTACTACACTGTGCGTTTCTTATATTCTAAGTTTTTCAGTGCAACTCACTCATATACTATGTACTACACTGTGCGTTTCTTATATTCTAAGTTTTTCAGTGCAACTCACTCATATACTATGTACTACACTGTGCGTTTCTTATATTCTAAGTTTTTCAGTGCAGCTCACTCATATACTATGTACTACACTGTGCGTTTCTTATATTCTAGGTTTTTCAGTGCAACTCACTCATATACTATGTACTACACTGTGCGTTTCTTAAATTCTAGGTTTTTCAGTGCAACTCACTCATATACTATGTACTACACTGTGCGTTTCTTATATTCTAAGTTTTTCAGTGCAACTCACTCATATACTATGTACTACAGTGTGCGTTTCTTATATTCTAAGTTTTTCAGTGCAACTCACTCATATACTATGTACTACACTGTGCGTTTCTTATATTCTAAGTTTTTGAGTGCAACTCACTCATATACTATGTACTACACTGTGCGTTTCTTATATTCTAAGTTTTTCAGTGCAACTCACTCATATACTATGTACTACACTGTGCGTTTCTTATATTCTAAGTTTTTCAGTGCAACTCACTCATATACTATGTACTACACTGTGCGTTTCTTATATTCTAAGTTTATCACTGCAACTCACTCATATACTATGTACTACACTGTGCGTTTCTTATATTCTAAGTTTATCACTGCAACTCACTCATATACTATGTACTACACTGTGCGTTTCTTATATTCTAAGTTTTTCAGTGCAACTCACTCATATACTATGTACTACACTGTGCGTTTCTTATATTCTAAGTTTTTCAGTGCAACTCACTCATATACTATGTACTACACTGTGCGTTTCTTATATTCTAAGTTTTTCAGTGCAACTCACTCATATACTATGTACTACACTGTGCGTTTCTTATATTCTAAGTTTTTCAGTGCAACTCACTCATACACTATGTACTACACTGTGCGTTTCTTATATTCTAAGTTTTTCAGTGCAACTCACTCATATACTATGTACTACACTGTGCATTTCGTGTAATGCGGGTTTTTCAGTAAATTCTAAGTTTTTCAGTGCAACTCACTCATATACTATGTACTACACTGTGCGTTTCTTATATTCTAAGTTTTTCATGGCAACTCACTCATATACTGTGTACTACACTGTGCGTTTCTTATATTCTAAGTTTTTCAGTGCAACTCACTCATATACTGTGTACTACACTGTGCGTTTCTTATATTCTAAGTTTTTCAGTGCAACTCACTCATATACTATGTACTACACTGTGCGTTTCTTATATTCTAAGTTTTTCAGTGCAACTCACTCATATACTATGTACTACACTGTGCGTTTCTTATATTCTAAGTTTTTCAGTGCAACTCACTCATATACTATGTACTACACTGTGCGTTTCTTATATTCTAAGTTTTTCAGTGCAACTCACTCATATACAATGTACTACACTGTGCGTTTCTTATATTCTAAGTTTTTCAGTGCAACTCACTCATATACTATGTACTACACTGTGCGTTTCTTATATTCTAAGTTTTTCAGTGCAACTCACTCATATATTATGTACTACACTGTGCGTTTCTTATATTCTAAGTTTTTCAGTGCAACTCACTCATATACTATGTACTACACTGTGCGTTTCTTATATTCTAAGTTTATCACTGCAACTCACTCATATACTATGTACTACACTGTGTGTTTCTTATATTCTAAGTTTATCACTGCAACTCACTCATATACTATGTACTACACTGTGCGTTTCTTATATTCTAAGTTTATCACTGCAACTCACTCATATACTATGTACTACACTGTGAGTTTCTTATATTCTAAGTTTTTCAGTGCAACTCACTCATATACTATGTACTACACTGTGCGTTTCTTATATTCTAAGTTTTTCAGTGCAACTCACTCATATACTATGTACTACACTGTGCGTTTCTTATATTCTAAGTTTTTCAGTGCAACTCACTCATATACTATGTACTACACTGTGCGTTTCTTATATTCTAAGTTTTTCAGTGCAACTCACTCATATACTATGTACTACACTGTGCGTTTCTTATATTCTAAGTTTTTCAGTGCAACTCACTCATATACTATGTACTACACTGTGCGTTTCTTATATTCTAAGTTTTTCAGTGCAACTCACTCATATACTATGTACTACACTGTGTGTTTCTTATATTCTAAGTTTTTCAGTGCAACTCACTCATATACTATGTACTACACTGTGCGTTTCTTATATTCTAAGTTTATCACTGCAACTCACTCATATACTATGTACTACACTGTGCGTTTCTTATATTCTAAGTTTATCACTGCAACTCACTCATATACTATGTACTACACTGTGCGTTTCTTATATTCTAAGTTTTTCAGTGCAACTCACTCATATACTATGTACTACACTGTGCGTTTCTTATATTCTAAGTTTTTCAGTGCAACTCACTCATATACTATGTACTACACTGTGCGTTTCTTAAATTCTAAGTTTTTCCGTGCAACTCACTCATATACTATGTACTACACTGTGCGTTTCTTAAATTCTAGGTTTTTCCGTGCAACTCACTCATATACTATGTACTACAATGTGCGTTTCTTATATTCTAAGTTTTTCAGTGCAACTCACTCATATACTATGTACTACACTGTGCGTTTCTTATATTCTAAGTTTTTCAGTGCAACTCACTCATATACTATGTACTACACTGTGCGTTTCTTATATTCTAAGTTTTTCAGTGCAACTCACTCATATACTATGTACTACACTGTGCGTTTCTTATATTCTAAGTTTTTCAGTGCATCTCACTCATATACTATGTACTACACTGTGCGTTTCTTATATTCTAAGTTTTTCAGTGCAACTCACTCATATACTATGTACTACACTGTGCGTTTCTTATATTCTAAGTTTTTCAGTGCAACTCACTCATATACTATGTACTACACTGTGCGTTTCTTATATTCTAAGTTTTTCAGTGCAACTCACTCATATACTATGTACTACACTGTGCGTTTCTTATATTCTAAGTTTTTCAGTGCAACTCACTCATATACTATGTACTACACTGTGCGTTTCTTATATTCTAAGTTTTTCAGTGCAACTCACTCATATACTATGTACTACACTGTGCGTTTCTTATATTCTAAGTTTTTCAGTGCAACTCACTCATATACTATGTACTACACTGTGCGTTTCTTATATTCTAAGTTTTTCAGTGCAACTCACTCATATACTATGTACTACACTGTGCGTTTGTTATATTCTAAGTTTTTCAGTGCAACTCACTCATATACTATGTACTACACTGTGCGTTTCTTAAATTCTAGGTTTTTCCGTGCAACTCACTCATATACTATGTACTACAATGTGCGTTTCTTATATTCTAAGTTTTTCAGTGCAACTCACTCATATACTATGTACTACACTGTGCGTTTCTTATATTCTAAGTTTTTCAGTGCAACTCACTCATATACTATGTACTACACTGTGCGTTTCTTATATTCTAAGTTTTTCAGTGCAACTCACTCATATACTATGTACTACACTGTGCGTTTCTTATATTCTAAGTTTTTCAGTGCAACTCACTCATATACTATGTACTACACTGTGCGTTTCTTATATTCTAAGTTTTTCAGTGCAACTCACTCATATACTACGTACTACACTGTGCGTTTCTTATATTCTAGGTTTTTCAGTGCAACTCACTCATATACTATGTACTACACTGTGCGTTTCTTAAATTCTAGGTTTTTCCGTGCAACTCACTCATATACTATGTACTACACTGTGCGTTTTTTATATTCTAAGTTTTTCAGTGCAACTCACTCATATACTATGTACTACACTGTGCGTTTTTTATATTCTAAGTTTTTCAGTGCAACTCACTCATATACTATGTACTACACTGTGCGTTTCTTATATTCTAAGTTTTTCAGTGCAACTCACTCACTTATATATGTACTACACTGTGCGTTTCTTATATTCTAAGTTTTTCAGTGCAACTCACTCATATACTATGTACTACACTGTGCGTTTCTTATATTCTAAGTTTTTCAGTGCAACTCACTCATATACTATGTACTACACTGTGCGTTTCTTATATTCTAAGTTTTTCAGTGCAACTCACTCATATACTATGTACTACACTGTGCGTTTCTTATATTCTAAGTTTTTCAGTGCAACTCACTCATATACTATGTACTACACTGTGCGTTTCTTATATTCTAAGTTTTTCAGTGCAACTCACTCATATACTATGTACTACACTGTGCGTTTCTTATATTCTAAGTTTTTCAGTGCAACTCACTCATATACTATGTACTACACTGTGCGTTTCTTATATTCTAAGTTTTTCAGTGCAACTCACTCATATACTATGTATGTGCGTTTCTTATATTCTAAGTTTTTCCGTGCAACTCACTCATATACTATGTACTACACTGTGCGTTTCTTAAATTCTAGGTTTTTCCGTGCAACTCACTCATATACTATGTACTACACTGTGCGTTTCTTAAATTCTAGGTTTTTCCGTGCAACTCACTCATATACTATGTACTACACTGTGCGTTTCTTATATTCTAAGTTTTTCAGTGCAACTCACTCATATACTATGTACTACACTGTGCGTTTCTTATATTCTAAGTTTTTCAGTGCAACTCACTCATATAGTATGTACTACACTGTGCGTTTCTTATATTCTAAGTTTTTCAGTGCAACTCACTCATATACTATGTACTACACTGTGCGTTTCTTATATTCTAAGTTTTTCAGTGCAACTCACTCATATACTATGTACTACACTGTGCGTTTCTTATATTCTAAGTTTTTCAGTGCAACTCACTCATATACTATGTACTACACTGTGCGTTTCTTATATTCTAAGTTTTTCAGTGCAACTCACTCATATACTATGTACTACACTGTGCGTTTCTTATATTCTAAGTTTTTCAGTGCAACTCACTCATATACTATGTACTACACTGTGCGTTTCTTATATTCTAAGTTTTTCAGTGCAACTCACTCATATACTATGTACTACACTGTGCGTTTCTTATATTCTAAGTTTTTCAGTGCAACTCACTCATATACTATGTACTACACTGTGCGTTTCTTATATTCTAAGTTTTTCAGTGCAACTCACTCATATACTATGTATGTGCGTTTCTTATATTCTAAGTTTTTCCGTGCAACTCACTCATATACTATGTACTACACTGTGCGTTTCTTAAATTCTAGGTTTTTCCGTGCAACTCACTCATATACTATGTACTACACTGTGCGTTTCTTAAATTCTAGGTTTTTCCGTGCAACTCACTCATATACTATGTACTACACTGTGCGTTTCTTATATTCTAAGTTTTTCAGTGCAACTCACTCATATACTATGTACTACACTGTGCGTTTCTTATATTCTAAGTTTTTCAGTGCAACTCACTCATATAGTATGTACTACACTGTGTGTTTCTTATATTCTAAGTTTTTCAGTGCAACTCACTCATATACTATGTACTACACTGTGCGTTTCTTATATTCTAAGTTTTTCAGTGCAACTCACTCATATACTATGTACTACACTGTGCGTTTCTTATATTCTAAGTTTTTCAGTGCAACTCACTCATATACTATGTACTACACTGTGCGTTTCTTATATTCTAAGTTTTTCAGTGCAACTCACTCATATACTATGTACTACACTGTGCGTTTCTTATATTCTAAGTTTTTCAGTGCAACTCACTCATATACTATGTATTACACTGTGCGTTTCTTATATTCTAAGTTTTTCAGTGCAACTCACTCATATACTATGTACTACACTGTGCGTTTCTTATATTCTAAGTTTTTCAGTGCAACTCACTCATATACTATGTACTACACTGTGCGTTTCTTATATTCTAAGTTTTTCAGTGCAACTCACTCATATACTATGTACTACACTGTGCGTTTCTTATATTCTAAGTTTTTCAGTGCAACTCACTCATATACTACGTACTACACTGTGCGTTTCTTATATTCTAGGTTTTTCAGTGCAACTCACTCATATACTATGTACTACACTGTGCGTTTCTTAAATTCTAGGTTTTTCCGTGCAACTCACTCATATACTATGTACTACACTGTGCGTTTTTTATATTCTAAGTTTTTCAGTGCAACTCACTCATATACTATGTACTACACTGTGCGTTTTTTATATTCTAAGTTTTTCAGTGCAACTCACTCATATACTATGTACTACACTGTGCGTTTCTTATATTCTAAGTTTTTCAGTGCAACTCACTCACTTATATATGTACTACACTGTGCGTTTCTTATATTCTAAGTTTTTCAGTGCAACTCACTCATATACTATGTACTACACTGTGCGTTTCTTATATTCTAAGTTTTTCCGTGCAACTCACTCATATACTATGTACTACACTGTGCGTTTCTTATATTCTAAGTTTTTCAGTGCAACTCACTCATATACTATGTACTACACTGTGCGTTTCTTATATTCTAAGTTTTTCAGTGCAACTCACTCATATACTATGTACTACACTGTGCGTTTCTTATATTCTAAGTTTTTCAGTGCAACTCACTCATATACTATGTACTACACTGTGCGTTTCTTATATTCTAAGTTTTTCAGTGCAACTCACTCATATACTATATACTACACTGTGCGTTTCTTATATTCTAAGTTTTTCAGTGCAACTCACTCATATACTATGTATGTGCGTTTCTTATATTCTAAGTTTTTCCGTGCAACTCACTCATATACTATGTACTACACTGTGCGTTTCTTAAATTCTAGGTTTTTCCGTGCAACTCACTCATATACTATGTACTACACTGTGCGTTTCTTAAATTCTAGGTTTTTCCGTGCAACTCACTCATATACTATGTACTACACTGTGCGTTTCTTATATTCTAAGTTTTTCAGTGCAACTCACTCATATACTATGTACTACACTGTGCGTTTCTTATATTCTAAGTTTTTCAGTGCAACTCACTCATATAGTATGTACTACACTGTGCGTTTCTTATATTCTAAGTTTTTCAGTGCAACTCACTCATATACTATGTACTACACTGTGCGTTTCTTATATTCTAAGTTTTTCAGTGCAACTCACTCATATACTATGTACTACACTGTGCGTTTCTTATATTCTAAGTTTTTCAGTGCAACTCACTCATATACTATGTACTACACTGTGCGTTTCTTATATTCTAAGTTTTTCAGTGCAACTCACTCATATACTATGTACTACACTGTGCGTTTCTTATATTCTAAGTTTTTCAGTGCAACTCACTCATATACTATGTACTACACTGTGCGTTTCTTATATTCTAAGTTTTTCCGTGCAACTCACTCATATACTATGTACTACACTGTGCGTTTCTTAAATTCTAGGTTTTTCCGTGCAACTCACTCATATACTATGTACTACACTGTGCGTTTCTTAAATTCTAGGTTTTTCCGTGCAACTCACTCATATACTATGTACTACACTGTGCGTTTCTTATATTCTAAGTTTTTCAGTGCAACTCACTCATATACTATGTACTACACTGTGCGTTTCTTATATTCTAAGTTTTTCAGTGCAACTCACTCATATAGTATGTACTACACTGTGCGTTTCTTATATTCTAAGTTTTTCAGTGCAACTCACTCATATACTATGTACTACACTGTGCGTTTCTTATATTCTAAGTTTTTCAGTGCAACTCACTCATATACTATGTACTACACTGTGCGTTTCTTATATTCTAAGTTTTTCAGTGCAACTCACTCATATACTATGTACTACACTGTGCGTTTCTTATATTCTAAGTTTTTCAGTGCAACTCACTCATATACTATGTACTACACTGTGCGTTTCTTATATTCTAAGTTTTTCAGTGCAACTCACTCATATACTATGTACTACACTGTGCGTTTCTTATATTCTAAGTTTTTCAGTGCAACTCACTCATATACTATGTACTACACTGTGCGTTTCTTATATTCTAAGTTTTTCCGTGCAACTCACTCATATACTATGTACTACACTGTGCGTTTCTTAAATTCTAGGTTTTTCCGTGCAACTCACTCATATACTATGTACTACACTGTGCGTTTCTTAAATTCTAGGTTTTTCCGTGCAACTCACTCATATACTATGTACTACACTGTGCGTTTCTTATATTCTAAGTTTTTCAGTGCAACTCACTCATATACTATGTACTACACTGTGCGTTTCTTATATTCTAAGTTTTTCAGTGCAACTCACTCATATAGTATGTACTACACTGTGCGTTTCTTATAATTCTAAGTTTTTCAGTGCAACTCACTCATATACTATGTACTACACTGTGCGTTTCTTATATTCTAAGTTTTTCAGTGCAACTCACTCATATACTATGTACTACACTGTGCGTTTCTTATATTCTAAGTTTTTCAGTGCAACTCACTCATATACTATGTACTACACTGTGCGTTTCTTATATTCTAAGTTTTTCAGTGCAACTCACTCATATACTATGTACTACACTGTGCGTTTCTTATATTCTAAGTTTTTCAGTGCAACTCACTCATATACTATGTACTACACTGTGCGTTTCTTATATTCTAAGTTTTTCAGTGCAACTCACTCATATACTATGTACTACACTGTGCGTTTCTTATATTCTAAGTTTTTCAGTGCAACTCACTCATATACTATGTACTACACTGTGCGTTTCTTATATTCTAAGTTTTTCAGTGCAACTCACTCATATAGTATGTACTACACTGTGCGTTTCTTATATTCTAAGTTTTTCAGTGCAACTCACTCATATAGTATGTACTACACTGTGCGTTTCTTATATTCTAAGTTTTTCAGTGCAACTCACTCATATACTATGTACTACACTGTGCGTTTCTTATATTCTAAGTTTTTCAGTGCAACTCACTCATATACTATGTACTACACTGTGCGTTTCTTATATTCTAAGTTTTTCAGTGCAACTCACTCATATACTATGTACTACACTGTGCGTTTCTTATATTCTAAGTTTTTCAGTGCAACTCACTCATATACTATGTACTACACTGTGCGTTTCTTATATTCTAAGTTTTTCAGTGCAACTCACTCATATACTATGTATGTGCGTTTCTTAAATTCTAAGTTTTTCCGTGCAACTCACTCATATACTATGTACTACACTGTGCGTTTCTTAAATTCTAGGTTTTTCCGTGCAACTCACTCATATACTATGTACTACACTGTGCATTTCTTAAATTCTAGGTTTTTCCGTGCAACTCACTCATATACTATGTACTACACTGTGCGTTTCTTATATTCTAAGTTTTTCAGTGCAACTCACTCATATACTATGTACTACACTGTGCGTTTCTTATATTCTAAGTTTTTCAGTGCAACTCACTCATATACTATGTACTACAGTGTACGTTTCTTATATTCTAAGTTTTTCAGTGCAACTCACTCATATACTATGTACTACCCTGTGCGTTTCTTATATTCTAAGTTTTTGAGTGCAACTCACTCATATACTATGTACTACCCTGTGCGTTTCTTATATTCTAAGTTTTTGAGTGCAACTCACTCATATACTATGTACTACACTGTGCGTTTCTTATATTCTAAGTTTTTCAGTGCAACTCACTCAAATACTATGTACTACACTGTGCGTTTCTTATATTCTAAGTTTTTCAGTGCAACTCACTCATATACTATGTACTACACTGTGCGTTTCTTATATTCTAAGTTTTTCAGTGCAACTCACTCATATACTATGTACTACACTGTGCGTTTCTTATATTCTAAGTTTTTCAGTGCAACTCACTCATATACTATGTACTACACTGTGCGTTTCTTAAATTCTAAGTTTTTCCGTGCAACTCACTCATATACTATGTACTACACTGTGCGTTTCTTAAATTCTAGGTTTTTCCGTGCAACTCACTCATATACTATGTACTACACTGTGCGTTTCTTTAATTCTAGGTTTTTCCGTGCAACTCACTCATATACTATGTACTACACTGTGCGTTTCTTATATTCTAAGTTTTTCAGTGCAACTCACTCATATACTATGTACTACACTGCGTTTCTTATATTCTAAGTTTTTCAGTGCAACTCACTCATATACTATGTACTACACTGTGCGTTTCTTATATTCTAAGTTTTTCAGTGCAACTCACTCATATACTATGTACTACAGTGTGCGTTTCTTAGATTCTAAGTTTTTCAGTGCAACTCTCTCATATACTATGTACTACACTGTGCGTTTCTTATATTCTAAGTTTTTGAGTGCAACTCACTCATATACTATGTACTACACTGTGCGTTTCTTATATTCTAAGTTTTTGAGTGCAACTCACTCATATACTATGTACTACACTGTGCGTTTCTTATATTCTAAGTTTTTCAGTGCAACTCACTCATATACTATGTACTACACTATGCGTTTCTTATATTCTAAGTTTTTCAGTGCAACTCACTCATATACTATGTACTACACTGTGCGTTTCTTATATTCTAAGTTTTTCAGTGCAACTCACTCATATACTATGTACTACACTGTGCGTTTCTTATATTCTAAGTTTTTCAGTGCAACTCACTCATATACTATGTACTACACTGTGCGTTTCTTATATTCTAAGTTTTTCAGTGCAACTCACTCATATACTATGTACTACACTGTGCGTTTCTTAAATTCTAGGTTTTTCCGTGCAACTCACTCATATACTATGTACTACAATGTGCGTTTCTTATATTCTAAGTTTTTCAGTGCAACTCACTCATATACTATGTACTACACTGTGCGTTTCTTATATTCTAAGTTTTTCAGTGCAACTCACTCATATACTATGTACTACACTGTGCGTTTCTTATATTCTAAGTTTTTCAGTGCAACTCACTCATATACTATGTACTACACTGTGCGTTTCTTATATTCTAAGTTTTTCAGTGCAACTCACTCATATACTATGTACTACACTGTGCGTTTCTTATATTCTAAGTTTTTCAGTGCAACTCACTCATATACTATGTACTACACTGTGCGTTTCTTATATTCTAGGTTTTTCAGTGCAACTCACTCATATACTATGTACTACACTGTGCGTTTCTTAAATTCTAGGTTTTTCCGTGCAACTCACTCATATACTATGTACTACACTGTGCGTTTCTTATATTCTAAGTTTTTCAGTGCAACTCACTCATATACTATGTACTACACTGTGCGTTTTTTATATTCTAAGTTTTTCAGTGCAACTCACTCATATACTATGTACTACACTGTGCGTTTCTTATATTCTAAGTTTTTCAGTGCAACTCACTCACTTATATATGTACTACACTGTGCGTTTCTTATATTCTAAGTTTTTCAGTGCAACTCACTCATATACTATGTACTACACTGTGCGTTTCTTATATTCTAAGTTTTTCAGTGCAACTCACTCATATACTATGTACTACACTGTGCGTTTCTTATATTCTAAGTTTTTCAGTGCAACTCACTCATATACTATGTACTACACTGTGCGTTTCTTATATTCTAAGTTTTTCAGTGCAACTCACTCATATACTATGTACTACCCTGTGCGTTTCTTATATTCTAAGTTTTTGAGTGCAACTCACTCATATACTATGTACTACACTGTGCGTTTCTTATATTCTAAGTTTTTCAGTGCAACTCACTCATATACTATGTACTACACTGTGCGTTTCTTATATTCTAAGTTTTTCAGTGCAACTCACTCATATACTATGTACTACACTGTGCGTTTCTTATATTCTAAGTTTTTCAGTGCAACTCACTCATATACTATGTACTACACTGTGCGTTTCTTAAATTCTAAGTTTTTCCGTGCAACTCACTCATATACTATGTACTACACTGTGCGTTTCTTAAATTCTAGGTTTTTCCGTGCAACTCACTCATATACTATGTACTACACTGTGCATTTCTTAAATTCTAGGTTTTTCCGTGCAACTCACTCATATACTATGTACTACACTGTGCGTTTCTTATATTCTAAGTTTTTCAGTGCAACTCACTCATATACTATGTACTACACTGTGCGTTTCTTATATTCTAAGTTTTTCAGTGCAACTCACTCATATACTATGTACTACAGTGTACGTTTCTTATATTCTAAGTTTTTCAGTGCAACTCACTCATATACTATGTACTACCCTGTGCGTTTCTTATATTCTAAGTTTTTGAGTGCAACTCACTCATATACTATGTACTACCCTGTGCGTTTCTTATATTCTAAGTTTTTGAGTGCAACTCACTCATATACTATGTACTACACTGTGCGTTTCTTATATTCTAAGTTTTTCAGTGCAACTCACTCAAATACTATGTACTACACTGTGCGTTTCTTATATTCTAAGTTTTTCAGTGCAACTCACTCATATACTATGTACTACACTGTGCGTTTCTTATATTCTAAGTTTTTCAGTGCAACTCACTCATATACTATGTACTACACTGTGCGTTTCTTAAATTCTAAGTTTTTCCGTGCAACTCACTCATATACTATGTACTACACTGTGCGTTTCTTAAATTCTAGGTTTTTCCGTGCAACTCACTCATATACTATGTACTACACTGTGCGTTTCTTTAATTCTAGGTTTTTCCGTGCAACTCACTCATATACTATGTACTACACTGTGCGTTTCTTATATTCTAAGTTTTTCAGTGCAACTCACTCATATACTATGTACTACACTGCGTTTCTTATATTCTAAGTTTTTCAGTGCAACTCACTCATATACTATGTACTACACTGTGCGTTTCTTATATTCTAAGTTTTTCAGTGCAACTCACTCATATACTATGTACTACAGTGTGCGTTTCTTAGATTCTAAGTTTTTCAGTGCAACTCACTCATATACTATGTACTACACTGTGCGTTTCTTATATTCTAAGTTTTTGAGTGCAACTCACTCATATACTATGTACTACACTGTGCGTTTCTTATATTCTAAGTTTTTGAGTGCAACTCACTCATATACTATGTACTACACTGTGCGTTTCTTATATTCTAAGTTTTTCAGTGCAACTCACTCATATACTATGTACTACACTGTGCGTTTCTTATATTCTAAGTTTTTCAGTGCAACTCACTCATATACTATGTACTACACTATGCGTTTCTTATATTCTAAGTTTTTCAGTGCAACTCACTCATATACTATGTACTACACTGTGCGTTTCTTATATTCTAAGTTTTTCAGTGCAACTCACTCATATACTATGTACTACACTGTGCGTTTCTTATATTCTAAGTTTTTCAGTGCAACTCACTCATATACTATGTACTACACTGTGCGTTTCTTATATTCTAAGTTTTTCAGTGCAACTCACTCATATACTATGTACTACACTGTGCGTTTCTTAAATTCTAGGTTTTTCCGTGCAACTCACTCATATACTATGTACTACAATGTGCGTTTCTTATATTCTAAGTTTTTCAGTGCAACTCACTCATATACTATGTACTACACTGTGCGTTTCTTATATTCTAAGTTTTTCAGTGCAACTCACTCATATACTATGTACTACACTGTGCGTTTCTTATATTCTAAGTTTTTCAGTGCAACTCACTCATATACTATGTACTACACTGTGCGTTTCTTATATTCTAAGTTTTTCAGTGCAACTCACTCATATACTATGTACTACACTGTGCGTTTCTTATATTCTAAGTTTTTCAGTGCAACTCACTCATATACTATGTACTACACTGTGCGTTTCTTATATTCTAGGTTTTTCAGTGCAACTCACTCATATACTATGTACTACACTGTGCGTTTCTTAAATTCTAGGTTTTTCCGTGCAACTCACTCATATACTATGTACTACACTGTGCGTTTCTTATATTCTAAGTTTTTCAGTGCAACTCACTCATATACTATGTACTACACTGTGCGTTTCTTATATTCTAAGTTTTTCAGTGCAACTCACTCATATACTATGTACTACACTGTGCGTTTCTTATATTCTAAGTTTTTCAGTGCAACTCACTCATATACTATGTACTACACTGTGCGTTTCTTATATTCTAAGTTTTTCAGTGCAACTCACTCATATACTATGTACTACACTGTGCGTTTCTTATATTCTAAGTTTTTGAGTGCAACTCACTCATATACTATGTACTACACTGTGCGTTTCTTATATTCTAAGTTTTTGAGTGCAACTCACTCATATACTATGTACTACACTGTGCGTTTCTTATATTCTAAGTTTTTCAGTGCAACTCACTCATATACTATGTACTACACTGTGCGTTTCTTATATTCTAAGTTTTTCAGTGCAACTCACTCATATACTATGTACTACACTGTGCGTTTCTTATATTCTAAGTTTTTCAGTGCAACTCACTCATATACTATGTACTACACTCTGCGTTTCTTATATCCTAAGTTTTTCAGTGCAACTCACTCATATACTATGTACTACACTGTGCATTTCGTGTAATGCGGGTTTTTCAGTAAATTCTAAGTTTTTCAGTGCAACTCATTCATATACTATGTACTATACTGTGCATTTCTTATATTCTAAGTTTTTCAGTGCAACTCACTCATATACTATGTACTACACTGTGCGTTTCTTATATTCTAAGTTTTTCAATGCAACTCACTCATATACTATGTACTACACTGTGCGTTTCTTATATTCTAAGTTTTTCAGTGCAACTCACTCATATACTATGTACTACACTGTGCGTTTCTTATATTCTAAGTTTTTCAGTGAAACTCACTCATATACTATGTACTACACTGTGCGTTTCTTATATTCTAAGTTTTTTAGTGCAACTCACTCATATACTATGTACTACACTGTGCGTTTCTTATATTCTAAGTTTTTCAGTGCAACTCACTCATATACTATGTACTACACTGTGCGTTTCTTATATTCTAAGTTTTTCAGTGCAACTCACTCATATACTATGTACTACACTGTGCGTTTCTTATATTCTAAGTTTTTCAGTGCAACTCACTCATATACTATGTACTACACTGTGCGTTTCTTATATTCTAGGTTTTTCAGTGCAACTCACTCATATACTATGTACTACACTGTGCGTTTCTTAAATTCTAGGTTTTTCCGTGCAACTCACTCATATACTATGTACTACACTGTGCGTTTTTTATATTCTAAGTTTTTCAGTGCAACTCACTCATATACTATGTACTACACTGTGCGTTTCTTATATTCTAAGTTTTTCAGTGCAACTCACTCATATACTATGTACTACACTGTGCGTTTCTTATATTCTAAGTTTTTCAGTGCAACTCACTCATATACTATGTACTACACTGTGCGTTTCTTATATTCTAAGTTCATATACTATGTACTACACTGTGCGTTTCTTATATTCTAAGTTTTTCAGTGCAACTCACTCATATACTATGAACTACACTGTGCGTTTCTTATATTCTAAGTTTTTCAGTGCAACTCACTCATATACTATGTACTACACTGTGCGTTTCTTATATTCTGAGTTTTTCAGTGCCACTCACTCATATACTATGTACTACACTGTGCATTTCGTGTAATGCGGGTTTTTCAGTAAATTCTAAGTTTTTCAGTGCAACTCACTCATATACTATGTACTACACTGTGCGTTTCTTATATTCTAAGTTTTTTAGTGCAACTCACTCATATACTATGTACTACACTGTGCGTTTCTTATATTCTAAGTTTTTCAGTGCAACTTACTCATATACTATGTACTACACTGTGCGTTTCTTATATTCTAAGTTTTTCAGTGCAACTCACTCTTATACTATGTACTACACTGTGCGTTTCTTATATTCTAAGTTTTTCAGTGCAACTCAATCATATACTCTGTACTACACTGTGCGTTTCTTAAATTGTAAGTTTTTCAGTGCAACTCACTCATATACTATGTACTACACTGTGCGTTTCTTATATTCTAAGTTTTTCAGTGCAACTCACTCATATACTATGTACTACACTGTGCGTTTCTTATATTCTAAGTTTTTCAGTGCAACTCACTCATATACTATGTACTACACTGTGCGTTTCTTATATTCTAAGTTTTTCAGTGCAACTCACTCATATACTATGTACTACACTGTGCGTTTCTTATATTCTAAGTTTTTCAGTGCAACTCACTCATATACTATGTACTACACTGTGCGTTTCTTATATTCTAAGTTTTTCAGTGCAACTCACTCATATACCATGTACTACACTGTGCGTTTCTTATATTCTAAGTTTTTCAGTGCAACTCACTCATATACCATGTATTACACTGTGCGTTTCTTATATTCTAAGTTTATCAGTGCAACTCACTCATATACTATGTACTACACTCTGCGTTTCTTATATTCTAAGTTTTTCAGTGCAACTCACTCATATACTATGTACTACACTGTGCGTTTCTTAGTATATTCTAAGTTTTTCAGTGCAACTCACTCATATACTATGTACTACCCTGTGCGTTTCTTATATTCTAAGTTTTTCAGTGCAACTCACTCATATACTATGTACTACACTGTGCGTTTCTTATATTCTAAGGTTTTCAGGGCAGTTCACTCATATACTATGTACTACACTCTGCGTTTCTTATATCCTAAGTTTTTCAGTGCAACTCACTCATATACTATGTACTACACTGTGCGTTTCTTATATTCTAAGTTTTTCAGTGCAACTCACTCATATACTATGTACTACACTGTGCGTTTCTTATATTCTAAGTTTTTCAGTGCAACTCACTCATATACTATGTACTACACTGTGCGTTTCTTATATTCTAAGTTTTTCAGTGCAACTCACTCATATACTATGTACTACACTGTGCGTTTCTTATATTCTAAGTTTTTCAGTGCAACTCACTCATATACTATGTACTACACTGTGCGTTTCTTATATTCTGAGTTTTTCAGTGCCACTCACTCATATACTATGTACTACACTGTGCATTTCGTGTAATGCGGGTTTTTCAGTAAATTCTAAGTTTTTCAGTGCAACTCACTCATATACTATGTACTACACTGTGCGTTTCTTATATTCTAAGTTTTTTAGTGCAACTCACTCATATACTATGTACTACACTGTGCGTTTCTTATATTCTAAGTTTTTCAGTGCAACTTACTCATATACTATGTACTACACTGTGCGTTTCTTATATTCTAAGTTTTTCAGTGCAACTCACTCTTATACTATGTACTACACTGTGCGTTTCTTATATTCTAAGTTTTTCAGTGCAACTCACTCATATACTATGTACTACACTGTGCGTTTCTTATATTCTAAGTTTTTCAGTGCAACTCACTCATATACTATGTACTACACTGTGCGTTTCTTATATTCTAAGTTTTTCAGTGCAACTCACTCATATACTATGTACTACACTGTGCGTTTCTTATATTCTAAGTTTTTGAGTGCAACTCACTCATATACTATGTACTACACTGTGCGTTTCTTATATTCTAAGTTTTTGAGTGCAACTCACTCATATACTATGTACTACACTGTGCGTTTCTTATATTCTAAGTTTTTCAGTGCAACTCACTCATATACTATGTACTACACTGTGCGTTTCTTATATTCTAAGTTTTTCAGTGCAACTCACTCATATACTATGTACTACACTGTGCGTTTCTTATATTCTAAGTTTTTCAGTGCAACTCACTCATATACTATGTACTACACTCTGCGTTTCTTATATCCTAAGTTTTTCAGTGCAACTCACTCATATACTATGTACTACACTGTGCATTTCGTGTAATGCGGGTTTTTCAGTAAATTCTAAGTTTTTCAGTGCAACTCATTCATATACTATGTACTATACTGTGCGTTTCTTATATTCTAAGTTTTTCAGTGCAACTCACTCATATACTATGTACTACACTGTGCGTTTCTTATATTCTAAGTTTTTCAATGCAACTCACTCATATACTATGTACTACACTGTGCGTTTCTTATATTCTAAGTTTTTCAGTGCAACTCACTCATATACTATGTACTACACTGTGCGTTTCTTATATTCTAAGTTTTTCAGTGAAACTCACTCATATACTATGTACTACACTGTGCGTTTCTTATATTCTAAGTTTTTTAGTGCAACTCACTCATATACTATGTACTACACTGTGCGTTTCTTATATTCTAAGTTTTTCAGTGCAACTCACTCATATACTATGTACTACACTGTGCGTTTCTTATATTCTAAGTTTTTCAGTGCAACTCACTCATATACTATGTACTACACTGTGCGTTTCTTATATTCTAAGTTTTTCAGTGCAACTCACTCATATACTATGTACTACACTGTGCGTTTCTTATATTCTAGGTTTTTCAGTGCAACTCACTCATATACTATGTACTACACTGTGCGTTTCTTAAATTCTAGGTTTTTCCGTGCAACTCACTCATATACTATGTACTACACTGTGCGTTTTTTATATTCTAAGTTTTTCAGTGCAACTCACTCATATACTATGTACTACACTGTGCGTTTCTTATATTCTAAGTTTTTCAGTGCAACTCACTCATATACTATGTACTACACTGTGCGTTTCTTATATTCTAAGTTTTTCAGTGCAACTCACTCATATACTATGTACTACACTGTGCGTTTCTTATATTCTAAGTTCATATACTATGTACTACACTGTGCGTTTCTTATATTCTAAGTTTTTCAGTGCAACTCACTCATATACTATGAACTACACTGTGCGTTTCTTATATTCTAAGTTTTTCAGTGCAACTCACTCATATACTATGTACTACACTGTGCGTTTCTTATATTCTAAGTTTTTCAGTGCAACTCACTCATATACTATGTACTACACTGTGCGTTTCTTATATTCTAAGTTTTTTAGTGCAACTCACTCATATACTATGTACTACACTGTGCGTTTCTTATATTCTAAGTTTTTCAGTGCAACTTACTCATATACTATGTACTACACTGTGCGTTTCTTATATTCTAAGTTTTTCAGTGCAACTCACTCTTATACTATGTACTACACTGTGCGTTTCTTATATTCTAAGTTTTTCAGTGCAACTCAATCATATACTCTGTACTACACTGTGCGTTTCTTAAATTGTAAGTTTTTCAGTGCAACTCACTCATATACTATGTACTACACTGTGCGTTTCTTATATTCTAAGTTTTTCAGTGCAACTCACTCATATACTATGTACTACACTGTGCGTTTCTTATATTCTAAGTTTTTCAGTGCAACTCACTCATATACTATGTACTACACTGTGCGTTTCTTATATTCTAAGTTTTTCAGTGCAACTCACTCATATACTATGTACTACACTGTGCGTTTCTTATATTCTAAGTTTTTCAGTGCAACTCACTCATATACTATGTACTACACTGTGCGTTTCTTATATTCTAAGTTTTTCAGTGCAACTCACTCATATACCATGTACTACACTGTGCGTTTCTTATATTCTAAGTTTTTCAGTGCAACTCACTCATATACCATGTATTACACTGTGCGTTTCTTATATTCTAAGTTTATCAGTGCAACTCACTCATATACTATGTACTACACTCTGCGTTTCTTATATTCTAAGTTTTTCAGTGCAACTCACTCATATACTATGTACTACACTGTGCGTTTCTTAGTATATTCTAAGTTTTTCAGTGCAACTCACTCATATACTATGTACTACCCTGTGCGTTTCTTATATTCTAAGTTTTTCAGTGCAACTCACTCATATACTATGTACTACACTGTGCGTTTCTTATATTCTAAGGTTTTCAGGGCAGTTCACTCATATACTATGTACTACACTCTGCGTTTCTTATATCCTAAGTTTTTCAGTGCAACTCACTCATATACTATGTACTACACTGTGCGTTTCTTATATTCTAAGTTTTTCAGTGCAACTCACTCATATACTATGTACTACACTGTGCGTTTCTTATATTCTAAGTTTTTCAGTGCAACTCACTCATATACTATGTACTACACTGTGCGTTTCTTATATTCTAAGTTTTTCAGTGCAACTCACTCATATACTATGTACTACACTGTGCGTTTCTTATATTCTAAGTTTTTCAGTGCAACTCACTCATATACTATGTACTACACTGTGCGTTTCTTATATTCTGAGTTTTTCAGTGCCACTCACTCATATACTATGTACTACACTGTGCATTTCGTGTAATGCGGGTTTTTCAGTAAATTCTAAGTTTTTCAGTGCAACTCACTCATATACTATGTACTACACTGTGCGTTTCTTATATTCTAAGTTTTTTAGTGCAACTCACTCATATACTATGTACTACACTGTGCGTTTCTTATATTCTAAGTTTTTCAGTGCAACTTACTCATATACTATGTACTACACTGTGCGTTTCTTATATTCTAAGTTTTTCAGTGCAACTCACTCTTATACTATGTACTACACTGTGCGTTTCTTATATTCTAAGTTTTTCAGTGCAACTCACTCATATACTATGTACTACACTGTGCGTTTCTTATATTCTAAGTTTTTCAGTGCAACTCACTCATATACTATGTACTACACTGTGCGTTTTTTATATTCTAAGTTTTTCAGTGCAACTCACTCATATACTATGTACTACACTGTGCGTTTCTTATATTCTAAGTTTTTCAGTGCAACTCACTCATATACTATGTACTACACTGTGCGTTTTTTATATTCTAAGTTTTTCAGTGCAACTCACTCATATACTATGTACTACACTGTGCGTTTCTTATATTCTAAGTTTTTCAGTGCAACTCACTCATATATTATGTACTACACTGTGCGTTTCTTATATTCTAAGTTTTTCAGTGCAACTCACTCATATACTATGTACTACACTGTGCGTTTCTTAAATTCTAGGTTTTTCCGTGCAACTCACTCATATACTATGTACTACAATGTGCGTTTCTTATATTCTAAGTTATTCAGTGCAACTCACTCATATACTATGTACTACACTGTGCGTTTCTTATATTCTAAGTTTTTCAGTGCAACTCACTCATATACTATGTACTACACTGTGCGTTTCTTATATTCTAAGTTTTTCAGTGCAACTCACTCATATACTATGTACTACACTGTGCGTTTCTTATATTCTAAGTTTTTCAGTGCAACTCACTCATATACTATGTACTACACTGTGCGTTTCTTATATTCTAAGTTTTTCAGTGCAACTCACTCATATACTATGTACTACACTGTGCGTTTCTTATATTCTAGGTTTTTCAGTGCAACTCACTCATATACTATGTACTACACTGTGCGTTTCTTAAATTCTAGGTTTTTCCGTGCAACTCACTCATATACTATGTACTACACTGTGCGTTTTTTATATTCTAAGTTTTTCAGTGCAACTCACTCATATACTATGTACTACACTGTGCGTTTCTTATATTCTAAGTTTTTCAGTGCAACTCACTCATATACTATGTACTACACTGTGCGTTTCTTATATTCTAAGTTTTTCAGTGCAACTCACTCATATACTATGTACTACACTGTGCGTTTCTTATATTCTAAGTTTTTCAGTGCAACTCACTCATATACTATGTACTACACTGTGCGTTTCTTATATTCTAAGTTTTTCAGTGCAACTCACTCATATACTATGAACTACACTGTGCGTTTCTTATATTCTAAGTTTTTCAGTGCAACTCACTCATATACTATGTACTACACTGTGCGTTTCTTATATTCTGAGTTTTTCAGTGCCACTCACTCATATACTATGTACTACACTGTGCATTTCGTGTAATGCGGGTTTTTCAGTAAATTCTAAGTTTTTCAGTGCAACTCACTCATATACTATGTACTACACTGTGCGTTTCTTATATTCTAAGTTTTTTATTGCAACTCACTCATATACTATGTACTACACTGTGCGTTTCTTATATTCTAAGTTTTTCAGTGCAACTTACTCATATACTATGTACTACACTGTGCGTTTCTTATATTCTAAGTTTTTCAGTGCAACTCACTCTTATACTATGTACTACACTGTGCGTTTCTTATATTCTAAGTTTTTCAGTGCAACTCAATCATATACTCTGTACTACACTGTGCGTTTCTTAAATTGTAAGTTTTTCAGTGCAACTCACTCATATACTATGTACTACACTGTGCGTTTCTTATATTCTAAGTTTTTCAGTGCAACTCACTCATATACTATGTACTACACTGTGCGTTTCTTATATTCTAAGTTTTTCAGTGCAACTCACTCATATACTATGTACTACACTGTGCGTTTCTTATATTCTAAGTTTTTCAGTGCAACTCACTCATATACTATGTACTACACTGTGCGTTTCTTATATTCTAAGTTTTTCAGTGCAACTCACTCATATACTATGTACTACACTGTGCGTTTCTTATATTCTAAGTTTTTCAGTGCAACTCACTCATATACCATGTACTACACTGTGCGTTTCTTATATTCTAAGTTTTTCAGTGCAACTCACTCATATACTATGTATTACACTGTGCGTTTCTTATATTCTAAGTTTATCAGTGCAACTCACTCATATACTATGTACTACACTCTGCGTTTCTTATATTCTAAGTTTTTCAGTGCAACTCACTCATATACTATGTACTACACTGTGCGTTTCTTAGTATATTCTAAGTTTTTCAGTGCAACTCACTCATATACTATGTACTACCCTGTGCGTTTCTTATATTCTAAGTTTTTCAGTGCAACTCACTCATATACTATGTACTACACTGTGCGTTTCTTATATTCTAAGGTTTTCAGGGCAGTTCACTCATATACTATGTACTACACTCTGCGTTTCTTATATCCTAAGTTTTTCAGTGCAACTCACTCATATACTATGTACTACACTGTGCGTTTCTTATATTCTAAGTTTTTCAGTGCAACTCACTCATATACTATGTACTACACTGTGCGTTTCTTATATTCTAAGTTTTTCAGTGCAACTCACTCATATACTATGTACTACACTGTGCGTTTCTTATATTCTAAGTTTTTCAGTGCAACTCACTCATATACTATGTACTACACTGTGCGTTTCTTATATTCTAAGTTTTTCAGTGCAACTCACTCATATACTATGTACTACACTGTGCATTTCGTGTAATGCGGGTTTTTCAGTAAATTCTAAGTTTTTCAGTGCAACTCATTCATATACTATGTACTACACTTTGCGTTTCAAATATTCTAAGTTTTTCAGTGCAATCACTCATATACTATATACTCCACTGTGCGTTTCTTATATTCTAAGTTTTTCAGTGCAACTCACTCATATACTATGTACTACACTGTGCGTTTCTTATATTCTAAGTTTTTCAGTGCAACTCACTCATATACTATGTACTACACTGTGCGTTTCTTATATTCTAAGTTTTTCAGTGCAACTCACTCATATACTATGTACTACACTGTGCGTTTCTTATATTCTGAGTTTTTCAGTGCCACTCACTCATATACTATGTACTACACTGTGCATTTCGTGTAATGCGGGTTTTTCAGTAAATTCTAAGTTTTTCAGTGCAACTCACTCATATACTATGTACTACACTGTGCGTTTCTTATATTCTAAGTTTTTTAGTGCAACTCACTCATATACTATGTACTACACTGTGCGTTTCTTATATTCTAAGTTTTTCAGTGCAACTTACTCATATACTATGTACTACACTATGCGTTTCTTATATTCTAAGTTTTTCAGTGCAACTCACTCTTATACTATGTACTACACTGTGCGTTTCTTATATTCTAAGTTTTTCAGTGCAACTCACTCATATACTATGTACTACACTGTGCGTTTCTTATATTCTAAGTTTTTCAGTGCAACTCACTCATATACTATGTACTACACTGTGCGTTTTTTATATTCTAAGTTTTTCAGTGCAACTCACTCATATACTATGTACTACACTGTGCGTTTCTTATATTCTAAGTTTTTCAGTGCAACTCACTCATATACTATGTACTACACTGTGCGTTTTTTATATTCTAAGTTTTTCAGTGCAACTCACTCATATACTATGTACTACACTGTGCGTTTCTTATATTCTAAGTTTTTCAGTGCAACTCACTCATATATTATGTACTACACTGTGCGTTTCTTATATTCTAAGTTTTTCAGTGCAACTCACTCATATACTATGTACTACACTGTGCGTTTCTTAAATTCTAGGTTTTTCCGTGCAACTCACTCATATACTATGTACTACAATGTGCGTTTCTTATATTCTAAGTTTTTCAGTGCAACTCACTCATATACTATGTACTACACTGTGCGTTTCTTATATTCTAAGTTTTTCAGTGCAACTCACTCATATACTATGTACTACACTGTGCGTTTCTTATATTCTAAGTTTTTCAGTGCAACTCACTCATATACTATGTACTACACTGTGCGTTTCTTATATTCTAAGTTTTTCAGTGCAACTCACTCATATACTATGTACTACACTGTGCGTTTCTTATATTCTAAGTTTTTCAGTGCAACTCACTCATATACTATGTACTACACTGTGCGTTTCTTATATTCTAGGTTTTTCAGTGCAACTCACTCATATACTATGTACTACACTGTGCGTTTCTTAAATTCTAGGTTTTTCCGTGCAACTCACTCATATACTATGTACTACACTGTGCGTTTTTTATATTCTAAGTTTTTCAGTGCAACTCACTCATATACTATGTACTACACTGTGCGTTTCTTATATTCTAAGTTTTTCAGTGCAACTCACTCATATACTATGTACTACACTGTGCGTTTCTTATATTCTAAGTTTTTCAGTGCAACTCACTCATATACTATGTACTACACTGTGCGTTTCTTATATTCTAAGTTTTTCAGTGCAACTCATTCATATACTATGTACTACACTGTGCGTTTCTTATATTCTAAGTTTTTCAGTGCAACTCACTCATATACTATGAACTACACTGTGCGTTTCTTATATTCTAAGTTTTTCAGTGCAACTCACTCATATACTATGTACTACACTGTGCGTTTCTTATATTCTGAGTTTTTCAGTGCCACTCACTCATATACTATGTACTACACTGTGCATTTCGTGTAATGCGGGTTTTTCAGTAAATTCTAAGTTTTTCAGTGCAACTCACTCATATACTATGTACTACACTGTGCGTTTCTTATATTCTAAGTTTTTTAGTGCAACTCACTCATATACTATGTACTACACTGTGCGTTTCTTATATTCTAAGTTTGTCAGTGCAACTTACTCATATACTATGTACTACACTGTGCGTTTCTTATATTCTAAGTTTTTCAGTGCAACTCACTCTTATACTATGTACTACACTGTGCGTTTCTTATATTCTAAGTTTTTCAGTGCAACTCAATCATATACTCTGTACTACACTGTGCGTTTCTTAAATTGTAAGTTTTTCAGTGCAACTCACTCATATACTATGTACTACACTGTGCGTTTCTTATATTCTAAGTTTTTCAGTGCAACTCACTCATATACTATGTACTACACTGTGCGTTTCTTATATTCTAAGTTTTTCAGTGCAACTCACTCATATACTATGTACTACACTGTGCGTTTCTTATATTCTAAGTTTTTCAGTGCAACTAACTCATATACTATGTACTACACTGTGCGTTTCTTATATTCTAAGTTTTTCAGTGCAACTCACTCATATACTATGTACTACACTGTGCGTTTCTTATATTCTAAGTTTTTCAGTGCAACTCACTCATATACCATGTACTACACTGTGCGTTTCTTATATTCTAAGTTTTTCAGTGCAACTCACTCATATACTATGTATTACACTGTGCGTTTCTTATATTCTAAGTTTATCAGTGCAACTCACTCATATACTTTGTACTACACTCTGCGTTTCTTATATTCTAAGTTTTTCAGTGCAACTCACTCATATACTATGTACTACACTGTGCGTTTCTTAGTATATTCTAAGTTTTTCAGTGCAACTCACTCATATACTATGTACTACCCTGTGCGTTTCTTATATTCTAAGTTTTTCAGTGCAACTCACTCATATACTATGTACTACACTGTGCGTTTCTTATATTCTAAGTTTTTCAGGGCAGTTCACTCATATACTATGTACTACACTCTGCATTTCTTATATCCTAAGTTTTTCAGTGCAACTCACTCATATACTATGTACTACACTGTGCGTTTCTTATATTCTAAGTTTTTCAGTGCAACTCACTCATATACTATGTACTACACTGTGCGTTTCTTATATTCTAAGTTTTTCAGTGCAACTCACTCATATACTATGTACTACACTGTGCGTTTCTTATATTCTAAGTTTTTCAGTGCAACTCACTCATATACTATGTACTACACTGTGCGTTTCTTATATTCTAAGTTTTTCAGTGCAACTCACTCATATACTATGTACTACACTGTGCGTTTCTTATATTCTGAGTTTTTCAGTGCCACTCACTCATATACTATGTACTACACTGTGCATTTCGTGTAATGCGGGTTTTTCAGTAAATTCTAAGTTTTTCAGTGCAACTCACTCATATACTATGTACTACACTGTGCGTTTCTTATATTCTAAGTTTTTTAGTGCAACTCACTCATATACTATGTACTACACTGTGCGTTTCTTATATTCTAAGTTTTTCAGTGCAACTTACTCATATACTATGTACTACACTGTGCGTTTCTTATATTCTAAGTTTTTCAGTGCAACTCACTCTTATACTATGTACTACACTGTGCGTTTCTTATATTCTACGTTTTTCAGTGCAACTCACTCATATACTATGTACTACACTGTGCGTTTCTTATATTCTAAGTTTTTCAGTGCAACTCACTCATATACTATGTACTACACTGTGCGTTTTTTATATTCTAAGTTTTTCAGTGCAACTCACTCATATACTATGTACTACACTGTGCGTTTCTTATATTCTAAGTTTTTCAGTGCAACTCACTCATATACTATGTACTACACTGTGCGTTTTTTATATTCTAAGTTTTTCAGTGCAACTCACTCATATACTATGTACTACACTGTGCGTTTCTTATATTCTAAGTTTTTCAGTGCAACTCACTCATATACTATGTACTACACTGTGCGTTTCTTATATTCTAAGTTTTTCAGTGCAACTCACTCATATACTATGTACTACACTGTGCGTTTCTTATATTCTAAGTTTTTCAGTGCAACTCACTCATATACTTTGTACTACACTGTGCTTTTCTTATATTCTAAGTTTTTCAGTGCAACTCACTCATATACTATATACTACACTGTGCGTTTCTTATATTCTAAGTTTTTCAGTGCAACTCACTCATATACTATGTACTACACTGTGTGTTTCTTATATTCTAAGTTTTTCAGTGCAACTCACTCATATACTATGTACTACACTGTGCGTTTCTTATATTCTAAGTTTTTCAGTGCAACTCACTCATATACTATGTACTACACTGTGCGTTTTTTATATTCTAAGTTTTTCAGTGCAACTCACTCATATACTATGTACTACACTGTGCGTTTCTTATATTCTAAGTTTTTCAGTGCAACTCACTCATATACTATGTACTACACTGTGCGTTTCTTATATTCTAAGTTTTTCAGTGCAACTCACTCATATACTATGTACTACACTGTGCGTTTCTTATATTCTAAGTTTTTCAGTGCAACTCACTCATATACTTTGTACTACACTGTGCTTTTCTTATATTCTAAGTTTTTCAGTGCAACTCACTCATATACTATGTACTACACTGTGCGTTTCTTATATTCTAAGTTTTTGAGTGCAACTCACTCATATACTATGTACTACACTGTGCGTTTCTTATATTCTAAGTTTTTCAGTGCAACTCACTCATATACTTTGTACTACACTGTGCTTTTCTTATATTCTAAGTTTTTCAGTGCAACTCACTCATATACTATGTACTACACTGTGCGTTTCTTATATTCTAAGTTTTTGAGTGCAACTCACTCATATACTATGTACTACACTGTGCGTTTCTTATATTCTAAGTTTTTTAGTGCAACTCACTCATATACTATGTATTACACTGTGCGTTTCTTATATTCTAAGTTTTTCAGTGCAACTCACTCATATACTATGTACTACACTGTGCGTTTCTTATATTCTAAGTTTTTCAGTGCAACTCACTCATATACTATGTACTACACTGTGCGTTTCTTATATTCTATGTTTTTCAATGCAACTCACTCATATACTATGTACTACACTGTGCGTTTCTTATATTCTAAGTTTTTCAGTGCAACTCACTCATATACTATGTACTACACTGTGCGTTTCTTATATTCTAAGTTTTTCAGTGCAACTCACTCATATACTATGTACTACACTGTGCGTTTCTTATATTCTAAGTTTTTCAGTGCAACTCACTCATATACTATGTACTACACTGTGCGTTTCTTATATTCTAAGTTTTTCAGTGCAACTCACTCATATACTATGTACTACACTGTGCGTTTCTTATATTCTGAGTTTTTCAGTGCCACTCACTCATATACTATGTACTACACTGTGCATTTCGTGTAATGCGGGTTTTTCAGTAAATTCTAAGTTTTTCAGTGCAACTCACTCATATACTATGTACTACACTGTGCGTTTCTTATATTCTAAGTTTTTCAGTGCAACTCACTCATATACTATGTACTACACTGTGCGTTTCATATATTCTAAATTTTCAGTGCAACTCACTCATATACTACACTGTGCGTTTCTTATATTCTAAGTTTTTCAGTGCAACTCACTCATATACTATGTACTACACTGTGCGTTTCTTATATTCTAAGTTTTTCAGTGCAAATACTCATATACTATGTACTACACTGTGCGTTTCTTATATTCTAAGTTTTTCAGTGCAACTCACTCTTATACTATGTACTACACTGTGCGTTTCTTATATTCTAAGTTTTTCAGTGCAACTCACTCATATACTATGTACTACACTGTGCGTTTCTTATATTCTAAGTTTTTCAGTGCAACTCACTCATATACTATGTACTACACTGTGCGTTTCTTATATTCTAAGTTTTTCAGTGTAACTCACTCATATACTATGTACTACACTGTGCGTTTCTTATATTCTAAGTTTTTCAGTGCAACTCACTCATATACTATGTCTACACTGTGCGTTTCTTATATTCTAAGTTTTTCAGTGCAACTCACTCATATACTATGTACTACACTGTGCGTTTCTTATATTCTAAGTTTTTCAGTGCAACTCACTCATATACTATGAACTACACTGTGCGTTTCTTATATTCTAAGTTTTTCAGTGCAACTCACTCATATACTATGTACTACACTGTGCGTTTCTTATATTCTGAGTTTTTCAGTGCCACTCACTCATATACTATGTACTACACTGTGCATTTCGAGTAATGCGGGTTTTTCAGTAAATTCTAAGTTTTTCAGTGCAACTCACTCATATACTATGTACTACACTGTGCGTTTCTTATATTCTAAGTTTTTTAGTGCAACTCACTCATATACTATGTACTACACTGTGCGTTTCTTATATTCTAAGTTTTTCAGTGCAACTTACTCATATACTATGTACTACACTGTGCTTTTCTTATATTCTAAGTTTTTCAGTGCAACTCACTCTTATACTATGTACTACACTGTGCGTTTCTTATATTCTAAGTTTTTCAGTGCAACTCACTCATATACTATGTACTACACTGTGCGTTTCTTATATTCTAAGTTTTTCAGTGCAACTCACTCATATACTATGTACTACACTGTGCGTTTCTTATATTCTAAGTTTTTCAGTGCAACTCACTCATATACTATGTACTACACTGTGCGTTTCTTATATTCTAAGTTTTTCAGTGCAACTCACTCATATACTATGTACTACACTGTGCGTTTCTTATATTCTAAGTTTTTCAGTGCAACTCACTCATATACTATGTACTACACTGTGCGTTTCTTATATTCTAAGTTTTTCAGTGCAACTCACTCATATACTATGAACTACACTGTGCGTTTCTTATATTCTAAGTTTTTCAGTGCAACTCACTCTTATACTATGTACTACACTGTGCGTTTCTTATATTCTAAGTTTTTCAGTGCAACTCACTCATATACTATGTACTACACTGTGCGTTTCTTATATTCTAAGTTTTTCAGTGCAACTTACTCATATACTATGTACTACACTGTGCGTTTCTTATATTCTAAGTTTTTCAGTGCAACTCACTCTTATACTATGTACTACACTGTGCGTTTCTTATATTCTAAGTTTTTCAGTGCAACTCACTCATATACTATGTACTACACTGTGCGTTTCTTATATTCTAAGTTTTTCAGTGCAACTCACTCATATACTATGTACTACACTGTGCGTTTCTTACATTCTAAGTTTTTCAGTGCAACTCACTCATATACCATGTACTACACTGTGCGTTTCTTATATTCTAAGTTTTTCAGTGCAACTCACTCATATACTATGTATTACACTGTGCGTTTCTTATATTCTAAGTTTTTCAGTGCAACTCACTCATATCATTTGTACTACACTGTGCTTTTCTTATATTCTAAGTTTTTCAGTGCAACTCACTCATATACTATGTACTACACTGTGCGTTTCTTATATTCTAAGTTTTTCAGTGCAACTTACTCATATACTATGTACTACACTGTGCGTTTCTTATATTCTAAGTTTTTCAGTGCAACTCACTCTTATACTATGTACTACACTGTGCGTTTCTTATATTCTAAGTTTTTCAGTGCAACTCACTCATATACTATGTACTACACTGTGCGTTTCTTATATTCTAAGTTTTTCAGTGCAACTCACTCATATACTATGTACTACACTGTGCGTTTCTTATATTCTAAGTTTTTCAGTGCAACTCACTCATATACTATGTACTACACTGTGCGTTTCTTATATTCTAAGTTTTTCAGTGCAACTCACTCATATACTATGTACTACACTGTGCGTTTCTTATATTCTAAGTTTTTCAGTGCAACTCACTCATATACTATGTACTACACTGTGCGTTTCTTATATTCTAAGTTTTTCAGTGCAACTCACTCATATACTATGTACTACACTGTGCGTTTCTTACATTCTAAGTTTTTCAGTGCAACTCACTCATATACCATGTACTACACTGTGCGTTTCTTATATTCTAAGTTTTTCAGTGCAACTCACTCATATACTATGTATTACACTGTGCGTTTCTTATATTCGAAGTTTTTCAGTGCAACTCACTCATATACTTTGTACTACACTGTGCTTTTCTTATATTCTAAGTTTTTCAGTGCAACTCACTCATATACTATGTACTACACTGTGCGTTTCTTATATTCTAAGTTTATCAGTGCAACTCACTCATATACTATGTACTACACTGTGCGTTTCTTATATTCTAAGTTTTTCAGTGCAACTCACTCATATACTATGTACTACACTGTGCGTTTCTAATATTCTAAGTTTTTCAGTGCAACTCACTCATATACTATGTACTACCCTGTGCGTTTCTTATATTCTAAGTTTTTCAGTGCAACTCACTCATATACTATGTACTACACTGTGCGTTTCTTATATTCTAAGTTTTTCAGGGCAGTTCACTCATATACTATGTACTACACTCTGCGTTTCTTATATTCTAAGTTTTTCAGTGCAACTCACTCATATACTATGTACTACACTGTGCGTTTCTTATATTCTAAGTTTTTCAGTGCAACTCACTCATATACTATGTACTACACTGTGCGTTTCTTATATTCTAAGTTTTTAAGTGCAACTCACTCATATACTATGTACTACACTGTGCGTTTCTTATATTCTAAGTTTTTCAGTGCAACTCACTCATATACTATGTACTACACTGTGCGTTTCTTATATTCTAAGTTTTTCAGTGCAACTCACTCATATACTATGTACTACACTGTGCGTTTCTTATATTCTAAGTTTTTCAGTGCAACTCACTCATATACTATGTACTACACTGTGCGTTTCTTATATTCTAAGTTTTTCAGTGCAACTCACTCATATACTATGTACTACACTGTGCATTTCGTGTAATGCGGGTTTTTCAGTAAATTCTAAGTTTTTGAGTGCAACTCACTCATATACTATGTACTACACTGTGCGTTTCTTATATTCTAAGTTTTTCATGCAACTCACTCATATACTATGTACTACACTGTGCATTTCGTGTAATGCGGGTTTTTCAGTAAATTCTAAGTTTTTCAGTGCAACTCACTCATATACTATGTACTACACTGTGCGTTTCTTATATTCTAAGTTTTTTAGTGCAACTCACTCATATACTATGTACTACACTGTGCGTTTCTTATATTCTAAGTTTTTCAGTGCAACTCACTCATATACTATGTACTACACTGTGCGTTTCTTATATTCTAAGTTTTTCAGTGCAACTCACTCATATACTATGTACTACACTGTGCGTTTCTTATATTCTAAGTTTTTCAGTGCAACTCACTCATGTACTATGTACTACACTGTGCGTTTCTTATATTCTAAGTTTTTCAGTGCAACTCACTCATATACTATGTACTACACTGTGCGTTTCTTATATTCTAAGTTTTTCAGTGCAACTCACTCATATACTATGTACTACACTGTGCGTTTCTTATATTCTAAGTTTTTCAGTGCAACTCATTCATATACTATGTACTACACTGTGCGTTTCTTATATTCTGAGTTTTTCAGTGCCACTCACTCATATACTATGTACTACACTGTGCATTTCGTGTAATGCGGGTTTTTCAGTAAATTCTAAGTTTTTCAGTGCAACTCACTCATATACTATGTACTACACTGTGCGTTTCTTATATTCTAAGTTTTTTAGTGCAACTCACTCATATACTATGTACTACACTGTGCGTTTCTTATATTCTAAGTTTTTCAGTGCAACTTACTCATATACTATGTACTACACTGTGCGTTTCTTATATTCTAAGTTTTTCAGTGCAACTCACTCTTATACTATGTACTACACTGTGCGTTTCTTATATTCTAAGTTTTTCAGTGCAACTCACTCATATACTCTGTACTACACTGTGCGTTTCTTAAATTGTAAGTTTTTCAGTGCAACTCACTCATATACTATGTACTACACTGTGCGTTTCAAATATTCTAAGTTTTTCAGTGCAACTCACTCATATACTATGTACTACACTGTGCGTTTCTTATATTCTAAGTTTTTCAGTGCAACTCACTCATATACTATGTACTACACTGTGCGTTTCTTATATTCTAAGTTTTTCAGTGCAACTCACTCATATACTATGTACTACACTGTGCGTTTCTTATATTCTAAGTTTTTCAGTGCAACTCACTCATATACCATGTACTACACTGTGCATTTCTTATATTCTAAGTTTTTCAGTGCAACTCACTCATATACTATGTATTACACTGTGCGTTTCTTATATTCTAAGTTTTTCAGTGCAACTCACTCATATACTTTGTACTACACTGTGCTTTTCTTATATTCTAAGTTTTTCAGTGCAACTCACTCATATACTATGTACTACACTGTGCGTTTCTTATATTCTGAGTTTTTCAGTGCAACTCACTCATATACTATGTACTACACTGTGCGTTTCTTATATTCTAAGTTTTTAAGTGCAACTCACTCATATACTATGTACTACACTGTGCGTTTCTTATATTCTAAGTTTTTCAGTGCAACTCACTCATATACTATGTACTAAACTGTGCGTTTCTTATATTCTAAGTTTTTCAGTGCAACTCACTCATATACTATGTACTACACTGTGCGTTTCTTATATTCTAAGTTTTTCAGTGCAACTCACTCATATACTATGTACTACACTGTGCGTTTCTTATATTCTAAGTTTTTCAGTGCAACTCACTCATATACTATGTACTACACTGTGCATTTCGTGTAATGCGGGTTTTTCAGTAAATTCTAAGTTTTTGAGTGCAACTCACTCATATACTATGTACTACACTGTGCGTTTCTTATATTCTAAGTTTTTCATGCAACTCACTCATATACTATGTACTACACTGTGCATTTCGTGTAATGCGGGTTTTTCAGTAAATTCTAAGTTTTTCAGTGCAACTCACTAATATACTATGTACTACACTGTGCGTTTCTTACATTCTAAGTTTTTCAGTGCAACTCACTCATATACCATGTACTACACTGTGCGTTTCTTATATTCTAAGTTTTTCAGTGCAACTCACTCATATACTATGTATTACACTGTGCGTTTCTTATATTCTAAGTTTTTCAGTGCAACTCACTCATATACTTTGTACTACACTGTGCTTTTCTTATATTCTAAGTTTTTCAGTGCAACTCACTCATATACTATGTACTACACTGTGCGTTTCTTATATTCTAAGTTTATCAGTGCAACTCACTCATATACTATGTACTACACTGTGCGTTTCTTATATTCTAAGTTTTTCAGTGCAACTCACTCATATACTATGTACTACACTGTGCGTTTCTTATATTCTAAGTTTTTCAGTGCAACTCACTCATATACTATGTACTACCCTGTGCGTTTCTTATATTCTAAGTTTTTCAGTGCAACTCACTCATATACTATGTACTACACTGTGCGTTTCTTATATTCTAAGTTTTTCAGTGCAACTCACTCATATACTATGTACTACACTGTGCGTTTCTTATATTCTAAGTTTTTAAGTGCAACTCACTCATATACTATGTACTACACTGTGCGTTTCTTATATTCTAAGTTTTTCAGTGCAACTCACTCATATACTATGTACTACACTGTGCGTTTCTTATATTCTAAGTTTTTCAGTGCAACTCACTCATATACTATGTACTACACTGTGCGTTTCTTATATTCTAAGTTTTTCAGTGCAACTCACTCATATACTATGTACTACACTGTGCGTTTCTTATATTCTAAGTTTTTCAGTGCAACTCACTCATATACTATGTACTACACTGTGCGTTTCTTATATTCTAAGTTTTTCAGTGCAACTCACTCATATACTATGTACTACACTGTGCGTTTCTTATATTCTAAGTTTTTCAGTGCAACTCACTCATATACTATGTACTACACTGTGCGTTTCTTATATTCTAAGTTTTTCAGTGCAACTCACTCATATACTATGTACTACACTGTGCGTTTCTTATATTCTAAGTTTTTCAGTGCAACTCACTCATATACTATGTACTACACTGTGCGTTTCTTATATTCTGAGTTTTTCAGTGCAACTCACTCATATACTATGTACTACACTGTGCGTTTCTTATATTCTAAGTTTTTCAGTGCAACTCATTCATATACTATGTACTACACTGTGCGTTTCTTATATTCTGAGTTTTTCAGTGCCACTCACTCATATACTATGTACTACACTGTGCATTTCGTGTAATGCGGGTTTTTCAGTAAATTCTAAGTTTTTCAGTGCAACTCACTCATATACTATGTACTACACTGTGCGTTTCTTATATTCTAAGTTTTTTAGTGCAACTCACTCATATACTATGTACTACACTGTGCGTTTCTTATATTCTAAGTTTTTCAGTGCAACTTACTCATATACTATGTACTACACTGTGCGTTTCTTATATTCTAAGTTTTTCAGTGCAACTCACTCTTATACTATGTACTACACTGTGCGTTTCTTATATTCTAAGTTTTTCAGTGCAACTCACTCATATACTCTGTACTACACTGTGCGTTTCTTAAATTGTAAGTTTTTCAGTGCAACTCACTCATATACTATGTACTACACTGTGCGTTTCTTATATTCTAAGTTTTTCAGTGCAACTCACTCATATACAATGTACTACACTGTGCGTTTCTTATATTCTAAGTTTTTCAGTGCAACTCACTCATATACTATGTACTACACTGTGCGTTTCTTATATTCTAAGTTTTTCAGTGCAACTCACTCATATACTATGTACTACACTGTGCGTTTCTTATATTCTAAGTTTTTCAGTGCAACTCACTCATATACCATGTACTACACTGTGCATTTCTTATATTCTAAGTTTTTCAGTGCAACTCACTCATATACTATGTATTACACTGTGCGTTTCTTATATTCTAAGTTTTTCAGTGCAACTCACTCATATACTTTGTACTACACTGTGCTTTTCTTATATTCTAAGTTTTTCAGTGCAACTCACTCATATACTATGTACTACACTGTGCGTTTCTTATATTCTAAGTTTTTCAGTGCAACTCACTCATATACTATGTACTACACTGTGCGTTTCTTATATTCTAAGTTTTTAAGTGCAACTCACTCATATACTATGTACTACACTGTGCGTTTCTTATATTCTAAGTTTTTCAGTGCAACTCACTCATATACTATGTACTACACTGTGCGTTTTTTATATTCTAAGTTTTTCAGTGCAACTCACTCATATACTATGTACTACACTGTGCGTTTCTTATATTCTAAGTTTTTCAGTGCAACTCACTCATATACTATGTACTACACTGTGCGTTTCTTATATTCTAAGTTTTTCAGTGCAACTCACTCATATACTATGTACTACACTGTGCATTTCGTGTAATGCGGGTTTTTCAGTAAATTCTAAGTTTTTGAGTGCAACTCACTCATATACTATGTACTACACTGTGCGTTTCTTATATTCTAAGTTTTTCATGCAACTCACTCATATACTATGTACTACACTGTGCATTTCGTGTAATGCGGGTTTTTCAGTAAATTCTAAGTTTTTCAGTGCAACTCACTCATATACTATGTACTACACTGTGCGTTTCTTATATTCTAAGTTTTTTAGTGCAACTCACTCATATACTATGTACTACACTGTGCGTTTCTTATATTCTAAGTTTTTCAGTGCAACTCACTCATATACTATGTACTACACTGTGCGTTTCTTATATTCTAAGTTTTTCAGTGCAACTCACTCATATACTATGTACTACACTGTGCGTTTCTTATATTCTAAGTTTTTCAGTGCAACTCACTCATATACTATGTACTACACTGTGCGTTTCTTATATTCTAAGTTTTTCAGTGCAACTCACTCATATACTATGTACTACACTGTGCGTTTCTTATATTCTAAGTTTTTCAGTGCAACTCACTCATATACGATGTACTACACTGTGCGTTTCTTATATTCTAAGTTTTTAAGTGCAACTCACTCATATACTATGTACTACACTGTGCGTTTCTTATATTCTAAGTTTTTCAGTGCAACTCACTCATATACTCTGTACTACACTGTGCGTTTCTTAAATTGTAAGTTTTTCAGTGCAACTCACTCATATACTATGTACTACACTGTGCGTTTCTTATATTCTAAGTTTTTCAGTGCAACTCACTCATATACTATGTACTACACTGTGCGTTTCTTATATTCTAAGTTTTTCAGTGCAACTCACTCATATACTATGTACTACACTGTGCATTTCGTGTAATGCGGGTTTTTCAGTAAATTCTAAGTTTTTGAGTGCAACTCACTCATATACTATGTACTACACTGTGCGTTTCTTATATTCTAAGTTTTTCATGCAACTCACTCATATACTATGTACTACACTGTGCATTTCGTGTAATGCGGGTTTTTCAGTAAATTCTAAGTTTTTCAGTGCAACTCACTCATATACTATGTACTACACTGTGCGTTTCTTATATTCTAAGTTTTTTAGTGCAACTCACTCATATACTATGTACTACACTGTGCGTTTCTTATATTCTAAGTTTTTCAGTGCAACTCACTCATATACTATGTACTACACTGTGCGTTTCTTATATTCTAAGTTTTTCAGTGCAACTCACTCATATACTATGTACTACACTGTGCGTTTCTTATATTCTAAGTTTTTCAGTGCAACTCACTCATATACTATGTACTACACTGTGCGTTTCTTATATTCTAAGTTTTTCAGTGCAACTCACTCATATACTATGTACTACACTGTGCGTTTCTTATATTCTAAGTTTTACAGTGCAACTCACTCATATACTATGTACTACACTGTGCGTTTCTTATATTCTAAGTTTTTCAGTGCAACTCACTCATATACTATGTACTACACTGTGCGTTTCTTATATTCTAAGTTTTTCAGTGCAACTCATTCATATACTATGTACTACACTGTGCGTTTCTTATATTCTGAGTTTTTCAGTGCCACTCACTCATATACTATGTACTACACTGTGCATTTCGTGTAATGCGGGTTTTTCAGTAAATTCTAAGTTTTTCAGTGCAACTCACTCATATACTATGTACTACACTGTGCGTTTCTTATATTCTAAGTTTTTTAGTGCAACTCACTCATATACTATGTACTACACTGTGCGTTTCTTATATTCTAAGTTTTTCAGTGCAACTTACTCATATACTATGTACTACACTGTGCGTTTCTTATATTCTAAGTTTTTCAGTGCAACTCACTCTTATACTATGTACTACACTGTGCGTTTCTTATATTCTAAGTTTTTCAGTGCAACTCACTCATATACTCTGTACTACACTGTGCGTTTCTTAAATTGTAAGTTTTTCAGTGCAACTCACTCATATACTATGTACTACACTGTGCGTTTCTTATATTCTAAGTTTTTCAGTGCAACTCACTCATATACTATGTACTACACTGTGCGTTTCTTATATTCTAAGTTTTTCAGTGCAACTCACTCATATACTATGTACTACACTGTGCGTTTCTTATATTCTAAGTTTTTCAGTGCAACTCACTCATATACTATGTACTACACTGTGCGTTTCTTATATTCTAAGTTTTTCAGTGCAACTCACTCATATACCATGTACTACACTGTGCATTTCTTATATTCTAAGTTTTTCAGTGCAACTCACTCATATACTATGTATTACACTGTGCGTTTCTTATATTCTAAGTTTTTCAGTGCAACTCACTCATATACTATGTACTACACTGTGCGTTTCTTATATTCTAAGTTTTTCAGTGCAACTCACTAATATACTATGTACTACACTGTGCGTTTCTTATATTCTAAGTTTTTAAGTGCAACTCACTCATATACTATGTACTACACTGTGCGTTTCTTATATTCTAAGTTTTTCAGTGCAACTCACTCATATACTATGTACTACACTGTGCGTTTTTTATATTCTAAGTTTTTCAGTGCAACTCACTCATATACTATGTACTACACTGTGCGTTTCTTATATTCTAAGTTTTTCAGTGCAACTCACTCATATACTATGTACTACACTGTGCGTTTCTTATATTCTAAGTTTTTCAGTGCAACTCACTCATATACTATGTACTACACTGTGCATTTCGTGTAATGCGGGTTTTTCAGTAAATTCTAAGTTTTTGAGTGCAACTCACTCATATACTATGTACTACACTGTGCGTTTCTTATATTCTAAGTTTTTCATGCAACTCACTCATATACTAAGTACTACACTGTGCATTTCGTGTAATGCGGGTTTTTCAGTAAATTCTAAGTTTTTCAGTGCAACTCACTCATATACTATGTACTACACTGTGCGTTTCTTATATTCTAAGTTTTTTAGTGCAACTCACTCATATACTATGTACTACACTGTGCGTTTCTTATATTCTAAGTTTTTCAGTGCAACTCACTCATATACTATGTACTACACTGTGCGTTTCTTATATTCTAAGTTTTTCAGTGCAACTCACTCATATACTATGTACTACACTGTGCGTTTCTTATATTCTAAGTTTTTCAGTGCAACTCACTCATATACTATGTACTACACTGTGCGTTTCTTATATTCTAAGTTTTTCAGTGCAACTCACTCATATACTATGTACTACACTGTGCGTTTCTTATATTCTAAGTTTTTCAGTGCAACTCACTCATATACTATGTACTACACTGTGCGTTTCTTATATTCTAAGTTTTTCAGTGCAACTCATTCATATACTATGTACTACACTGTGCGTTTCTTATATTCTGAGTTTTTCAGTGCCACTCACTCATATACTATGTACTACACTGTGCATTTCGTGTAATGCGGGTTTTTCAGTAAATTCTAAGTTTTTCAGTGCAACTCACTCATATACTATGTACTACACTGTGCGTTTCTTATATTCTAAGTTTTTCAGTGCAACTCACTCATATACTATGTACTACACTGTGCGTTTCTTATATTCTAAGTTTTTCAGTGCAACTCACTCATATACTCTGTACTACACTGTGCGTTTCTTATATTGTAAGTTTTTCAGTGCAACTCACTCATATACTATGTACTACACTGTGCGTTTCTTATATTCTAAGTTTTTCAGTGCAACTCATTCATATACTATGTACTACACTGTGCGTTTCTTATATTCTGAGTTTTTCAGTGCCACTCACTCATATACTATGTACTACACTGTGCATTTCGTGTAATGCGGGTTTTTCAGTAAATTCTAAGTTTTTCAGTGCAACTCACTCATATACTATGTACTACACTGTGCGTTTCTTATATTCTAAGTTTTTTAGTGCAACTCACTCATATACTATGTACTACACTGTGCGTTTCTTATATTCTAAGTTTTTCAGTGCAACTTACTCATATACTATGTACTACACTGTGCGTTTCTTATATTCTAAGTTTTTCAGTGCAACTCACTCTTATACTATGTACTACACTGTGCGTTTCTTATATTCTAAGTTTTTCAGTGCAACTCACTCATATACTCTGTACTACACTGTGCGTTTCTTAAATTGTAAGTTTTTCAGTGCAACTCACTCATATACTATGTACTACACTGTGCGTTTCTTATATTCTAAGTTTTTCAGTGCAACTCACTCATATACTATGTACTACACTGTGCGTTTCTTATATTCTAAGTTTTTCAGTGCAACTCACTCATATACTATGTACTACACTGTGCGTTTCTTATATTCTAAGTTTTTCAGTGCAACTCACTCATATACTATGTACTACACTGTGCGTTTCTTATATTCTAAGTTTTTCAGTGCAACTCACTCATATACCATGTACTACACTGTGCATTTCTTATATTCTAAGTTTTTCAGTGCAACTCACTCATATACTATGTATTACACTGTGCGTTTCTTATATTCTAAGTTTTTCAGTGCAACTCACTCATATACTATGTACTACACTGTGCGTTTCTTATATTCTAAGTTTTTCAGTGCAACTCACTAATATACTATGTACTACACTGTGCGTTTCTTATATTCTAAGTTTTTAAGTGCAACTCACTCATATACTATGTACTACACTGTGCGTTTCTTATATTCTAAGTTTTTCAGTGCAACTCACTCATATACTATGTACTATACTGTGCGTTTTTTATATTCTAAGTTTTTCAGTGCAACTCACTCATATACTATGTACTACACTGTGCGTTTCTTATATTCTAAGTTTTTCAGTGCAACTCACTCATATACTATGTACTACACTGTGCGTTTCTTATATTCTAAGTTTTTCAGTGCAACTCACTCATATACTATGTACTACACTGTGCATTTCGTGTAATGCGGGTTTTTCAGTAAATTCTAAGTTTTTGAGTGCAACTCACTCATATACTATGTACTACACTGTGCGTTTCTTATATTCTAAGTTTTTCATGCAACTCACTCATATACTAAGTACTACACTGTGCATTTCGTGTAATGCGGGTTTTTCAGTAAATTCTAAGTTTTTCAGTGCAACTCACTCATATACTATGTACTACACTGTGCGTTTCTTATATTCTAAGTTTTTTAGTGCAACTCACTCATATACTATGTACTACACTGTGCGTTTCTTATATTCTAAGTTTTTCAGTGCAACTCACTCATATACTATGTACTACACTGTGCGTTTCTTATATTCTAAGTTTTTCAGTGCAACTCACTCATATACTATGTACTACACTGTGCGTTTCTTATATTCTAAGTTTTTCAGTGCAACTCACTCATATACTATGTACTACACTGTGCGTTTCTTATATTCTAAGTTTTTCAGTGCAACTCACTCATATACTATGTACTACACTGTGCGTTTCTTATATTCTAAGTTTTTCAGTGCAACTCACTCATATACTATGTACTACACTGTGCGTTTCTTATATTCTAAGTTTTTCAGTGCAACTCATTCATATACTATGTACTACACTGTGCGTTTCTTATATTCTGAGTTTTTCAGTGCCACTCACTCATATACTATGTACTACACTGTGCATTTCGTGTAATGCGGGTTTTTCAGTAAATTCTAAGTTTTTCAGTGCAACTCACTCATATACTATGTACTACACTGTGCGTTTCTTATATTCTAAGTTTTTCAGTGCAACTCACTCATATACTATGTACTACACTGTGCGTTTCTTATATTCTAAGTTTTTCAGTGCAACTCACTCATATACTCTGTACTACACTGTGCGTTTCTTATATTGTAAGTTTTTCAGTGCAACTCACTCATATACTATGTACTACACTGTGCGTTTCTTATATTCTAAGTTTTTCAGTGCAACTCACTCATATACTATGTACTACACTGTGCGTTTCTTATATTCTAAGTTTTTCAGTGCAACTCACTCATATACTATGTACTACACTGTGCGTTTCTTATATTCTAAGTTTTTCAGTGCAACTCACTCATATACTATGTACTACACTGTGCGTTTCTTATATTCTAAGTTTTTCAGTGCAACTCACTCATATACCATGTACTACACTGTGCATTTCTTATATTCTAAGTTTTTCAGTGCAACTCACTCATATACTATGTATTACACTGTGCGTTTCTTATATTCTAAGTTTTTCAGTGCAACTCACTCATATACTTTGTACTACACTGTGCTTTTCTTATATTCTAAGTTTTTCAGTGCAACTCACTCATATACTATGTACTACACTGTGCGTTTCTTATATTCTAAGTTTATCAGTGCAACTCACTCATATACTATGTACTACACTGTGCGTTTCTTATATTCTAAGTTTTTCAGTGCAACTCACTCATATACTATGTACTACACTGTGCGTTTCTTATATTCTAAGTTTTTCAGTGCAACTCACTCATATAGTATGTACTACACTGTGCGTTTCTTATATTCTAAGTTTTTCAGTGCAACTCACTCATATACTATGTACTACACTCTGCGTTTCTTATATTCTAAGTTTTTCAGGGCAGTTCACTCATATACTATGTACTACACTGTGCGTTTCTTATATTCTAAGTTTTTCAGTGCAACTCACTCATATACTATGTACTACACTGTGCGTTTCTTATATTCTAAGTTTTTCAGTGCAACTCACTCATATACTATGTACTACACTGTGCGTTTCTTATATTCTAAGTTTTTAAGTGCAACTCACTCATATACTATGTACTACACTGTGCGTTTCTTATATTCTAAGTTTTTCAGTGCAACTCACTCATATACTATGTACTACACTGTGCGTTTCTTATATTCTAAGTTTTTCAGTGCAACTCACTCATATACTATGTACTACACTGTGCGTTTCTTATATTCTAAGTTTTTCAGTGCAACTCACTCATATACTATGTACTACACTGTGCGTTTCTTATATTCTAAGTTTTTCAGTGCAACTCACTCATATACTATGTACTACACTGTGCGTTTCTTATATTCTAAGTTTTTCAGTGCAACTCACTCATATACTATGTACTACACTGTGCGTTTCTTATATTCTAAGTTCTTAAATTCTAAGTTTTTCAGTGCAACTCACTCATATACTATGTACTACACTGTGCGTTTCTTATATTCTAAGTTTTTCAGTGCAACTCACTCATATACTATGTACTACACTGTGCGTTTCTTATATTCTAAGTTTTTCAGTGCAACTCACTCATATACTATGTACTACACTGTGCGTTTCTTATATTCTAAGTTTTTCAGTGCAACTCACTCATATACTATGTACTACACTGTGCGTTTCTTATATTCTGAGTTTTTCAGTGCAACTCACTCATATACTATGTACTACACTGTGCATTTCGTGTAATGCGTGTTTTTCAGTAAATTCTAAGTTTTTCAGTGCAACTCACTCATATACTATGTACTACACTGTGCGTTTCTTATATTCTAAGTTTTTCAGTGCAACCCACTCATATACTATGTACTACACTGTGCGTTTCTTATATTCTAAGTTTTTCAGTGCAACTCACTCATATACTATGTACTACACTGTGCGTTTCTTATATTCTAAGTTTTTCAGTGCAACTCACTCATATACTATGTACTACACTGTGCGTTTCTTATATTCTAAGTTTTTCAGTGCAACTCACTCATATACTATGTACTACACTCTGCGTTTCTTATATTCTAAGTTTTTCAGGGCAGTTCACTCATATACTATGTACTACACTCTGCGTTTCTTATATTCTAAGTTTTTCAGTGCAACTCACTCATATACTATGTACTACACTGTGCATTTCGTGTAATGCGGGTTTTTCAGTAAATTCTAAGTTTTTGAGTGCAACTCACTCATATACTATGTACTACACTGTGCGTTTCTTATATTCTAAGTTTTTCATGCAACTCACTCATATACTATGTACTACACTGTGCATTTCGTGTAATGCGGGTTTTTCAGTAAATTCTAAGTTTTTCAGTGCAACTCACTCATATACTATGTACTACACTGTGCGTTTCTTATATTCTAAGTTTTTCATGCAACTCACTCATATACTATGTACTACACTGTGCATTTCGTGTAATGCGGGTTTTTCAGTAAATTCTAAGTTTTTCAGTGCAACTCACTCATATACTATGTACTACACTGTGCGTTTCTTATATTCTAAGTTTTTCAGTGCAACTCACTCATATACTATGTACTACACTGTGCGTTTCTTATATTCTAAGTTTTTCAGTGCAACTCACTCATATACTATGTACTACACTGTGCGTTTCTTATATTCTAAGTTTTTCAGTGCAACTCACTCATATACTATGTACTACACTGTGCGTTTCTTATATTCTAAGTTTTTCAGTGCAACTCACTCATATACTATGTACTACACTGTGCGTTTCTTATATTCTAAGTTTTTCAGTGCAACTCACTCATATACTATGTACTACACTGTGCGTTTCTTATATTCTAAGTTTTTCAGTGCAACTCACTCATATACTATGTACTACACTGTGCGTTTCTTATATTCTGAGTTTTTCAGTGCCACTCACTCATATACTATGTACTACACTGTGCATTTCGTGTAATGCGGGTTTTTCAGTAAATTCTAAGTTTTTCAGTGCAACTCACTCATATACTATGTACTACACTGTGCGTTTCTTATATTCTAAGTTTTTCAGTGCAACTCACTCATATACTATGTACTACACTGTGCGTTTCTTATATTCTAAGTTTTTCAGTGCAACTCACTCATATACTATGTACTACACTGTGCGTTTCTTATATTCTAAGTTTTTCAGTGCAACTCACTCATATACTATGTACTACACTGTGCGTTTCTTAAATTGTAAGTTTTTCAGTGCAACTCACTCATATACTATGTACTACACTGTGCGTTTCTTATATTCTAAGTTTTTCAGTGCAACTCACTCATATACTATGTACTACACTGTGCGTTTCTTATATTCTAAGTTTTTCAGTGCAACTCACTCATATACTATGTACTACACTGTGCGTTTCTTATATTCTAAGTTTTTCAGTGCAACTCACTCATATACTATGTACTACACTGTGCGTTTCTTATATTCTAAGTTTTTCAGTGCAACTCACTCATATACCATGTACTACACTGTGCATTTCTTATATTCTAAGTTTTTCAGTGCAACTCACTCATATACCATGTATTACACTGTGCGTTTCTTATATTCTAAGTTTTTCAGTGCAACTCACTCATATACTATGTACTACACTGTGCGTTTCTTATATTCTAAGTTTTTCAGTGCAACTCATTCATATACTATGTACTACACTGTGCGTTTCTTATATTCTGAGTTTTTCAGTGCCACTCACTCATATACTATGTACTACACTGTGCATTTCGTGTAATGCGGGTTTTTCAGTAAATTCTAAGTTTTTCAGTGCAACTCACTCATATACTATGTACTACACTGTGCGTTTCTTATATTCTAAGTTTTTTAGTGCAACTCACTCATATACTATGTACTACACTGTGCGTTTCTTATATTCTAAGTTTTTCAGTGCAACTTACTCATATACTATGTACTACACTGTGCGTTTCTTATATTCTAAGTTTTTCAGTGCAACTCACTCTTATACTATGTACTACACTGTGCGTTTCTTATATTCTAAGTTTTTCAGTGCAACTCACTCATATACTCTGTACTACACTGTGCGTTTCTTAAATTGTAAGTTTTTCAGTGCAACTCACTCATATACTATGTACTACACTGTGCGTTTCTTATATTCTAAGTTTTTCAGTGCAACTCACTCATATACTATGTACTACACTGTGCGTTTCTTATATTCTAAGTTTTTCAGTGCAACTCACTCATATACTATGTACTACACTGTGCGTTTCTTATATTCTAAGTTTTTCAGTGCAACTCACTCATATACTATGTACTACACTGTGCGTTTCTTATATTCTAAGTTTTTCAGTGCAACTCACTCATATACCATGTACTACACTGTGCATTTCTTATATTCTAAGTTTTTCAGTGCAACTCACTCATATACTATGTATTACACTGTGCGTTTCTTATATTCTAAGTTTTTCAGTGCAACTCACTCATATACTTTGTACTACACTGTGCTTTTCTTATATTCTAAGTTTTTCAGTGCAACTCACTCATATACTATGTACTACACTGTGCGTTTCTTATATTCTAAGTTTATCAGTGCAACTCACTCATATACTATGTACTACACTGTGCGTTTCTTATATTCTAAGTTTTTCAGTGCAACTCACTCATATACTATGTACTACACTGTGCGTTTCTTATATTCTAAGTTTTTCAGTGCAACTCACTCATATACTATGTACTACACTGTGCGTTTCTTATATTCTAAGTTTTTAAGTGCAACTCACTCATATACTATGTACTACACTCTGCGTTTCTTATATTCTAAGTTTTTCAGGGCAGTTCACTCATATACTATGTACTACACTGTGCGTTTCTTATATTCTAAGTTTTTCAGTGCAACTCACTCATATACTATGTACTACACTGTGCGTTTCTTATATTCTAAGTTTTTCAGTGCAACTCACTCATATACTATGTACTACACTGTGCGTTTCTTATATTCTAAGTTTTTAAGTGCAACTCACTCATATACTATGTACTACACTGTGCGTTTCTTATATTCTAAGTTTTTCAGTGCAACTCACTCATATACTATGTACTACACTGTGCGTTTCTTATATTCTAAGTTTTTCAGTGCAACTCACTCATATACTATGTACTACACTGTGCGTTTCTTATATTCTAAGTTTTTCAGTGCAACTCACTCATATACTATGTACTACACTGTGCGTTTCTTATATTCTAAGTTTTTCAGTGCAACTCACTCATATACTATGTACTACACTGTGCGTTTCTTATATTCTAAGTTTTTCAGTGCAACTCACTCATATACTATGTACTACACTGTGCGTTTCTTATATTCTAAGTTCTTAAATTCTAAGTTTTTCAGTGCAACTCACTCATATACTATGTACTACACTGTGCGTTTCTTATATTCTAAGTTTTTCAGTGCAACTCACTCATATACTATGTACTACACTGTGCGTTTCTTATATTCTAAGTTTTTCAGTGCAACTCACTCATATACTATGTACTACACTGTGCGTTTCTTATATTCTGAGTTTTTCAGTGCCACTCACTCATATACTATGTACTACACTGTGCATTTCGTGTAATGCGGGTTTTTCAGTAAATTCTAAGTTTTTCAGTGCAACTCACTCATATACTATGTACTACACTGTGCGTTTCTTATATTCTAAGTTTTTTAGTGCAACTCACTCATATACTATGTACTACACTGTGCGTTTCTTATATTCTAAGTTTTTCAGTGCAACTTACTCATATACTATGTACTACAATGTGCGTTTCTTATATTCTAAGTTTTTCAGTGCAACTCACTCATATACTATGTACTACACTGTGCGTTTCTTATATTCTAAGTTTTTCAGTGCAACTCACTCATATGCTATGTACTACACTGTGCGTTTCTTATATTCTAAGTTTTTCAGTGCAACTCACTCATATACTATGTACTACACTGTGCGTTTCATATATTCTAAATTTTCAGTGCAACTCACTCATATACTATGTACTACACTGTGCGTTTCTTATATTCTAAGTTTTTCAGTGCAACTCACTCATATACTATGTACTACACTGTGCGTTTCTTATATTCTAAGTTTTTCAGTGCAACTCACTCATATACTATGTACTACACTGTGCGTTTCTTATATTCTAAGTTTTTCAGTGCAACTCACTCATATACTATGTACTACACTGTGCGTTTCTTATATTCTAAGTTTTTCAGTGCAACTCACTCATATACTATGTACTACACTGTGCGTTTCTTATATTCTGAGTTTTTCAGTGCAACTCACTCATATACTATGTACTACACTGTGCATTTCGTGTAATGCGTGTTTTTCAGTAAATTCTAAGTTTTTCAGTGCAACTCACTCATATACTATGTACTACACTGTGCGTTTCTTATATTCTAAGTTTTTCAGTGCAACCCACTCATATACTATGTACTACACTGTGCGTTTCTTATATTCTAAGTTTTTCAGTGCAACTCACTCATATACTATGTACTACACTGTGCGTTTCTTATATTCTAAGTTTTTCAGTGCAACTCACTCATATACTATGTACTACACTGTGCGTTTCTTATATTCTAAGTTTTTCAGTGCAACTCACTCATATACTATGTACTACACTGTGCGTTTCTTATATTCTAAGTTTTTCAGGGCAGTTCACTCATATACTATGTACTACACTCTGCGTTTCTTATATTCTAAGTTTTTCAGTGCAACTCACTCATATACTATGTACTACACTGTGCATTTCGTGTAATGCGGGTTTTTCAGTAAATTCTAAGTTTTTGAGTGCAACTCACTCATATACTATGTACTACACTGTGCGTTTCTTATATTCTAAGTTTTTCATGCAACTCACTCATATACTATGTACTACACTGTGCATTTCGTGTAATGCGGGTTTTTCAGTAAATTCTAAGTTTTTCAGTGCAACTCACTCATATACTATGTACTACACTGTGCGTTTCTTATATTCTAAGTTTTTCAGTGCAACTCACTCATATACTATGTACTACACTGTGCGTTTCTTATATTCTAAGTTTTTCAGTGCAACTCACTCATATACTATGTACTACACTGTGCGTTTCTTATATTCTAAGTTTTTCAGTGCAACTCACTCATATACTATGTACTACACTGTGCGTTTCTTATATTCTAAGTTTTTCAGTGCAACTCACTCATATACTATGTACTACACTGTGCGTTTCTTATATTCTAAGTTTTTCAGTGCAACTCACTCATATACTATGTACTACACTGTGCGTTTCTTATATTCTAAGTTTTTCAGTGCAACTCACTCATATACTATGTACTACACTGTGCGTTTCTTATATTCTAAGTTTTTCAGTGCAACTCACTCATATACTATGTACTACACTGTGCGTTTCTTATATTCTGAGTTTTTCAGTGCCACTCACTCATATACTATGTACTACACTGTGCATTTCGTGTAATGCGGGTTTTTCAGTAAATTCTAAGTTTTTCAGTGCAACTCACTCATATACTATGTACTACACTGTGCGTTTCTTATATTCTAAGTTTTTTAGTGCAACTCACTCATATACTATGTACTACACTGTGCGTTTCTTATATTCTAAGTTTTTCAGTGCAACTCACTCATATACTATGTACTACACTGTGCGTTTCTTATATTCTAAGTTTTTCAGTGCAACTCACTCATATACTATGTACTACACTGTGCGTTTCTTATATTCTAAGTTTTTCAGTGCAACTCACTCATATACTATGTACTACACTGTGCGTTTCTTATATTCTAAGTTTTTCAGTGCAACTCACTCATATACTATGTACTACACTGTGCGTTTCTTATATTCTAAGTTTTTCAGTGCAACTCACTCATATACTATGTACTACACTGTGCGTTTCTTATATTCTAAGTTTTTCAGTGCAACTCACTCATATACTATGTACTACACTGTGCGTTTCTTATATTCTAAGTTTTTCAGTGCAACTCACTCATATACTATGTACTACACTGTGCGTTTCTTATATTCTAAGTTTTTCAGTGCAACTCACTCATATACTATGTACTACACTGTGCGTTTCTTATATTCTAAGTTTTTCAGTGCAACTCACTCATATACTATGTACTACACTGTGCGTTTCTTATATTCTGAGTTTTTCAGTGCCACTCACTCATATACTATGTACTACACTGTGCATTTCGTGTAATGCGGGTTTTTCAGTAAATTCTAAGTTTTTCAGTGCAACTCACTCATATACTATGTACTACACTGTGCGTTTCTTATATTCTAAGTTTTTTAGTGCAACTCACTCATATACTATGTACTACACTGTGCGTTTCTTATATTCTAAGTTTTTCAGTGCAACTTACTCATATACTATGTACTACACTGTGCGTTTCTTATATTCTAAGTTTTTCAGTGCAACTCACTCTTATACTATGTACTACACTGTGCGTTTCTTATATTCTAAGTTTTTCAGTGCAACTCACTCATATACTCTGTACTACACTGTGCGTTTCTTAAATTGTAAGTTTTTCAGTGCAACTCACTCATATACTATGTACTACACTGTGCGTTTCTTATATTCTAAGTTTTTCAGTGCAACTCACTCATATACTATGTACTACACTGTGCGTTTCTTATATTCTAAGTTTTTCAGTGCAACTCACTCATATACTATGTACTACACTGTGCGTTTCTTATATTCTGAGTTTTTCAGTGCAACTCACTCATATACTATGTACTACACTGTGCATTTCGTGTAATGCGTGTTTTTCAGTAAATTCTAAGTTTTTCAGTGCAACTCACTCATATACTATGTACTACACTGTGCGTTTCTTATATTCTAAGTTTTTCAGTGCAACCCACTCATATACTATGTACTACACTGTGCGTTTCTTATATTCTAAGTTTTTCAGTGCAACTCACTCATATACTATGTACTACACTGTGCGTTTCTTATATTCTAAGTTTTTCAGTGCAACTCACTCATATACTATGTACTACACTGTGCGTTTCTTATATTCTAAGTTTTTCAGTGCAACTCACTCATATACTATGTACTACACTCTGCGTTTCTTATATTCTAAGTTTTTCAGGGCAGTTCACTCATATACTATGTACTACACTCTGCGTTTCTTATATTCTAAGTTTTTCAGTGCAACTCACTCATATACTATGTACTACACTGTGCATTTCGTGTAATGCGGGTTTTTCAGTAAATTCTAAGTTTTTGAGTGCAACTCACTCATATACTATGTACTACACTGTGCGTTTCTTATATTCTAAGTTTTTCATGCAACTCACTCATATACTATGTACTACACTGTGCATTTCGTGTAATGCGGGTTTTTCAGTAAATTCTAAGTTTTTCAGTGCAACTCACTCATATACTATGTACTACACTGTGCGTTTCTTATATTCTAAGTTTTTCAGTGCAACTCACTCATATACTATGTACTACACTGTGCGTTTCTTATATTCTAAGTTTTTCAGTGCAACTCACTCATATACTATGTACTACACTGTGCGTTTCTTATATTCTAAGTTTTTCAGTGCAACTCACTCATATACTATGTACTACACTGTGCGTTTCTTATATTCTAAGTTTTTCAGTGCAACTCACTCATATACTATGTACTACACTGTGCGTTTCTTATATTCTAAGTTTTTGAGTGCAACTCACTCATATACTATGTACTACACTGTGCGTTTCTTATATTCTAAGTTTTTCAGTGCAACTCACTCATATACTATGTACTACACTGTGCGTTTCTTATATTCTAAGTTCTTAAATTCTAAGTTTTTCAGTGCAACTCACTCATATACTATGTACTACACTGTGCGTTTCTTATATTCTAAGTTTTTCAGTGCAACTCACTCATATACTATGTACTACACTGTGCGTTTCTTATATTCTAAGTTTTTCAGTGCAACTCACTCATATACTATGTACTACACTGTGCGTTTCTTATATTCTGAGTTTTTCAGTGCCACTCACTCATATACTATGTACTACACTGTGCATTTCGTGTAATGCGGGTTTTTCAGTAAATTCTAAGTTTTTCAGTGCAACCCACTCATATACTATGTACTACACTGTGCGTTTCTTATATTCTAAGTTTTTTAGTGCAACTCACTCATATACTATGTACTACACTGTGCGTTTCTTATATTCTAAGTTTTTCAGTGCAACTTACTCATATACTATGTACTACAATGTGCGTTTCTTATATTCTAAGTTTTTCAGTGCAACTCACTCATATACTATGTACTACACTGTGCGTTTCTTATATTCTAAGTTTTTCAGTGCAACTCACTCATATGCTATGTACTACACTGTGCGTTTCTTATATTCTAAGTTTTTCAGTGCAACTCACTCATATACTATGTACTACACTGTGCGTTTCATATATTCTAAATTTTCAGTGCAACTCACTCATATACTATGTACTACACTGTGCGTTTCTTATATTCTAAGTTTTTCAGTGCAACTCACTCATATACTATGTACTACACTGTGCGTTTCTTATATTCTAAGTTTTTCAGTGCAACTCACTCATATACTATGTACTACACTGTGCGTTTCTTATATTCTAAGTTTTTCAGTGCAACTCACTCATATACTATGTACTACACTGTGCGTTTCTTATATTCTAAGTTTTTCAGTGCAACTCACTCATATACTATGTACTACACTGTGCGTTTCTTATATTCTGAGTTTTTCAGTGCAACTCACTCATATACTATGTACTACACTGTGCATTTCGTGTAATGCGTGTTTTTCAGTAAATTCTAAGTTTTTCAGTGCAACTCACTCATATACTATGTACTACACTGTGCGTTTCTTATATTCTAAGTTTTTCAGTGCAACTTACTCATATACTATGTACTACACTGTGCGTTTCTTATATTCTAAGTTTTTCAGTGCAACTCACTCTTATACTATGTACTACACTGTGCGTTTCTTATATTCTAAGTTTTTCAGTGCAACTCACTCATATACTATGTACTACACTGTGCGTTTCTTATATTCTAAGTTTTTCAGTGCAACTCACTCATATACTATGTACTACACTCTGCGTTTCTTATATTCTAAGTTTTTCAGGGCAGTTCACTCATATACTATGTACTACACTCTGCGTTTCTTATATTCTAAGTTTTTCAGTGCAACTCACTCATATACTATGTACTACACTGTGCATTTCGTGTAATGCGGGTTTTTCAGTAAATTCTAAGTTTTTGAGTGCAACTCACTCATATACTATGTACTACACTGTGCGTTTCTTATATTCTAAGTTTTTCATGCAACTCACTCATATACTATGTACTACACTGTGCATTTCGTGTAATGCGGGTTTTTCAGTAAATTCTAAGTTTTTCAGTGCAACTCACTCATATACTATGTACTACACTGTGCGTTTCTTATATTCTAAGTTTTTCAGTGCAACTCACTCATATACTATGTACTACACTGTGCGTTTCTTATATTCTAAGTTTTTCAGTGCAACTCACTCATATACTATGTACTACACTGTGCGTTTCTTATATTCTAAGTTTTTCAGTGCAACTCACTCATATACTATGTACTACACTGTGCGTTTCTTATATTCTAAGTTTTTCAGTGCAACTCACTCATATACTATGTACTACACTGTGCGTTTCTTATATTCTAAGTTTTTCAGTGCAACTCACTCATATACTATGTACTACACTGTGCGTTTCTTATATTCTAAGTTTTTCAGTGCAACTCACTCATATACTATGTACTACACTGTGCGTTTCTTATATTCTAAGTTTTTCAGTGCAACTCACTCATATACTATGTACTACACTGTGCGTTTCTTATATTCTGAGTTTTTCAGTGCCACTCACTCATATACTATGTACTACACTGTGCATTTCGTGTAATGCGGGTTTTTCAGTAAATTCTAAGTTTTTCAGTGCAACTCACTCATATACTATGTACTACACTGTGCGTTTCTTATATTCTAAGTTTTTTAGTGCAACTCACTCATATACTATGTACTACACTGTGCGTTTCTTATATTCTAAGTTTTTCAGTGCAACTCACTCATATACTATGTACTACACTGTGCGTTTCTTATATTCTAAGTTTTTCAGTGCAACTCACTCATATACTATGTACTACACTGTGCGTTTCTTATATTCTAAGTTTTTCAGTGCAACTCACTCATATACTATGTACTACACTGTGCGTTTCTTATATTCTAAGTTTTTCAGTGCAACTCACTCATATACTATGTACTACACTGTGCGTTTCTTATATTCTAAGTTTTTCAGTGCAACTCACTCATATAGTATGTACTACACTGTGCGTTTCTTATATTCTGAGTTTTTCAGTGCCACTCACTCATATACTATGTACTACACTGTGCATTTCATGTAATGCGGGTTTTTCAGTAAATTCTAAGTTTTTCAGTGCAACTCACTCATATACTATGTACTACACTGTGCGTTTCTTATATTCTAAGTTTTTTAGTGCAACTCACTCATATACTATGTACTACACTGTGCGTTTCTTATATTCTAAGTTTTTCAGTGCAACTTACTCATATATTATGTACTACACTGTGCGTTTCTTATATTCTAAGTTTTTCAGTGCAACTCACTCTTATACTATGTACTACACTGTGCGTTTCTTATATTCTAAGTTTTTCAGTGCAACTCACTCATATACTCTGTACTACACTGTGCGTTTCTTAAATTGTAAGTTTTTCAGTGCAACTCACTCATATACTATGTACTACACTGTGCGTTTCTTATATTCTAAGTTTTTCAGTGCAACTCACTCATATACTATGTACTACACTGTGCGTTTCTTATATTCTAAGTTTTTCAGTGCAACTCACTCATATACTATGTACTACACTGTGCGTTTCTTATATTCTGAGTTTTTCAGTGCAACTCACTCATATACTATGTACTACACTGTGCATTTCGTGTAATGCGTGTTTTTCAGTAAATTCTAAGTTTTTCAGTGCAACTCACTCATATACTATGTACTACACTGTGCGTTTCTTATATTCTAAGTTTTTCAGTGCAACCCACTCATATACTATGTACTACACTGTGCGTTTCTTATATTCTAAGTTTTTCAGTGCAACTCACTCATATACTATGTACTACACTGTGCGTTTCTTATATTCTAAGTTTTTCAGTGCAACTCACTCATATACTATGTACTACACTGTGCGTTTCTTATATTCTAAGTTTTTCAGTGCAACTCACTCATATACTATGTACTACACTCTGCGTTTCTTATATTCTAAGTTTTTCAGGGCAGTTCACTCATATACTATGTACTACACTCTGCGTTTCTTATATTCTAAGTTTTTCAGTGCAACTCACTCATATACTATGTACTACACTGTGCATTTCGTGTAATGCGGGTTTTTCAGTAAATTCTAAGTTTTTGAGTGCAACTCACTCATATACTATGTACTACACTGTGCGTTTCTTATATTCTAAGTTTTTCATGCAACTCACTCATATACTATGTACTACACTGTGCATTTCGTGTAATGCGGGTTTTTCAGTAAATTCTAAGTTTTTCAGTGCAACTCACTCATATACTATGTACTACACTGTGCGTTTCTTATATTCTAAGTTTTTCAGTGCAACTCACTCATATACTATGTACTACACTGTGCGTTTCTTATATTCTAAGTTTTTCAGTGCAACTCACTCATATACTATGTACTACACTGTGCGTTTCTTATATTCTAAGTTTTTCAGTGCAACTCACTCATATACTATGTACTACACTGTGCGTTTCTTATATTCTAAGTTTTTCAGTGCAACTCACTCATATACTATGTACTACACTGTGCGTTTCTTATATTCTAAGTTTTTGAGTGCAACTCACTCATATACTATGTACTACACTGTGCGTTTCTTATATTCTAAGTTTTTCAGTGCAACTCACTCATATACTATGTACTACACTGTGCGTTTCTTATATTCTAAGTTCTTAAATTCTAAGTTTTTCAGTGCAACTCACTCATATACTATGTACTACACTGTGCGTTTCTTATATTCTAAGTTTTTCAGTGCAACTCACTCATATACTATGTACTACACTGTGCGTTTCTTATATTCTAAGTTTTTCAGTGCAACTCACTCATATACTATGTACTACACTGTGCGTTTCTTATATTCTGAGTTTTTCAGTGCCACTCACTCATATACTATGTACTACACTGTGCATTTCGTGTAATGCGGGTTTTTCAGTAAATTCTAAGTTTTTCAGTGCAACTCACTCATATACTATGTACTACACTGTGCGTTTCTTATATTCTAAGTTTTTTAGTGCAACTCACTCATATACTATGTACTACACTGTGCGTTTCATATATTCTAAATTTTCAGTGCAACTCACTCATATACTATGTACTACACTGTGCGTTTCTTATATTCTAAGTTTTTCAGTGCAACTCACTCATATACTATGTACTACACTGTGCGTTTCTTATATTCTAAGTTTTTCAGTGCAACTCACTCATATACTATGTACTACACTGTGCGTTTCTTATATTCTAAGTTTTTCAGTGCAACTCACTCATATACTATGTACTACACTGTGCGTTTCTTATATTCTAAGTTTTTCAGTGCAACTCACTCATATACTATGTACTACACTGTGCGTTTCTTATATTCTGAGTTTTTCAGTGCAACTCACTCATATACTATTTACTACACTGTGCATTTCGTGTAATGCGTGTTTTTCAGTAAATTCTAAGTTTTTCAGTGCAACTCACTCATATACTATGTACTACACTGTGCGTTTCTTATATTCTAAGTTTTTCAGTGCAACCCACTCATATACTATGTACTACACTGTGCGTTTCTTATATTCTAAGTTTTTCAGTGCAACTCACTCATATACTATGTACTACACTGTGCGTTTCTTATATTCTAAGTTTTTCAGTGCAACTCACTCATATACTATGTACTACACTCTGCGTTTCTTATATTCTAAGTTTTTCAGGGCAGTTCACTCATATACTATGTACTACACTCTGCGTTTCTTATATTCTAAGTTTTTCAGTGCAACTCACTCATATACTATGTACTACACTGTGCATTTCGTGTAATGCGGGTTTTTCAGTAAATTCTAAGTTTTTGAGTGCAACTCACTCATATACTATGTACTACACTGTGCGTTTCTTATATTCTAAGTTTTTCATGCAACTCACTCATATACTATGTACTACACTGTGCATTTCGTGTAATGCGGGTTTTTCAGTAAATTCTAAGTTTTTCAGTGCAACTCACTCATATACTATGTACTACACTGTGCGTTTCTTATATTCTAAGTTTTTCAGTGCAACTCACTCATATACTATGTACTACACTGTGCGTTTCTTATATTCTAAGTTTTTCAGTGCAACTCACTCATATACTATGTACTACACTGTGCGTTTCTTATATTCTAAGTTTTTCAGTGCAACTCACTCATATACTATGTACTACACTGTGCGTTTCTTATATTCTAAGTTTTTCAGTGCAACTCACTCATATACTATGTACTACACTGTGCGTTTCTTATATTCTAAGTTTTTCAGTGCAACTCACTCATATACTATGTACTACACTGTGCGTTTCTTATATTCTAAGTTTTTCAGTGCAACTCACTCATATACTATGTACTACACTGTGCGTTTCTTATATTCTAAGTTTTTCAGTGCAACTCACTCATATACTATGTACTACACTGTGCGTTTCTTATATTCTGAGTTTTTCAGGGCCACTCACTCATATACTATGTACTACACTGTGCATTTCGTGTAATGCGGGTTTTTCAGTAAATTCTAAGTTTTTCAGTGCAACTCACTCATATACTATGTACTACACTGTGCGTTTCTTATATTCTAAGTTTTTTAGTGCAACTCACTCATATACTATGTACTACACTGTGCGTTTCTTATATTCTAAGTTTTTCAGTGCAACTCACTCATATACTATGTACTACACTGTGCGTTTCTTATATTCTAAGTTTTTCAGTGCAACTCACTCATATACTATGTACTACACTGTGCGTTTCTTATATTCTAAGTTTTTCAGTGCAACTCACTCATATACTATGTACTACACTGTGCGTTTCTTATATTCTAAGTTTTTCAGTGCAACTCACTCATATACTATGTACTACACTGTGCGTTTCTTATATTCTAAGTTTTTCAGTGCAACTCACTCATATACTATGTACTACACTGTGCGTTTCTTATATTCTAAGTTTTTCAGTGCAACTCACTCATATACTATGTACTACACTGTGCGTTTCTTATATTCTAAGTTTTTCAGTGCAACTCACTCATATACTATGTACTACACTGTGCGTTTCTTATATTCTAAGTTTTTCAGTGCAACTCACTCATATACTATGTACTACACTGTGCGTTTCTTATATTCTAAGTTTTTCAGTGCAACTCACTCATATACTATGTACTACACTGTGCGTTTCTTATATTCTGAGTTTTTCAGTGCCACTCACTCATATACTATGTACTACACTGTGCATTTCGTGTAATGCGGGTTTTTCAGTAAATTCTAAGTTTTTCAGTGCAACTCACTCATATACTATGTACTACACTGTGCGTTTCTTATATTCTAAGTTTTTCAGTGCAACTTACTCATATACTATGTACTACACTGTGCGTTTCTTATATTCTAAGTTTTTCAGTGCAACTCACTCTTATACTATGTACTACACTGTGCGTTTCTTATATTCTAAGTTTTTCAGTGCAACTCACTCATATACTCTGTACTACACTGTGCGTTTCTTAAATTGTAAGTTTTTCAGTGCAACTCACTCATATACTATGTACTACACTGTGCGTTTCTTATATTCTAAGTTTTTCAGTGCAACTCACTCATATACTATGTACTACACTGTGCGTTTCTTATATTCTAAGTTTTTCAGTGCAACTCACTCATATACTATGTACTACACTGTGCGTTTCTTATATTCTGAGTTTTTCAGTGCAACTCACTCATATACTATGTACTACACTGTGCATTTCGTGTAATGCGTGTTTTTCAGTAAATTCTAAGTTTTTCAGTGCAACTCACTCATATACTATGTACTACACTGTGCGTTTCTTATATTCTAAGTTTTTCAGTGCAACTCACTCATATACTATGTACTACACTGTGCGTTTCTTATATTCTAAGTTTTTGAGTGCAACTCACTCATATACTATGTACTACACTGTGCGTTTCTTATATTCTAAGTTTTTCAGTGCAACTCACTCATATACTATGTACTACACTCTGCGTTTCTTATATTCTAAGTTTTTCAGGGCAGTTCACTCATATACTATGTACTACACTCTGCGTTTCTTATATTCTAAGTTTTTCAGTGCAACTCACTCATATACTATGTACTACACTGTGCATTTCGTGTAATGCGGGTTTTTCAGTAAATTCTAAGTTTTTGAGTGCAACTCACTCATATACTATGTACTACACTGTGCGTTTCTTATATTCTAAGTTTTTCATGCAACTCACTCATATACTATGTACTACACTGTGCATTTCGTGTAATGCGGGTTTTTCAGTAAATTCTAAGTTTTTCAGTGCAACTCACTCATATACTATGTACTACACTGTGCGTTTCTTATATTCTAAGTTTTTCAGTGCAACTCACTCATATACTATGTACTACACTGTGCGTTTCTTATATTCTAAGTTTTTCAGTGCAACTCACTCATATACTATGTACTACACTGTGCGTTTCTTATATTCTAAGTTTTTCAGTGCAACTCACTCATATACTATGTACTACACTGTGCGTTTCTTATATTCTAAGTTTTTCAGTGCAACTCACTCATATACTATGTACTACACTGTGCGTTTCTTATATTCTAAGTTTTTCAGTGCAACTCACTCATATACTATGTACTACACTGTGCGTTTCTTATATTCTAAGTTTTTCAGTGCAACTCACTCATATACTATGTACTACACTGTGCGTTTCTTATATTCTAAGTTTTTCAGTGCAACTCACTCATATACTATGTACTACACTGTGCGTTTCTTATATTCTGAGTTTTTCAGTGCCACTCACTCATATACTATGTACTACACTGTGCATTTCGTGTAATGCGGGTTTTTCAGTAAATTCTAAGTTTTTCAGTGCAACTCACTCATATACTATGTACTACACTGTGCGTTTCTTATATTCTAAGTTTTTTAGTGCAACTCACTCATATACTATGTACTACACTGTGCGTTTCTTATATTCTAAGTTTTTCAGTGCAACTAACTCATATACTATGTACTACACTGTGCGTTTCTTATATTCTAAGTTTTTCAGTGCAACTCACTCTTATACTATGTACTACACTGTGCGTTTATTATATTCTAAGTTTTTCAGTGCAACTCACTCATATACTCTGTACTACACTGTGCGTTTCTTAAATTGTAAGTTTTTCAGTGCAACTCACTCATATACTATGTACTACACTGTGCGTTTCTTATATTCTAAGTTTTTCAGTGCAACTCACTCATATACTATGTACTACACTGTGCGTTTCTTATATTCTAAGTTTTTCAGTGCAACTCACTCATATACTATGTACTACACTGTGCGTTTCTTATATTCTAAGTTTTTCAGTGCAACTCACTCATATACTATGTACTACACTGTGCGTTTCTTATATTCTAAGTTTTTCAGTGCAACTCACTCATATACCATGTACTACACTGTGCATTTCTTATATTCTAAGTTTTTCAGTGCAACTCACTCATATACTATGTATTACACTGTGCGTTTCTTATATTCTAAGTTTTTCAGTGCAACTCACTCATATACTTTGTACTACACTGTGCTTTTCTTATATTCTAAGTTTTTCAGTGCAACTCACTCATATACTATGTACTACACTGTGCGTTTCTTATATTCTAAGTTTATCAGTGCAACTCACTCATATACTATGTACTACACTGTGCGTTTCTTATATTCTAAGTTTTTCAGTGCAACTCACTCATATACTATGTACTACACTGTGCGTTTCTTATATTCTAAGTTTTTCAGTGCAACTCACTCATATACTATGTACTACACTGTGCGTTTCTTATATTCTAAGTTTTTCAGTGCAACTCACTCATATACTATGTACTACACTCTGCGTTTCTTATATTCTAAGTTTTTCAGGGCAGTTCACTCATATACTATGTACTACACTCTGCGTTTCTTATATTCTAAGTTTTTCAGTGCAACTCACTCATATACTATGTACTACACTGTGCGTTTCTTATATTCTAAGTTTTTCAGTGCAACTCACTCATATACTATGTACTACACTGTGCGTTTCTTATATTCTAAGTTTTTAAGTGCAACTCACTCATATACTATGTACTACACTGTGCGTTTCTTATATTCTAAGTTTTTCAGTGCAACTCACTCATATACTATGTACTACACTGTGCGTTTCTTATATTCTAAGTTTTTCAGTGCAACTCACTCATATACTATGTACTACACTGTGCGTTTCTTATATTCTAAGTTTTTCAGTGCAACTCACTCATATACTATGTACTACACTGTGCGTTTCTTATATTCTAAGTTTTTCAGTGCAACTCACTCATATACTATGTACTACACTGTGTGTTTCTTATATCCTAAGTTTTTCAGTGCAACTCACTCATATACTATGTACTACACTGTGCGTTTCTTATATTCTAAGTTTTTCAGTGCAACTCACTCATATACTATGTACTACACTGTGCGTTTCTTATATTCTAAGTTTTTCAGTGCAACTCACTCATATACTATGTACTACACTGTGCGTTTCTTATATTCTAAGTTTTTCAGTGCAACTCACTCATATACTATGTACTACACTGTGCGTTTCTTATATTCTAAGTTCTTAAATTCTAAGTTTTTCAGTGCAACTCACTCATATACTATGTACTACACTGTGCGTTTCTTATATTCTAAGTTTTTCAGTGCAACTCACTCATATACTATGTACTACACTGTGCGTTTCTTATATTCTAAGTTTTTCAGTGCAACTCACTCATATACTATGTACTACACTGTGCGTTTCTTATATTCTGAGTTTTTCAGTGCCACTCACTCATATACTATGTACTACACTGTGCATTTCGTGTAATGCGGGTTTTTCAGTAAATTCTAAGTTTTTCAGTGCAACTCACTCATATACTATGTACTACACTGTGCGTTTCTTATATTCTAAGTTTTTTAGTGCAACTCACTCATATACTATGTACTACACTGTGCGTTTCTTATATTCTAAGTTTTTCAGTGCAACTTACTCATATACTATGTACTACAATGTGCGTTTCTTATATTCTAAGTTTTTCAGTGCAACTCACTCATATACTATGTACTACACTGTGCGTTTCTTATATTCTAAGTTTTTCAGTGCAACTCACTCATATGCTATGTACTACACTGTGCGTTTCTTATATTCTAAGTTTTTCAGTGCAACTCACTCATATACTATGTACTACACTGTGCGTTTCATATATTCTAAATTTTCAGTGCAACTCACTCATATACTATGTACTACACTGTGCGTTTCTTATATTCTAAGTTTTTCAGTGCAACTCACTCATATACTATGTACTACACTGTGCGTTTCTTATATTCTAAGTTTTTCAGTGCAACTCACTCATATACTATGTACTACACTGTGCGTTTCTTATATTCTAAGTTTTTCAGTGCAACTCACTCATATACTATGTACTACACTGTGCGTTTCTTATATTCTAAGTTTTTCAGTGCAACTCACTCATATACTATGTACTACACTGTGCGTTTCTTATATTCTGAGTTTTTCAGTGCAACTCACTCATATACTATGTACTACACTGTGCATTTCGTGTAATGCGTGTTTTTCAGTAAATTCTAAGTTTTTCAGTGCAACTCACTCATATACTATGTACTACACTGTGCGTTTCTTATATTCTAAGTTTTTCAGTGCAACTCACTCATATACTATGTACTACACTGTGCGTTTCTTATATTCTAAGTTTTTCAGTGCAACCCACTCATATACTATGTACTACACTGTGCGTTTCTTATATTCTAAGTTTTTCAGTGCAACTCACTCATATACTATGTACTACACTGTGCGTTTCTTATATTCTAAGTTTTTCAGTGCAACTCACTCATATACTATGTACTACACTGTGCGTTTCTTATATTCTAAGTTTTTCAGTGCAACTCACTCATATACTATGTACTACACTCTGCGTTTCTTATATTCTAAGTTTTTCAGGGCAGTTCACTCATATACTATGTACTACACTCTGCGTTTCTTATATTCTAAGTTTTTCAGTGCAACTCACTCATATACTATGTACTACACTGTGCGTTTCTTATATTCTAAGTTTTTCAGTGCAACTCACTCATATACTATGTACTACACTGTGCGTTTCTTATATTCTAAGTTTTTCAGTGCAACTCACTCATATACTATGTACTACACTGTGCGTTTCTTATATTCTAAGTTTTTCAGTGCAACTCACTCATATACTATGTACTACACTGTGCGTTTCTTATATTCTAAGTTTTTCAGTGCAACTCACTCATATACTATGTACTACACTGTGCGTTTCTTATATTCTAAGTTTTTCAGTGCAACTCACTCATATACTATGTACTACACTGTGCGTTTCTTATATTCTAAGTTTTTCAGTGCAACTCACTCATATACTATGTACTACACTGTGTGTTTCTTATATCCTAAGTTTTTCAGTGCAACTCACTCATATACTATGTACTACACTGTGTGTTTCTTATATTCTAAGTTTTTCAGTGCAACTCACTCATATACTATGTACTACACTGTGCGTTTCTTATATTCTAAGTTTTTCAGTGCAACTCACTCATATACTATGTACTACACTGTGCGTTTCTTATATTCTAAGTTTTTCAGTGCAACTCACTCATATACTATGTACTACACTGTGCGTTTCTTATATTCTAAGTTCTTAAATTCTAAGTTTTTCAGTGCAACTCACTCATATACTATGTACTACACTGTGCGTTTCTTATATTCTAAGTTTTTCAGTGCAACTCACTCATATACTATGTACTACACTGTGCGTTTCTTATATTCTAAGTTTTTCAGTGCAACTCACTCATATACTATGTACTACACTGTGCGTTTCTTATATTCTGAGTTTTTCAGTGCCACTCACTCATATACTATGTACTACACTGTGCATTTCGTGTAATGCGGGTTTTTCAGTAAATTCTAAGTTTTTCAGTGCAACTCACTCATATACTATGTACTACACTGTGCGTTTCTTATATTCTAAGTTTTTCAGTGCAACTCACTCATATACTATGTACTACACTGTGCGTTTCTTATATTCTAAGTTTTTCAGTGCAACTTACTCATATACTATGTACTACAATGTGCGTTTCTTATATTCTAAGTTTTTCAGTGCAACTCACTCATATACTATGTACTACACTGTGCGTTTCTTATATTCTAAGTTTTTCAGTGCAACTCACTCATATGCTATGTACTACACTTTGCGTTTCTTATATTCTAAGTTTTTCAGTGCAACTCACTCATATACTATGTACTACACTGTGCGTTTCATATATTCTAAATTTTCAGTGCAACTCACTCATATACTATGTACTACACTGTGCGTTTCTTATATTCTAAGTTTTTCAGTGCAACTCACTCATATACTATGAACTACACTGTGCGTTTCTTATATTCTAAGTTTTTCAGTGCAACTCACTCATATACTATGTACTACACTGTGCGTTTCTTATATTCTAAGTTTTTCAGTGCAACTCACTCATATACTATGTACTACACTGTGCGTTTCTTATATTCTAAGTTTTTCAGTGCAACTCACTCATATACTATGTACTACACTGTGTGTTTTTTATATTCTGAGTTTTTCAGTGCAACTCACTCATATACTATGTACTACACTGTGCATTTCGTGTAATGCGGGTTTTTCAGAAAATTCTAAGTTTTTCAGTGCAACTCACTCATATACTATGTACTACACTGTGCGTTTCTTATATTCTAAGTTTTTCAGTGCAACTCACTCATATACTATGTACTACACTGTGCGTTTCTTATATTCTAAGTTTTTCAGTGCAACCCAGTCATATACTATGTACTACACTGTGCGTTTCTTATATTCTAAGTTTTTCAGTGCAACTCACTCATATACTATGTACTACACTGTGCGTTTCTTATATTCTAAGTTTTTAAGTGCAACTTACTCATATACTATGTACTACAATGTGCGTTTCTTATATTCTAAGTTTTTCAGTGCAACTCACTCATATACTATGTACTACACTGTGCGTTTCTTATATTCTAAGTTTTTCAGTGCAACTCACTCATATGCTATGTACTACACTTTGCGTTTCTTATATTCTAAGTTTTTCAGTGCAACTCACTCATATACTATGTACTACACTGTGCGTTTCATATATTCTAAATTTTCAGTGCAACTCACTCATATACTATGTACTACACTGTGCGTTTCTTATATTCTAAGTTTTTCAGTGCAACTCACTCATATACTATGAACTACACTGTGCGTTTCTTATATTCTAAGTTTTTCAGTGCAACTCACTCATATACTATGTACTACACTGTGCGTTTCTTATATTCTAAGTTTTTCAGTGCAACTCACTCATATACTATGTACTACACTGTGCGTTTCTTATATTCTAAGTTTTTCAGTGCAACTCACTCATATACTATGTACTACACTGTGTGTTTCTTATATTCTGAGTTTTTCAGTGCAACTCACTCATATACTATGTACTACACTGTGCATTTCGTGTAATGCGGGTTTTTCAGAAAATTCTAAGTTTTTCAGTGCAACTCACTCATATACTATGTACTACACTGTGCGTTTCTTATATTCTAAGTTTTTCAGTGCAACTCACTCATATACTATGTACTACACTGTGCGTTTCTTATATTCTAAGTTTTTCAGTGCAACCCACTCATATACTATGTACTACACTGTGCGTTTCTTATATTCTAAGTTTTTCAGTGCAACTCACTCATATACTATGTACTACACTGTGCGTTTCTTATATTCTAAGTTTTTCAGTGCAACTCACTCATATACTATGTACTACACTGTGCGTTTCTTATATTCTAAGTTTTTCAGTGCAACTCACTCATATACTATGTACTACACTGTGCGTTTCTTATATTCTAAGTTTTTCAGTGCAACTCACTCATATACTATGTACTACACTGTGCGTTTCTTATATTCTAAGTTTTTCAGTGCAACTCACTCATATGCTATGTACTACACTGTGCGTTTCTTATATTCTAAGTTTTTCAGTGCAACTCACTCATATACTATGTACTACACTGTGCGTTTCTTATATTCTAAGTTTTTCAGTGCAACTCACTCATATACTATGTACTACACTGTGCGTTTCTTATATTCTAAGTTTTTTAGTGCAACTCACTCATATACTATGTACTACACTGTGCGTTTCTTATATTCTAAGTTTTCAGTGCAACTCACTCATATACTATGTACTACACTGTGCGTTTCTTATATTCTGAGTTTTTCAGTGCAACTCACTCATATACTATGTACTACACTGTGCATTTCGTGTAATGCGTGTTTTTCAGTAAATTCTAAGTTTTTCAGTGCAACTCACTCATATACTATGTACTACACTGTGCGATTCTTATATTCTAAGTTTTTCAGTGCAACTCACTCATATACTATGTACTACACTGTGCGTTTCTTATATTCTAAGTTTTTCAGTGCAACTCACTCATATACTATGTACTACACTGTGCGTTTCTTATATTCTAAGTTTTTCAGTGCAACTCACTCATATACTATGTACTACACTGTGCGTTTCTTATATTCTAAGTTCTTAAATTCTAAGTTTTTCAGTGCAACTCACTCATATACTATGTACTACACTGTGCGTTTCTTATATTCTAAGTTTTTCAGTGCAACTCACTCATATACTATGTACTACACTGTGCGTTTCTTATATTCTAAGTTTTTCAGTGCAACTCACTCATATACTATGTACTACACTGTGCGTTTCTTATATTCTAAGTTTTTCAGTGCAACTCACTCATATACTATGTACTACACTGTGCGTTTTTTATATTCTAAGTTTTTCAGTGCAACTCACTCATATACTATGTACTACACTGTGCGTTTCTTATATTCTAAGTTTTTCAGTGCAACTCACTCATATACTATGTACTACACTGTGCGTTTCTTATATTCTAAGTTTTTCAGTGCAACTCACTCATATACTATGTACTACTCTGTGCGTTTCTTATATTCTGTTTTTCAGTGCAACTCACTCATATACTTAGTACTACACTGTGCTTTTCTTATATTCTAAGTTTTTCAGTGCAACTCACTCATATACTATGTACTACACTGTGCGTTTCTTATATTCTAAGTTTTTCAGTGCAACTCACTCATATACTATGTACTACACTGTGCGTTTCTTATATTCTAAGTTTTTTAGTGCAACTCACTCATATACTATGTACTACACTGTGCGTTTCTTATATTCTAAGTTTTTCAGTGCAACTCACTCATATACTATGTACTACACTGTGCGTTTCTTATATTCTAAGTTTTTCAGTGCAACTCACTCATATACTATGTACTACACTGTGCGTTTCTTATATTCTAAGTTTTTCAGAGCAACTCACTAATATACTATGTACTACACTGTGCGTTTCTTATAATCTAAGTTTTTCAGTGCAACTCACTCATATACTATGTACTACACTGTGCGTTTCTTATATTCTAAGTTTTTCAGTGCAACTCACTCATATACTATGTACTACACTGTGCGTTTCTTATATTCTAAGTTTTTCAGTGCAACTCACTCATATACTATGTACTACACTGTGCGTTTCTTATATTCTAAGTTTTTCAGTGCAACACACTCATATACTATGTACTACACTGTGCGTTTCTTATATTCTAAGTTTTTCAGTGTAACTCACTCATATACTATGTACTACACTGTGCGTTTCTTATATTCTAAGTTTTTCAGTGCAACTCACTCATATACTATGTACTACACTGTGCGTTTCTTATATTCTAAGTTTTTCAGTGCAACTCACTCATATACTATGTACTACACTGTGCGTTTCTTATATTCTAAGTTTTTCAGTGCAACTCACTCATATACTATGTACTACACTGTGCGTTTCTTATATTCTGAGTTTTTCAGTGCCACTCACTCATATACTATGTACTACACTGTGCATTTCGTGTAATGCGGGTTTTTCAGTAAATTCTAAGTTTTTCAGTGCAACTCACTCATATACTATGTACTACACTGTGCGTTTCTTATATTCTAAGTTTTTTAGTGCAACTCACTCATATACTATGTACTACACTGTGCGTATCTTATATTCTAAGTTTTTCAGTGCAACTTACTCATATACTATGTACTACACTGTGCGTTTCTTATATTCTAAGTTTTTCAGTGCAACTCACTCATATACTATGTACTACACTGTGCGTTTCTTATATTCTAAGTTTTTCAGTGCAACTCACTCATATGCTATGTACTACACTGTGCGTTTCTTATATTCTAAGTTTTTCAGTGCAACTCACTCATATACTATGTACTACACTGTGCGTTTCATATATTCTAAATTTTCAGTGCAACTCACTCATATACTACACTGTGCGTTTCTTATATTCTAAGTTTTTCAGTGCAACTCACTCATATACTATGTACTACACTGTGCCTTTCTTATATTCTAAGTTTTTCAGTGCAACTCACTCATATACTATGTACTACACTGTGCGTTTCTTATATTCTAAGTTTTTCAGTGCAACTCACTCATATACTATGTACTACACTGTGCATTTCTTATATTCTAAGTTTTTCAGTGCAACTCACTCATATACTATGTACTACACTGTGCGTTTCTTATATTCTAAGTTTTTCAGTGCAACTCACTCATATACTATGTACTACACTGTGCGTTTCTTATATTCTAAGTTTTTCAGTGCAACTCACTCATATACTATGTACTACACTGTGCGTTTCTTATATTCTGAGTTTTTCAGTGCAACTCACTCATATACTATGTACTACACTGTGCATTTCGTGTAATGCGTGTTTTTCAGTAAATTCTAAGTTTTTCAGTGCAAGTCACTCATATACTATGTACTACACTGTGCATTTCTTATATTCTAAGTTTTTCAGTGCAACTCACTCATATACTATGTACTACACTGCGCGTTTCTTATATTCTAAGTTTTTCAGTGCAACTCACTCATATACTATGTACTACACTGTGCGTTTCTTATATTCTAAGTTTTTCAGTGCAACTCACTCATATACTATGTACTACACTGTGCGTTTCTTATATTCTAAGTTTTTCAGTGCAACTCACTCATATACTATGTACTACACTGTGCGTTTCTTATATTCTAAGTTTTTCAGTGCAAATCACTCATATACTATGTAGTACACTGTGCATTTCGTGTAATGCGGGTTTTTCAGTAAATTCTAAGTTTTTGAGTGCAACTCACTCATATACTATGTACTACACTGTGCGTTTCTTATATTCTAAGTTTTTCAGTGCAACTCACTCATATACTATGTACTACACTGTGCATTTCGTGTAATGCGGGTTTTTCAGTAAATTCTAAGTTTTTCAGTGCAACTCACTCATATACTATGTACTACACTGTGCGTTTCTTATATTCTAAGTTTTTCAGTGCAACTCACTCATATACTATGTACTACACTGTGCGTTTCTTATATTCTAAGTTTTTCAGTGCAACTCACTCATATACTATGTACTACACTGTGCGTTTCTTATATTCTAAGTTTTTCAGTGCAACTCACTCATATACTATGTACTACACTGTGCGTTTCTTATATTCTAAGTTTTTCAGTGCAAATCACTCATATACTATGTAGTACACTGTGCATTTCGTGTAATGCGGGTTTTTCAGTAAATTCTAAGTTTTTGAGTGCAACTCACTCATATACTATGTACTACACTGTGCGTTTCTTATATTCTAAGTTTTTCAGTGCAACTCACTCATATACTATGTACTACACTGTGCATTTCGTGTAATGCGGGTTTTTCAGTAAATTCTAAGTTTTTCAGTGCAACTCACTCATATATTATGTAGTACACTGTGCGTTTTTTATATTCTAAGTTTTTCAGTGCAACTCACTCATATACTATGTACTACACTGTGCGTTTCTTATATTCTAAGTTTTTGAGTGCAACTCACTCATATACTATGTACTACACTGTGCGTTTCTTATATTCTAAGTTTTTCAGTGCAACTCACTCATATACTATGTACTACACTGTGCATTTCGTGTAATGCGGGTTTTTCAGTAAATTCTAAGTTTTTGAGTGCAACTCACTCATATACTATGTACTACACTGTGCGTTTCTTATATTCTAAGTTTTTCAGTGCAACTCACTCATATACTATGTACTACACTGTGCATTTCGTGTAATGCGGGTTTTTCAGTAAATTCTAAGTTTTTCAGTGTAACTCACTCATATACTATGTACTACACTGTGCGTTTCTTATATTCTAAGTTTTTCAGTGCAACTCACTCATATACTATGTACTACACTGTGCGTTTCTTATATTCTAAGTTTTTCAGTGCAACTCACTCATATACTATGTACTACACTGTGCGTTTCTTATATTCTAAGTTTTTCAGTGCAACTCACTCATATACTATGTACTACACTGTGCGTTTCTTAAATTCTAAGTTTTTCAGTGCAACTCACTCATATACTAGTACTACACTGTGCGTTTCTTAAATTCTAAGTTTTTCAGTGCAACTCACTCATATACTATGTACTACACTGTGCGTTTCTTAAATTCTAAGTTTTTCAGTGCAACTCACTCATATACTATGTACTACACTGTGCGTTTCATATATTCTAAGTTTCTCAGTGCAACTCACTCATATACTATGTACTACACTGTGCGTTTCTTATATTCTAAGTTTTTCAGTGCAACTCACTCATATACTATGTACTACATTGTGCATTTCGTGTAATGCGGGTTTTTCAGTAAATTCTAAGTTTTTCAGTGCAACTCACTCATATACTATGTACTACACTGTGCGTTTCATATATTCTAAATTTTCAGTGCAACTCACTCATATACTATGTACTACACTGTGCGTTTCTTATATTCTAAGTTTTTCAGTGCAACTCACTCATATACTATGTACTACACTGTGCGTTTCTTATATTCTAAGTTTTTCAGTGCAACTCACTCATATACTATGTACTACACTGTGCGTTTCTTATATTCTAAGTTTTTCAGTGCAACTCACTCATATACTATGTACTACACTGTGCGTTTCTTATATTCTGAGTTTTTCAGTGCAACTCACTCATATACTATGTACTACACTGTGCATTTCGTGTAATGCGTGTTTTTCAGTAAATTCTAAGTTTTTCAGTGCAAGTCACTCATATACTATGTACTACACTGTGCATTTCTTATATTCTAAGTTTTTCAGTGCAAGTCACTCATATACTATGTACTACACTGTGCGTTTCTTATATTCTAAGTTTTTCAGTGCAACTCACTCATATACTATGTACTACACTGTGCGTTTCTTATATTCTAAGTTTTTCAGTGCAACTCACTCATATACTATTTACTACACTGTGCGTTTCTTATATTCTAAGTTTTTCAGTGCAACTCACTCATATACTATGTACTACACTGTGCGTTTCTTATATTCTAAGTTTTTCAGTGCAAATCACTCATATACTATGTAGTACACTGTGCATTTCGTGAAATGCGGGTTTTTCAGTAAATTCTAAGTTTTTGAGTGCAACTCACTCATATACTATGTACTACACTGTGCGTTTCTTATATTCTAAGTTTTTCAGTGCAACTCACTCATATACTATGTACTACACTGTGCATTTCGTGTAATGCGGGTTTTTCAGTAAATTCTAAGTTTTTCAGTGCAACTCACTCATATACTATGTACTACACTGTGCGTTTCATATATTCTAAGTTTCTCAGTGCAACTCACTCATATACTATGTACTACACTGTGCGTTTCTTATATTCTAAGTTTTTCAGTGCAACTCACTCATATACTATGTACTACACTGTGCGTTTCTTATATTCTAAGTTTTTCAGTGCAACTCACTCATATACTATGTACTACACTGTGCGTTTCTCATATTCTAAGTTTTTCAGTGCAACTCACTCATATACTATGTACTACACTGTGCGTTTCTTATATTCTAAGTTTTTCAGTGCAACTCACTCATATACTATGTACTACACTGTGCGTTTCTTATATTCTAAGTTTTTCAGTGCAACTCACTCATATACTATGTACTACACTGTGCGTTTCTTAAATTCTAAGTTTTTCAGTGCAACTCACTCATATACTATGTACTACACTGTGCGTTTCTTAAATTCTAAGTTTTTCAGTGCAACTCACTCATATACTATGTACTACACTGTGCGTTTCATATATTCTAAGTTTCTCAGTGCAACTCACTCATATACTATGTACTACACTGTGCGTTTCTTATATTCTAAGTTTTTCAGTGCAACTCACTCATATACTTTGTACTACATTGTGCATTTCGTGTAATGCGGGTTTTTCAGTAAATTCTAAGTTTTTCAGTGTAACTCACTCATATACTATGTACTACACTGTGCGTTTCTTATATTCTAAGTTTTTCAGTGCAACTCACTCATATACTATGTACTACACTGTGCGTTTCTTATATTCTAAGTTTTTCAGTGCAACTCACTCATATACTATGTACTACACTGTGCATTTCGTGTAATGCGGGTTTTTCAGTAAATCTAAGTTTTTGAGTGCAACTCACTCATATACTATGTACTACACTGTGCGTTTCTTATATTCTAAGTTTTTCAGTGCAACTCACTCATATACTATGTACTACACTGTGCGTTTCTTATATTCTAAGTTTTTCAGTGCAACTCACTCATATGCTATGTACTACACTGTGCGTTTCTTATATTCGAAGTTTTTCAGTGCAACTCACTCATATACTATGTACTACACTGTGCGTTTCATATATTCTAAATTTTCAGTGCAACTCACTCATATACTATGTACTACACTGTGCGTTTCTTATATTCTAAGTTTTTCAGTGCAACTCACTCATATACTATGTACTACACTGTGCGTTTCTTATATTCTAAGTTTTTCAGTGCAACTCACTCATATACTATGTACTACACTGTGCGTTTCTTATATTCTAAGTTTTTCAGTGCAACTCACTCATATACTATGTACTACACTGTGCGTTTCTTATATTCTGAGTTTTTCAGTGCAACTCACTCATATACTATGTACTACACTGTGCATTTCGTGTAATGCGTGTTTTTCAGTAAATTCTAAGTTTTTCAGTGCAAGTCACTCATATACTATGTACTACACTGTGCATTTCTTATATTCTAAGTTTTTCAGTGCAACTCACTCATATACTATGTACTACACTGTGCGTTTCTTATATTCTAAGTTTTTCAGTGCAACTCACTCATATACTATGTACTACACTGTGCGTTTCTTATATTCTAAGTTTTTCAGTGCAACTCACTCATATACTATTTACTACACTGTGCGTTTCTTATATTCTAAGTTTTTCAGTGCAACTCACTCATATACTATGTACTACACTGTGCGTTTCTTATATTCTAAGTTTTTCAGTGCAAATCACTCATATACTATGTAGTACACTGTGCATTTCGTGTAAGGCGGGTTTTTCAGTAAATTCTAAGTTTTTGAGTGCAACTCACTCATATACTATGTACTACACTGTGCGTTTCTTATATTCTAAGTTTTTCAGTGCAACTCACTCATATACTATGTACTACACTGTGCATTTCGTGTAATGCGGGTTTTTCAGTAAATTCTAAGTTTTTCAGTGCAACTCACTCATATACTATGTACTACACTGTGCGTTTCTTATATTCTAAGTTTTTCAGTGCAACTCACTCATATACTATGTACTACACTGTGCGTTTCTTATATTCTAAGTTTTTCAGTGCAACTCACTCATATACTATGTACTACACTGTGCGTTTCTTATATTCTAAGTTTTTCAGTGCAACTCACTCATATACTATGTACTACACTGTGCGTTTCTCATATTCTAAGTTTTTCAGTGCAACTCACTCATATACTATGTACTACACTGTGCGTTTCTTATATTCTAAGTTTTTCAGTGCAACTCACTCATATACTATGTACTACACTGTGCGTTTCTTATATTCTAAGTTTTTCAGTGCAACTCACTCATATACTATGTACTACACTGTGCGTTTCTTAAATTCTAAGTTTTTCAGTGCAACTCACTCATATACTATGTACTACACTGTGCGTTTCTTAAATTCTAAGTTTTTCAGTGCAACTCACTCATATACTATGTACTACACTGTGCGTTTCATATATTCTAAGTTTCTCAGTGCAACTCACTCATATACTATGTACTACACTGTGCGTTTCTTATATTCTAAGTTTTTCAGTGCAACTCACTCATATACTTTGTACTACATTGTGCATTTCGTGTAATGCGGGTTTTTCAGTAAATTCTAAGTTTTTCAGTGTAACTCACTCATATACTATGTACTACACTGTGCGTTTCTTATATTCTAAGTTTTTCAGTGCAACTCACTCATATACTATGTACTACACTGTGCGTTTCTTATATTCTAAGTTTTTCAGTGCAACTCACTCATATACTATGTACTACACTGTGCATTTCGTGTAATGCGGGTTTTTCAGTAAATTCTAAGTTTTTGAGTGCAACTCACTCATATACTATGTACTACACTGTGCGTTTCTTATATTCTAAGTTTTTCAGTGCAACTCACTCATATACTATGTACTACACTGTGCATTTCGTGTAATGCGGGTTTTTCAGTAAATTCTAAGTTTTTCAGTGCAACTCACTCATATACTATGTACTACACTGTGCGTTTCTTATATTCTAAGTTTTTCAGTGCAACTCACTCATATACTATGTACTACACTGTGCGTTTCTTATATTCTAAGTTTTTCAGTGCAACTCACTCATATACTATGTACTACACTGTGCGTTTCTTATATTCTAAGTTTTTCAGTGCAACTCACTCATATACTATGTACTACACTGTGCGTTTCTTAAATTCTAAGTTTTTCAGTGCAACTCACTCATATACTATGTACTACACTGTGCGTTTCTTAAATTCTAAGTTTTTCAGTGCAACTCACTCATATACTATGTACTACACTGTGCGTTTCATATATTCTAAGTTTCTCAGTGCAACTCACTCATATACTATGTACTACACTGTGCGTTTCTTATATTCTAAGTTTTTCAGTGCAACTCACTCATATACTTTGTACTACATTGTGCATTTCGTGTAATGCGGGTTTTTCAGTAAATTCTAAGTTTTTCAGTGCAACTCACTCATATACTATGTACTACACTGTGCGTTTCTTATATTCTAAGTTTTTCAGTGCAACTCACTCATATACTATGTACTACACTGTGCGTTTCTTATATTCTAAGTTTTTCAGTGCAACTCACTCATATACTATGTACTACACTGTGCGTTTCTTATATTCTAAGTTTTTCAGTGCAACTCACTCATATACTATGTACTACACTGTGCGTTTCTTATATTCTAAGTTTTTCAGTGCAACTCACTCATATACTATGTACTACACTGTGCATTTCGTGTAATGCGGGTTTTTCAGTAAATTCTAATTTTTTGAGTGCAACTCACTCATATACTATGTACTACACTGTGCGTTTCTTATATTCTAAGTTTTTCAGTGCAACTCACTCATATACTATGTACTACACTGTGCATTTCGTGTAATGCGGGTTTTTCAGTAAATTCTAAGTTTTTCAGTGTAACTCACTCATATACTATGTACTACACTGTGCGTTTCTTATATTCTAAGTTTTTCAGTGCAACTCACTCATATACTATGTACTACACTGTGCGTTTCTTATATTCTAAGTTTTTCAGTGCAACTCACTCATACACTATGTACTACACTGTGCGTTTCTTATATTCTAAGTTTTTCAGTGCAACTCACTCATATACTAGTACTACACTGTGCGTTTCTTAAATTCTAAGTTTTTCAGTGCAACTCACTCATATACTATGTACTACACTGTGCGTTTCTTATATTCTAAGTTTTTCAGTGCAACTCACTCATATACTATGTACTACACTGTGCGTTTCTTATATTCTGAGTTTTTCAGTGCAACTCACTCATATACTATGTACTACACTGTGCATTTCGTGTAATGCGTGTTTTTCAGTAAATTCTAAGTTTTTCAGTGCAAGTCACTCATATACTATGTACTACACTGTGCATTTCTTATATTCTAAGTTTTTCAGTGCAACTCACTCATATACTATGTACTACACTGTGCGTTTCTTATATTCTAAGTTTTTCAGTGCAACTCACTCATATACTATGTACTACACTGTGCGTTTCTTATATTCTAAGTTTTTCAGTGCAACTCACTCATATACTATGTACTACACTGTGCGTTTCTTATATTCTAAGTTTTTCAGTGCAACTCACTCATATACTATGTACTACACTGTGCGTTTCTTATATTCTAAGTTTTTCAGTGCAACTCACTCATATACTATGTACTACACTGTGCGTTTCTTATATTCTAAGTTTTTCAGTGCAACTCACTCATATACTATGTACTACACTGTGCGTTTCTCATATTCTAAGTTTTTCAGTGCAACTCACTCATATACTATGTACTACACTGTGCGTTTCTCATATTCTAAGTTTTTCAGTGCAACTCACTCATATACTATGTACTACACTGTGCGTTTCTTATATTCTAAGTTTTTCAGTGCAACTCACTCATATACTATGTACTACACTGTGCGTTTCTTAAATTCTAAGTTTTTCAGTGCAACTCACTCATATACTATGTACTACACTGTGCATTTCTTAAATTCTAAGTTTTTCAGTGCAACTCACTCATATACTATGTACTACACTGTGCGTTTCATATATTCTAAGTTTCTCAGTGCAACTCACTCATATACTCTGTACTACACTGTGCGTTTCTTATATTCTAAGTTTTTCAGTGCAACTCACTCATATACTTTGTACTACATTGTGCATTTCGTGTAATGCGGGTTTTTCAGTAAATTCTAAGTTTTTCAGTGCAACTCACTCATATACTATGTACTACACTGTGCGTTTCTTATATTCTAAGTTTTTCAGTGCAACTCACTCATATACTATGTACTACACTGTGCGTTTCTTATATTCTAAGTTTTTCAGTGCAACTCACTCATATACTATGTACTACACTGTGCGTTTCTTATATTCTAAGTTTTTCAGTGCAACTCACTCATATACTATGTACTACACTGTGCGTTTCTTATATTCTAAGTTTTTCAGTGCAACTCACTCATATACTATGTACTACACTGTGCGTTTCTTATATTCTAAGTTTTTCAGTGCAACTCACTCATATACTATGTACTACACTGTGCATTTCGTGTAATGCGGGTTTTTCAGTAAATTCTAAGTTTTTGAGTGCAACTCACTCATATACTATGTACTACACTGTGCGTTTCTTATATTCTAAGTTTTTCAGTGCAACTCACTCATATACTATGTACTACACTGTGCATTTCGTGTAATGCGGGTTTTTCAGTAAATTCTAAGTTTTTCAGTGTAACTCACTCATATACTATGTACTACACTGTGCGTTTCTTATATTCTAAGTTTTTCAGTGCAACTCACTCATATACTATGTACTACACTGTGCGTTTCTTATATTCTAAGTTTTTCAGTGCAACTCACTCATATACTATGTACTACACTGTGCGTTTCTTATATTCTAAGTTTTTCAGTGCAACTCACTCATATACTATGTACTACACTGTGCGTTTCTTAAATTCTAAGTTTTTCAGTGCAACTCACTCATATACTAGTACTACACTGTGCGTTTCTTAAATTCTAAGTTTTTCAGTGCAACTCACTCATATACTATGTACTACACTGTGCGTTTCTTAAATTCTAAGTTTTTCAGTGCAACTCACTCATATACTATGTACTACACTGTGCGTTTCATATATTCTAAGTTTCTCAGTGCAACTCACTCATATACTATGTACTACACTGTGCGTTTCTTATATTCTAAGTTTTTCAGTGCAACTCACTCATATACTATGTACTACATTGTGCATTTCGTGTAATGCGGGTTTTTCAGTAAATTCTAAGTTTTTCAGTGCAACTCACTCATATACTATGTACTATACTGTGCGTTTCTTATATTCTAAGTTTTTCAGTGCAACTCAATCATATACTTTGTACTACACTGTGCTTTTCTTATATTCTAAGTTTTTCAGTGCAACTCACTCATATACTATGTACTACACTGTGCGTTTCTTATATTCTAAGTTTTTGAGTGCAACTCACTCATATACTATGTACTACACTGTGCGTTTCTTATATTCTAAGTTTTTCAGTGCAACTCACTCATATACTATGTACTACACTGTGCGTTTCTTATATTCTAAGTTTTTCAGTGAAACTCACTCATATACTATGTACTACACTGTGCGTTTCTTATATTCTAAGTTTTTGAGTGCAACTCACTCATATACTATGTACTACACTGTGCGTTTCTTATATTCTAAGTTTTTCAGAGCAACTCACTCATATACTATGTACTACACTGTGCGTTTCTTATAATCTAAGATTTTCAGTGCAACTCACTCATATACTATGTACTACACTGTGCGTTTCTTATATTCTAAGTTTTTCAGTGCAACTCACTCATATACTATGTACTACACTGTGCGTTTCTTATATTCTAAGTTTTTCAGTGCAACTCACTCATATACTGTGTACTACACTGTGCGTTTCTTATATTCTAAGTTTTTCAGTGCAACTCACTCATATACTATGTACTACACTGTGCGTTTCTTATATTCTAAGTTTTTCAGTGCAACTCACTCATATACTATGTACTACACTGTGCGTTTCTTATATTCTAAGTTTTTTAGTGCAACTCACTCATATACTATGTACTACACTGTGCGTTTCTTATATTCTAAGTTTTTCAGTGCAACTTACTCATATACTATGTACTACACTGTGCGTTTCTTATATTCTAAGTTTTTCAGTGCAACTCACTCATATACTATGTACTACACTGTGCGTTTCTTATATTCTAAGTTTTTCAGTGCAACTCACTCATATGCTATGTACTACACTGTGCGTTTCTTATATTCTAAGTTTTTCAGTGAAACTCACTCATATACTATGTACTACACTGTGCGTTTCATATATTCTAAATTTTCAGTGCAACTTACTCATATACTATGTACTACACTGTGCGTTTCTTATATTCTAAGTTTTTCAGTGCAACTCACTCATATACTATGTACTACACTGTGCGTTTCTTATATTCTAAGTTTTTCAGTGCAACTCACTCATATACTATGTACTACACTGTGCGTCTCTTATATTCTAAGTTTTTCAGTGCAACTCACTCATATACTATGTACTACACTGTGCGTTTCTTATATTCTAAGTTTTTCAGTGCAACTCACTCATATACTATGTACTACACTGTGCGTTTCTTATATTCTGAGTTTTTCAGTGCAACTCACTCATATACTATGTACTACACTGTGCATTTCGTGTAATGCGTGTTTTTCAGTAAATTCTAAGTTTTTCAGTGCAACTCACTCATATACTATGTACTACACTGTGCGTTTCTTATATTCTAAGTTTTTCAGTGCAACTCACTCATATACTATGTACTACACTGTGCGTTTCTTATATTCTAAGTTTTTCAGTGCAACTCACTCATATACTATGTACTACACTGTGCGTTTCTTATATTCTAAGTTTTTCAGTGCAACTCACTCATATACTATGTACTACACTGTGCATTTCGTGTAATGCGGGTTTTTCAGTAAATTCTAAGTTTTTGAGTGCAACTCACTCATATACTATGTACTACACTGTGCGTTTCTTATATTCTAAGTTTTTCAGTGCAACTCACTCATATACTATGTACTACACTGTGCATTTCGTGTAATGCGGGTTTTTCAGTAAATTCTAAGTTTTTCAGTGTAACTCACTCATATACTATGTACTACACTGTGCGTTTCTTATATTCTAAGTTTTTCAGTGCAACTCACTCATATACTATGTACTACACTGTGCGTTTCTTATATTCTAAGTTTTTCAGTGCAACTCACTCATATACTATGTACTACACTGTGCGTTTCTTATATTCTAAGTTTTTCAGTGCAACTCACTCATATACTATGTACTACACTGTGCGTTTCTTAAATTCTAAGTTTTTCAGTGCAACTCACTCATATACTAGTACTACACTGTGCGTTTCTTAAATTCTAAGTTTTTCAGTGCAACTCACTCATATACTATGTACTACACTGTGCGTTTCTTAAATTCTAAGTTTTTCAGTGCAACTCACTCATATACTATGTACTACACTGTGCGTTTCATATATTCTAAGTTTCTCAGTGCAACTCACTCATATACTATGTACTACACTGTGCGTTTCTTATATTCTAAGTTTTTCAGTGCAACTCACTCATATACTATGTACTACATTGTGCATTTCGTGTAATGCGGGTTTTTCAGTAAATTCTAAGTTTTTCAGTGCAACTCACTCATATACTATGTACTATACTGTGCGTTTCTTATATTCTAAGTTTTTCAGTGCAACTCAATCATATACTTTGTACTACACTGTGCTTTTCTTATATTCTAAGTTTTTCAGTGCAACTCACTCATATACTATGTACTACACTGTCCGTTTCTTATATTCAAAGTTTTTGAGTGCAACTCACTCATATACTATGTACTACACTGTGCGTTTCTTATATTCTAAGTTTTTCAGTGCAACTCACTCATATACTATGTACTACACTGTGCGTTTCTTATATTCTAAGTTTTTCAGTGAAACTCACTCATATACTATGTACTACACTGTGCGTTTCTTATATTCTAAGTTTTTGAGTGCAACTCACTCATATACTATGTACTACACTGTGCGTTTCTTATATTCTAAGTTTTTCAGAGCAACTCACTCATATACTATGTACTACACTGTGCGTTTCTTATAATCTAAGATTTTCAGTGCAACTCACTCATATACTATGTACTACACTGTGCGTTTCTTATATTCTAAGTTTTTCAGTGCAACTCACTCATATACTATGTACTACACTGTGCGTTTCTTATATTCTAAGTTTTTCAGTGCAACTCACTCATATACTGTGTACTACACTGTGCGTTTCTTATATTCTAAGTTTTTCAGTGCAACTCACTCATATACTATGTACTACACTGTGCGTTTCTTATATTCTAAGTTTTTCAGTGCAACTCACTCATATACTATGTACTACACTGTGCGTTTCTTATATTCTAAGTTTTTTAGTGCAAATCACTCATATACTATGTACTACACTGTGCGTTTCTTATATTCTAAGTTTTTCAGTGCAACTTACTCATATACTATGTACTACACTGTGCGTTTCTTATATTCTAAGTTTTTCAGTGCAACTCACTCATATACTATGTACTACACTGTGCGTTTCTTATATTCTAAGTTTTTCAGTGCAACTCACTCATATGCTATGTACTACACTGTGCGTTTCTTATATTCTAAGTTTTTCAGTGAAACTCACTCATATACTATGTACTACACTGTGCGTTTCATATATTCTAAATTTTCAGTGCAACTCACTCATATACTATGTACTACACTGTGCGTTTCTTATATTCTAAGTTTTTCAGTGCAACTCACTCATATACTATGTACTACACTGTGCGTTTCTTATATTCTAAGTTTTTCAGTGCAACTCACTCATATACTATGTACTACACTGTGCGTCTCTTATATTCTAAGTTTTTCAGTGCAACTCACTCATATACTATGTACTACACTGTGCGTTTCTTATATTCTAAGTTTTTCAGTGCAACTCACTCATATACTATGTACTACACTGTGCGTTTCTTATATTCTGAGTTTTTCAGTGCAACTCACTCATATACTATGTACTACACTGTGCATTTCGTGTAATGCGTGTTTTTCAGTAAATTCTAAGTTTTTCAGTGCAACTCACTCATATACTATGTACTACACTGTGCGTTTCTTATATTCTAAGTTTTTCAGTGCAACTCACTCATATACTATGTACTACACTGTGCGTTTCTTATATTCTAAGTTTTTCAGTGCAACTCACTCATATACTATGTACTACACTGTGCGTTTCTTATATTCTAAGTTTTTCAGTGCAACTTACTCATATACTATGTACTACACTGTGCGTTTCTTATATTCTAAGTTTTTCAGTGCAACTCACTCATATACTATGTACTTCACTGTGCGTTTCTTATATTCTAAGATTTTCAGTGCAACTCACTCATATACTATGTACTACACTGTGCATTTCTTATATTCTAAGTTTTTCAGTGCAACTCACTCATATACTTTGTACTACACTGTGCTTTTCTTATATTCTAAGTTTTTCAGTGCAACTCACTCATATACTATGTACTACACTGTGCGTTTCTTATATTCTAAGTTTTTGAGTGCAACTCACTCATATACTATGTACTACACTGTGCGTTTTTTATATTCTAAGTTTTTTAGTGCAACTCACTCATATACTATGTACTACACTGTGCGTTTCTTATATTCTAAGTTTTTGAGTGCAACTCACTCATATACTATGTACTACACTGTGCGTTTTTTATATTCTAAGTTTTTGAGTGCAACTCACTCATATACTATGTACTACACTGTGCGTTTCTTATATTCTAAGTTTTTCAGAGCAACTCACTCATATACTATGTACTACACTGTGCGTTTCTTATAATCTAAGTTTTTCAGTGCAACTCACTCATATACTATGTACTACACTGTGCGTTTCTTATATTCTAAGTTTTTCAGTGCAACTCACTCATATACTATGTACTACACTGTGCGTTTCTTATATTCTAAGTTTTTCAGTGCAACTCACTCATATACTATGTACTACACTGTGCGTTTCTTATATTCTAAGTTTTCAGTGCAACTCACTCATATACTATGTACTACACTGTGCGTTTCTTATATTCTAAGTTTTTCAGTGTAACTCACTCATATACTATGTACTACACTGTGCGTATCTTATATTATAAGTTTTTCAGTGCAACTCACTCATATACTATGTACTACACTGTGCGTTTCTTATATTCTAAGTTTTTCAGTGCAACTCACTCATATACTATGTACTACACTGTGCGTTTCTTATATTCTAAGTTTTTCAGTGCAACTCACTCATATACTATGTACTACACTGTGCGTTTCTTATATTCTGAGTTTTTCAGTGCCACTCACTCATATACTATGTACTACACTGTGCATTTCGTGTAATGCGGGTTTTTCAGTAAATTCTAAGTTTTTCAGTGCAACTCACTCATATACTATGTACTACACTGTGCGTTTCTTATATTCTAAGTTTTTTAGTGCAACTCACTCATATACTATGTACTACACTGTGCGTATCTTATATTCTAAGTTTTTCAGTGCAACTTACTCATATACTATGTACTACACTGTGCGTTTCTTATATTCTAAGTTTTTCAGTGCAACTCACTCATATACTATGTACTACACTGTGCGTTTCTTATATTCTAAGTTTTTCAGTGCAACTCACTCATATGCTATGTACTACACTGTGCGTTTCTTATATTCTAAGTTTTTCAGTGCAACTCACTCATATACTATGTACTACACTGTGCGTTTCATATATTCTAAATTTTCAGTGCAACTCACTCATATACTACACTGTGCGTTTCTTATATTCTAAGTTTTTCAGTGCAACTCACTCATATACTATGTACTACACTGTGCGTTTCTTATATTCTAAGTTTTTCAGTGCAACTCACTCATATACTATGTACTACACTGTGCGTTTCTTATATTCTAAGTTTTTCAGTGCACCTCACTCATATACTATGTACTACACTGTGCGTTTCTTATATTCTAAGTTTTTCAGTGCAACTCACTCATATACTATGTACTACACTGTGCGTTTCTTATATTCTAAGTTTTTCAGTGCAACTCACTCATATACTATGTACTACACTGTGCGTTTCTTATATTTTGAGTTTTTCAGTGCAACTCAGTCATATACTATGTACTACACTGTGCATTTCGTGTAATGCGTGTTTTTCAGTAAATTCTAAGTTTTTCAGTACAAGTCACTCATATACTATGTACTACACTGTGCATTTCTTATATTCTAAGTTTTTCAGTGCAACTCACTCATATACTATGTACTACACTGTGCGTTTCTTATATTCTAAGTTTTTCAGTGCAACTCACTCATATACTATGTACTACACTGTGCGTTTCTTATATTCTAAGTTTTTCAGTGCAACTCACTCATATACTATGTACTACACTGTGCGTTTCTTATATTCTAAGTTTTTCAGTGCAACTCACTCATATACTTTGTACTACACTGTGCGTTTCTTATATTCTAAGTTTTTCAGTGCAAATCACTCATATACTATGTAGTACACTGTGCATTTCGTGTAATGCGGGTTTTTCAGTAAATTCTAAGTTTTTGAGTGCAACTCACTCATATACTATGTACTACACTGTGCGTTTCTTATATTCTAAGTTTTTCAGTGCAACTCACTCATATACTATGTACTACACTGTGCGTTTCTTATATTCTAAGTTTTTCAGTGCAACTCACTCATATACTATGTACTACACTGTGCGTTTCTTATATTCTAAGTTTTTCAGTGCAACTCACTCATATACTATGTACTACACTGTGCGTTTCTCATATTCTAAGTTTTTCAGTGCAACTCACTCATATACTATGTACTACACTGTGCGTTTCTTATATTCTAAGTTTTTCAGTGCAACTCACTCATATACTATGTACTACACTGTGCGTTTCTTATATTCTAAGTTATTCAGTGCAACTCACTCATATACTATGTACTACACTGTGCGTTTCTTAAATTCTAAGTTTTTCAGTGCAACTCACTCATATACTATGTACTACACTGTGCGTTTCTTAAATTCTAAGTTTTTCAGTGCAACTCACTCATATACTATGTACTACACTGTGCGTTTCATATATTCTAAGTTTCTCAGTGCAACTCACTCATATACTATGTACTACACTGTGCGTTTCTTATATTCTAAGTTTTTCAGTGCAACTCACTCATATACTTTGTACTACATTGTGCATTTCGTGTAATGCGGGTTTTTCAGTAAATTCTAAGTTTTTCAGTGCAACTCACTCATATACTATGTACTACACTGTGCGTTTCTTATATTCTAAGTTTTTCAGTGCAACTCACTCATATACTATGTACTACACTGTGCGTTTCTTATATTCTAAGTTTTTCAGGGCAACTCACTCATATACTATGTACTACACTGTGCGTTTCTTATATTCTAAGTTTTTCAGTGCAACTCACTCATATACTATGTACTACACTGTGCGTTTCTTATTTTCTAAGTTTTTCAGTGCAACTCACTCATATACTATGTACTACACTGTGCGTTTCTTATATTCTAAGTTTTTCAGTGCAACTCACCCATATACTATGTACTACACTGTGCATTTCCTGTAATGCGGGTTTTTCAGTAAATTCTAAGTTTTTCAGTGCAACTCACTCATATACTATGTACTACACTGTGCGTTTCTTATATTCTAAGTTTTTCAGTGCAACTCACTCATATACTATGTACTACACTGTGCGTTTCTTAAATTCTAAATTTTTCAGTGCAACTCTCTCATATACCATGTACTACACTGTGCGTTTCTTATATTCTAAGTTTTTCAGTGCAACTCACTCATATACTATGTACTACACTGTGCGTTTCTTATATTCTAAGTTTTTCAGTGCAACTCACTCATATACTATGTACTACACTGTGCGTTTCTTATATTCTAAGTTTTTCAGTGCAACTCACTCATATACTATGTACTACACTGTGCGTTTCTTATATTCTAAGTTTTTCAGTGCAACTCACTCATATACTATGTACTACACTGTGCATTTCGTGTAATGCGGGTTTTTCAGTAAATTCTAAGTTTTTCAGTGCAACTCACTCATATACTATGTACTACATTGTGCGTTTCTTATATTCTAAGTTTTTCAGTGCAACTCACTCATATACTATGTACTACACTGTGCGTTTCTTATATTCTTAGTTTATCAGTGCAACTCACTCATATACTATGTACTACACTGTGCGTTTCTTATATTCTAAGTTTTTCAGTGCAACTCACTCATATACTATGTACTACACTGTGCATTTCGTGTAATGCGGGTTTTTCAGTAAATTCTAAGTTTTTCAGTGCAACTCACTCATATACTATGTACTACACTGTGCGTTTCTTATATTCTAAGTTTTTCAGTGCAACTCACTCATATACTTTGTACTACACTGTGCTTTTCTTATATTCTAAGTTTTTCAGTGCAACTCACTCATATACTATGTACTACACTGTGCGTTTCTTATATTCTAAGTTTTTGAGTGCAACTCACTCATATACTATGTACTACACTGTGCGTTTCTTATATTCTAAGTTTTTTAGTGCAACTCACTCATATACTATGTACTACACTGTGCGTTTCTTATATTCTAAGTTTTTCAGTGCAACTCACTCATATACTATGTACTACACTGTGCGTTTCTTATATTCTAAGTTTTTCAGAGCAACTCACTCATATACTATGTACTACACTGTGCGTTTCTTATAATCTAAGTTTTTCAGTGCAACTCACTCATATACTATGTACTACACTGTGCGTTTCTTATATTCTAAGTTTTTCAGTGCAACTCACTCATATACTATGTACTACACTGTGCATTTCTTATATTCTAAGTTTTTCAGTGCAACTCACTCATATACTATGTACTACACTGTGCGTTTCTTATATTCTAAGTTTTTCAGTGCAACTCACTCATATACTATGTACTACACTGTGCGTTTCTTATATTCTAAGTTTTTCAGTGTAACTCACTCATATACTATGTACTACACTGTGCGTTTCTTATATTCTAAGTTTTTCAGTGCAACTCACTCATATACTATGTACTACACTGTGCGTTTCTTATATTCTAAGTTTTTCAGTGCAACTCACTCATATACTATGTACTACACTGTGCGTTTCTTATATTCTAAGTTTTTCAGTGCAACTCACTCATATAATATGTACTACACTGTGCGTTTCTTATATTCTGAGTTTTTCAGTGCCACTCACTCATATACTATGTACTACACTGTGCATTTCGTGTAATGCGGGTTTTTCAGTAAATTCTAAGTTTTTCAGTGCAACTCACTCATATACTATGTACTACACTGTGCGTTTCTTATATTCTAAGTTTTTTAGTGCAACTCACTCATATACTATGTACTACACTGTGCGTATCTTATATTCTAAGTTTTTCAGTGCAACTTACTCATATACTATGTACTACACTGTGCGTTTCTTATATTCTAAGTTTTTCAGTGCAACTCACTCATATACTATGTACTACACTGTGCGTTTCTTATATTCTAAGTTTTTCAGTGCAACTCACTCATATGCTATGTACTACACTGTGCGTTTCTTATATTCTAAGTTTTTCAGTGCAACTCACTCATATACTATGTACTACACTGTGCGTTTCATATATTCGAAATTTTCAGTGCAACTCACTCATATACTACACTGTGCGTTTCTTATATTCTAAGTTTTTCAGTGCAACTCACTCATATACTATGTACTACACTGTGCGTTTCTTATATTCTAAGTTATTCAGTGCAACTCACTCATATACTATGTACTACACTGTGCGTTTCTTATATTCTAAGTTTTTCAGTGCAACTCACTCATATGCTATGTACTACACTGTGCGTTTCTTATATTCTAAGTTTTTCAGTGCAACTCACTCATATACTATGTACTACACTGTGCGTTTCATATATTCGAAATTTTCAGTGCAACTCACTCATATACTACACTGTGCGTTTCTTATATTCTAAGTTTTTCAGTGCAACTCACTCATATACTATGTACTACACTGTGCGTTTCTTATATTCTAAGTTTTTCAGTGCAACTCACTCATATACTATGTACTACACTGTGCGTTTCTTATATTCTAAGTTTTTCAGTGCAACTCACTCATATACTATGTACTACACTGTGCATTTCTTATATTCTAAGTTTTTCAGTGCAACTCACTCATATACTATGTACTACACTGTGCGTTTCTTATATTCTAAGTTTTTCAGTGCAACTCACTCATATACTTTGTACTACACTGTGCGTTTCTTATATTCTAAGTTTTTCAGTGCAAATCACTCATATACTATGTACTACACTGTGCTTTTCTTATATTCTGAGTTTTTAAGTGCAACTCAGTCATATACTATGTACTACACTGTGCATTTCGTGTAATGCGTGTTTTTCAGTAAATTCTAAGTTTTTCAGTACAAGTCACTCATATACTATGTACTACACTGTGCATTTCTTATATTCTAAGTTTTTCAGTGCAACTCACTCATATACTATGTACTACACTGTGCGTTTCTTATATTCTAAGTTTTTCAGTGCAACTCACTCATATACTATGTACTACACTGTGCGTTTCTTATATTCTAAGTTTTTCAGTGCAACTCACTCATATACTATGTACTACACTGTGCGTTTCTTATATTCTAAGTTTTTCAGTGCAACTCACTCATATACTTTGTACTACACTGTGCGTTTCTTATATTCTAAGTTTTTCAGTGCAAATCACTCATATACTATGTAGTACACTGTGCATTTCGTGTAATGCGGGTTTTTCAGTAAATTCTAAGTTTTTGAGTGCAACTCACTCATATACTATGTACTACACTGTGCGTTTCTTATATTCTAAGTTTTTCAGGGCAACTCACTCATATACTATGTACTACACTGTGCATTTCGTGTAATGCGGGTTTTTCAGTAAATTCTAAGTTTTTCAGTGCAACTCACTCATATACTATGTACTACACTGTGCGTTTCTTATATTCTAAGTTTTTCAGTGCAACTCACTCATATACTATGTACTACACTGTGCGTTTCTTATATTCTAAGTTTTTCAGTGCAACTCACTCATATACTATGTACTACACTGTGCGTTTCTTATATTCTAAGTTTTTCAGTGCAACTCACTCATATACTATGTACTACACTGTGCGTTTCTCATATTCTAAGTTTTTCAGTGCAACTCACTCATATACTATGTACTACACTGTGCGTTTCTTATATTCTAAGTTTTTCAGTGCAACTCACTCATATACTATGTATTACACTGTGCGTTTCTTATATTCTAAGTTATTCAGTGCAACTCACTCATATACTATGTACTACACTGTGCGTTTCTTAAATTCTAAGTTTCTCAGTGCAACTCACTCATATACTATGTACTACACTGTGCGTTTCTTAAATTCTAAGTTTTTCAGTGCAACTCACTCATATACTATGTACTACACTGTGCGTTTCATATATTCTAAGTTTCTCAGTGCAACTCACTCATATACTATGTACTACACTGTGCGTTTCTTATATTCTAAGTTTTTCAGTGCAACTCACTCATATACTTTGTACTACATTGTGCATTTCGTGTAATGCGGGTTTTTCAGTAAATTCTAAGTTTTTCAGTGCAACTCACTCATATACTATGTACTACACTGTGCGTTTCTTATATTCTAAGTTTTTCAGTGCAACTCACTCATATACTATGTACTACACTGTGCGTTTCTTATATTCTAAGTTTTTCAGGGCAACTCACTCATATACTATGTACTACACTGTGCGTTTCTTATATTCTAAGTTTTTCAGTGCAACTCACTCATATACTATGTACTACACTGTGCGTTTCTTATTTTCTAAGTTTTTCAGTGCAACTCACTCATATACTATGTACTACACTGTGCGTTTCTTATATTCTAAGTTTTTCAGTGCAACTCACTCATATACTATGTACTACACTGTGCATTTCCTGTAATGCGGGTTTTTCAGTAAATTCTAAGTTTTTCAGTGCAACTCACTCATATAGTATGTACTACACTGTGCGTTTCTTATATTCTAAGTTTTTCAGTGCAACTCACTCATATACTATGTACTACACTGTGCGTTTCTTAAATTCTAAATTTTTCAGTGCAACTCTCTCATATACTATGTACTACACTGTGCGTTTCTTATATTCTAAGTTTTTCAGTGCAACTCACTCATATACTATGTACTACACTGTGCGTTTCTTATATTCTAAGTTTTTCAGTGCAACTCACTCATATACTATGTACTACACTGTGCGTTTCTTATATTCTAAGTTTTTCAGTGCAACTCACTCATATACTATGTACTACACTGTGCGTTTCATATATTCGAAATTTTCAGTGCAACTCACTCATATACTACACTGTGCGTTTCTTATATTCTAAGTTTTTCAGTGCAACTCACTCATATACTATGTACTACACTGTGCGTTTCTTATATTCTAAGTTTTTCAGTGCAACTCACTCATATACTATGTACTACACTGTGCGTTTCTTATATTCTAAGTTTTTCAGTGCAACTCACTCATATACTATGTACTACACTGTGCGTTTCTTATATTCTAAGTTTTTCAGTGCAACTCACTCATATACTATGTACTACACTGTGCGTTTCTTATATTCTAAGTTTTTCAGTGCAACTCACTCATATACTATGTACTACACTGTGCGTTTCTTATATTCTGAGTTTTTTTTTTTTTTTTTTTTTTTTTTTTTTTTTATTACATAATTTCCTCAATTACATTTCCAATACTATCCCAAAAGTCCCCCATAGCGCCCCCCACTTCCCTACCCACCCATTCCCATTCTTTTGGCCCTGGCATTCCCCTATATTGGGGCATATAAAGTTTGCAAGTCCAATGGGCCTCTCTTTCCATTGATGGCCGACTAGACCATCTTTCGATACATATGCAGCTAGAGACAAGAGCTCCAGGGTTCCGGTTAGTACATCATGTTGTTCCAACAATAGGGTTGCAGATCCCTTTAGCTCCTTGGGTACTTTCTCTAGCTTCTCCATTGGGAGCCCTGTGATACATCCAATAGCTGACTGTGAACATCCACTCCTGTGTTTGCTAGGCCCCGGCATCGTCTCACAAGAGACAGCTATATTTGGGTCCTTTCAGCAAGATCTTGCTAGTGTATGCAATGGTGTCAGCGTTTAGAAGCTGATTATGGGACGGATCCCTGGATACAGCAGTCTCTAAATGGTCCATCCTTTCATCACAGCTACGAACTTTGTCTCTGTAGCTCCTTCCCTGGGTGTTTTGTTCCCAATTCTAAGAAGGTGCACAGTGTCCACACTTTGGTCTTCATTCTTCTTGAGTTTCATGCGTTTAGCAAATTGTATCTTATATCTTGGGTATCCTAAGTTTTGAGCTAATATCCACTTATCAATGAATACATATTGTGTGAGTTCTTTTGTGATTGTGTTACTTCACTCAAGATGATGCCCTCCAGGTCCATCCATTTGGCTAGGAATTTCATAAATTCATTCTTTTTAATAGCTGAGTAGTACTCCATTGTGTAAATGTACCATAATTTCTGTATCCATTCCTCTGTTGAGGGACATCTGGGTTCTTTCCAGCTTCTGGCTATTATAAATAGGGCTGCTATGAACATAGTGGAGCATGTGTCCTTTTTACCAGTTGGGACATCTTCTGGATATATGCCCAGGAGAGGTATTGCTGGATCCTCCGGTAGTACTATGTCCAATTTTCTGAGGAACCGCCAGACTGATTTCCAGAGTGGTTGTACAAGCTTGCAATCCCACCAACAATGGAGGAGTGTTCCTCTTTCTCCACATCCTCGCCAGCATCTGCTGTCACCTGAATTTTTGATCTTAGCCATTCTGACTGGTGTGAGGTGGAATCTCAGGGTTGTTTTGATTTGCATTTCCCTGATGATTAAGGATGTTGAACATTTTTTCAGGTGCTTCTCTGCCATTCGGTATTCCTCAGGTGAGAATTCTTTGTTCAGTTCTGGGCCCCATTTTTTAATGGGGTTATTTGACTTTCTGGAGTCCACCTTCTTGAGTTCTTTATATATATTGGATATTAGTCCCTTATCTGATTTAGGATAGGTGAAGATCCTTTCCCAATCTGTTGGTGGTTTTTTTGTCTTATTGATGGTGTCTTTAGCCTTGCAGAAGCTTTGTAGTTTCATGAGGTCCCACTTGTCAATTCTCGATCTTACAGCACAAGCCATTACTGTTCTATTCAGGAATTTTTCCCCTGTGCCCATATCTTCAAGGCTTTTCCCCACTTTCTCCTCTATAAGTTTCAGTGTCTCTGGTTTTATGTGAAGTTCCTTGATCCACTTAGACTTGACCTTAGTACAAGGAGATAGGAATGGATCGATTCGCATTCTTCTACATGTTAACAACCAGTTGTGCCAGCACCATTTGTTGAAAATGCTGTCTTTCTTCCACTGGATGTTTTTAGCTCCCTTGTCGAAGATCAAGTGACCATAGGTGTGTGGGTTCATTTCTGGGTCTTCAATTCTATTCCATTGGTCTATTTGTCTGTCACTATACCAGTACCATGCAGTTTTTATCACAATTGCTCTGTAGTAGAGCTTTAGGTCCGGCATGGTGATTCCACCAGAGGTTCTTTTATCCTTGAGAAGAGTTTTTGCTATCCTAGGTTTTTTGTTATTCCAGATGAATTTGCAGATTGCACTTTCTAATTCGTTGAAGAATTGATTTGGAATTTTGATGGGGATTGCATTGAATCTGTAGATTGCTTTTGGCAAGATAGCCATTTTTACAATGTTGATCCTGCCAATCCATGAGCATGGGAGATCTTTCCATCTTCTGAGATCTTCTATAATTTCTTTCTTCAGAGACTTGAAGTTTTTATTATACAGATCTTTCACTTCCTTAGTTAGAGTCACGCCAAGATATTTTATATTATTTGTGACTATTGAGAAGGGTGTTGTTTCCCTAATTTCTTTCTCAGCCTGTTTATTTTTTGTGTAGAGAAAGGCCATTGATTTGTTTGAGTTAATTTTATATCCAGCTACTTCACCGAAGCTGTTTATCAGGCTTAGGAGTTCTCTGGTGGAATTTTTAGGGTCACTTATATATACTATCATATCATCTGCAAAAAGTGATATTTTGACTTCATCTTTTCCAATTTGTATCCCTTTGATCTCCTTTTGTTGTCGAATTGCTCTGGCTAGGACTTCAAGTACAATGTTGAATAGGTATGGAGAAAGTGGACAGCCTTGTCTAGTCCCTGATTTTAGAGGGATTGCTTCAAGCTTCTGACCATTTACTTTGATGTTGGCTACTGGTTTGCTGTAGATTGCTTTTATCATGTTTAGGTATGGGCCTTGAATTCCTGATCTTTCCAAGACTTTTATCATGAATGGGTGTTGGATCTTGTCAAATGCTTTTTCCGCATCTAAGGAGATGACCATGTGGTTTTTATCTTTGAGTTTGTTTATATACTGGATTACGTTGATGGATTTCCGTATATTGAACCATCCCTGCATCCCTGGGATGAAACCTACTTGGTCAGGATGGATGATTGTTTTGATGTGTTCTTGGATTCGGTTAGCAAGAACTTTATTGAGGATTTTTGCATCAATATTCATAAGGGATATTGGTCTGAAGTTTTCTATCTTTGTTGGGTCTTTTTGTGGTTTAGGTATCAGAGTAATTGTGGCTTCATAGAATGAGTTGGGTAGAGTACCTTCTGTTTCTATTTTGTGGAATAGTTTGTGAAGAACTGGGATTAGATCTTCTTTGAAGGTCTGATAGAACTCTGCACTAAACCCATCTGGTCCTGGGCTTTTTTTAGTTGGGAGACTGTTAATGACTGCTTCTATTTCTTTGGGGGATATAGGGCTGTTTAGATCATTAACCTGATCTTGATTCAACTTTGGTACCTGGTATCTGTCTAGGAACTTGTCCATTTCATCCAGGTTCTCCAGTTTTGTTGAGTATAGCCTTTGGTAGAAGGATCTGATGGTGTTTTGGATGTCTTCAGGATCTGTTGTTATGTCTCCTTTTTCATTTCTGATTTTGTTAATTAGGATGCTTTCCCTGTGCCCTCTAGTGAGTCTGGCTAAGGGTTTATCTATCTTGTTGATTTTCTCAAAGAACCAGCTCCTTGATTGGTTGATTCTTTGAATAGTTTTTCTTGTTTCCACTTGGTTGATTTCACCCCTGAGTTTGATTATTTCCTGCCGTCTACTCCTCTTGGGTGAATTTGCTTCCTTTTGTTCTAGTGCTTTTAGGTGTGTTGTCAAGCTGCTAATGTGTGCTCTCTCTAGTTTCCTTTTGGAGGCACTCAGAGCTATGAGTTTTCCTCTTAAAAATGCTTTCATTGCGTCCCATAAGTTTGGGTATGTTGTGGCTTCATTTTCATTGAACTCTAAAAAGTCCTTAATTTCTTTCTTTATTCCTTCCTTGACCAAGGTATCATTGAGAAGAGTGTTGTTCAGTTTCCACGTGAAGGTTGGCTTTCTATTATTTATTTTGTTATTGAAGATCAGCCTTAGTCCATGGTGATCTGATAGGATGCATGGGACAATTTCAATATTTTTATATCTGTTGAGGCCTGTTTTGTGACCAATTATGTGGTCAATTTTGGAGAAGGTACCATGAGGTGCTGAGAAGAAGGTATATCCTTTTGTTTTAGGATAGAATGTTCTGTAGATATCTGCCAGATCCATTTGATTCATAATTTCTCTTAGTTTCACTGTGTCCCTGTTTAGTTTCTGTTTCCATGATCTGTCCATTGGTGAAAGTGGTGTGTTGAAGTCTCCCACTATTATTGTATGAGGTGCAATGTGTGCTTTGAGATTTACTAAAGTTTCTTTAATGAATGTGGCTGCCTTTGTATTTGGAGCATAGATATTCAGGATTGATAGTTCCTCTTGGAGGATTTTACCTTTGATGAGTATGAAGTGTCCCTCCCTGTCTTTTTTAATGACTTTGGGTTGGAAGTCAATCTTATCAGATATTAGAATGGCTACTCCAGCTTGTTTCTTCATGCCATTTGCTTGGAGAATTGTTTTCCAGCCTTTCATTCTGAGGTAGTGTCTATCCTTTTCTCTGAGATGAGTTTCCTGTAAGCAGCAAAATGTTGGGTCTTGTTTGTGTAGCCAGTTTGTTAGTCTATGTCTTTTTATCGGGGAGTTGAGTCCATTGATATTAAGAGATATTAAGGAAAAGAAATTGGTGTTTCCTGTTATTTTTGATGTTAAAGTTGGCATTTTGTTCTTGTGGCTGTCTTCTTTTAGGTTTGTTGAGGGATTACCTTCTTGTTGATTCTAGGGCGTGGTTCCTGTCCTTGTATTGGTTTTTTTCTGTTATTATCCTTTGAAGGGCTGGATTCGTGGAGAGATAATGTGTGAATTTGGTTTTGTCGTGGAATACTTTGGTTTCTCCATCTATGTTAATTGAGAGTTTGGCTGGGTATAGTAGCCTGGGCTGGAATTTGTGTTCTTTTAGTGTCTGTATAACATCTGTCCAGGATCTTCTGGCTTTCATAGTCTCTGGTGAAAAATCTGGTGTAATTCTGATAGGCTTGCCTTTATATGTTACTTGGCCTTTTTCTCTTACTGCTTTTAGTATTCTATCTTTATTTAGAGCATTTGTTGCTCTGATTATTATGTGTCGGGAGGTATTTCTTTTCTGATCCAGTCTATTTGGAGTTCTGTAGGCTTCTTGTATGTTCATGGGCATCTCTTTCTTTAGATTTGGGAAGTTTTCTTCTATAATTTTGTTGAAGATGTTTGCTGGTCCTTTGAGTTGAAAATCTTCATTCTCATCCACTCCTATTATCCGTAGGTTTGGTCTTCTCATTATGTCCTGTATTTCTTGGATGTTTTGAGTTAGGATCTTTTTGCATTTTCCATTTTCCTTGATTGTTGTGCCGATGTTCTCTATGGAATCTTCTGCACCTGAGATTCTCTCTTCCATCTCTTGTATTCTGTTGCTGATGCTTGCATCTATGGTTCCAGATTTCTTTCCTAGGGTTTCTATCTCCAGTGTTGCCTCATTTTGGGTTTTCTTTATTGTGTCTACTTCCCTTTTTAGGTCTAGTATGGTTTTGTTCATTTCCATCATCTGTTTGGATGTGTTTTCCTGTTTTTCTGTAAGGACTTCTACCTGTTTGATTATGTTATCATGTTTTTCTTTAAGGATTTGTAACTCTTTAGCAGTGTTCTCCTGCAATTCTTTAAGGGATTTTTGTGCTTCCTCTTTATTGTCTTCTTCCTTTTTAGCAGTGTTCTCCTGCATTTCTTTAAGTGTGTTATTAACGTCCTTCTTGAAGTCCTCTATCATCATCAGGAGATATGCTTTTAAATCCGTGTCTAGCTTTTCCGGTGTGTTGGGGTGCCCTGGACTGGGTGAAGTGGGGGTGCTGGGTTCTGATGATGGTGACTGGTCTTGGTTTCTGTTAGTAAGATTATTACGTTTACCTTTCGCCATCTGGTAATCTCTGGGGTTAGTTGTTATCGTTGTCACTATTTAAAGATTGGAGCAGAAGCTTTGTTCCACTCACCAGCAGTCCCAAAATCCTGCGGCGGGGGTCGTGGGTAGCTGGCGGGTGTCAGGCAACCCTGCGCTCCCGCTACCCTGGCGCTGATCCGGCCGGGTGAGGCCTGTGGCCCTACTCAGGCCGGTTTCTGCTTCCCTAACTAATGCAGTCTCAGGTCCCGCGCAATTGGATTGGAGCAGAAGCTGTGCTCCCCTCACCAGAAGTCTTAAGATCCTGTGGCGGGTGTTGTGGGCAGTTGGCGAGTGTCAGCAGACCCTGCGCCCCAGCTGCTCAGGTGCTTTTCTGACCGGAAGAGGCTTGTGGCCCTGTGTGGGCTGGATTTCTCTCTCCCCAACCAGAGCAGTCTCAGGTCCCGCGTGATTGGACTGGAGCAGAAGCTGTGTTCCACTCACCAGCAGTCCCAAAATCCTGCGGCGGGGGTCGTGGGTAGCTGGCGGGTGTCAGGCAACCCTGCGCTCCCGCTACCCTGGCGCTGATCCGGCCGGGTGAGGCCTGTGGCCCTACTCAGGCCGGTTTCTGCTTCCCTAACTAATGCAGTCTCAGGTCCCGCGCAATTGGATTGGAGCAGAAGCTGTGCTCCCCTCACCAGAAGTCTTAAGATCCTGTGGCGGGTGTTGTGGGCAGTTGGCGAGTGTCAGCAGACCCTGCGCCCCAGCTGCTCAGGTGCTTTTCTGACCGGAAGAGGCTTGTGGCCCTGTGTGGGCCGGATTTCTCTCTCCCCAACCAGAGCAGTCTCAGGTCCCGCGTGATTGGACTGGAGCAGAAGCTGTATTCCACTCACCAGCAGTCCCAAAATCCTGCGGCGGGGGTCGTGGGTAGCTGGCGGGTGTCAGGCAACCCTGCGCTCCCGCTACCCTGGCGCTGATCCGGCCGGGTGAGGCCTGTGGCCCTACTCAGGCCGGTTTCTGCTTCCCTAACTAATGCAGTCTCAGGTCCCGCGCAATTGGATTGGAGCAGAAGCTGTGCTCCCCTCACCAGAAGTCTTAAGATCCTGTGGCGGGTGTTGTGGGCAGTTGGCGAGTGTCAGCAGACCCTGCGCCCCAGCTGCTCAGGTGCTTTTCTGACCGGAAGAGGCTTGTGGCCCTGTGTGGGCCGGATTTCTCTCTCCCCAACCAGAGCAGTCTCAGGTCCCGCGTGATTGGACTGGAGCAGAAGCTGTATTCCACTCACCAGCAGTCCCAAAATCCTGCGGCGGGGGTCGTGGGTAGCTGGCGGGTGTCAGGCAACCCTGCGCTCCCGCTACCCTGGCGCTGATCCGGCCGGGTGAGGCCTGTGGCCCTACTCAGGCCGGTTTCTGCTTCCCTAACTAATGCAGTCTCAGGTCCCGCGCAATTGGATTGGCATATTCTGAGTTTTTAAGTGCAACTCAGTCATATACTATGTACTACACTGTGCATTTCGTGTAATGAGTGTTTTTCAGTAAATTCTAAGTTTTTCAGTACAAGTCACTCATATACTATGTACTACACTGTGCATTTCTTATATTCTAAGTTTTTCAGTGCAACTCACTCATATACTATGTACTACACTGTGCGTTTCTTATATTCTAAGTTTTTCAGTGCAACTCACTCATATACTATGTACTACACTGTGCGTTTCTTATATTCTAAGTTTTTCAGTGCAACTCACTCATATACTATGTACTACACTGTGCGTTACTTATATTCTAAGTTTTTCAGTGCAACTCACTCATATACTTTGTACTACACTGTGCGTTTCTTATATTCTAAGTTTTTCAGTGCAAATCACTCATATACTATGTAGTACACTGTGCATTTCGTGTAATGCGGGTTTTTCAGTAAATTCTAAGTTTTTGAGTGCAACTCACTCATATACTATGTACTACACTGTGCGTTTCTTATATTCTAAGTTTTTCAGGGCAACTCACTCATATACTATGTACTACACTGTGCATTTCGTGTAATGCGGGTTTTTCAGTAAATTCTAAGTTTTTCAGTGCAACTCACTCATATACTATGTACTACACTGTGCGTTTCTTATATTCTAAGTTTTTCAGTGCAACTCACTCATATACTATGTACTACACTGTGCGTTTCTTATATTCTAAGTTTTTCAGTGCAACTCACTCATATACTATGTACTACACTGTGCGTTTCTTATATTCTAAGTTTTTCAGTGCAACTCACTCATATACTATGTACTACACTGTGCGTTTCTCATATTCTAAGTTTTTCAGTGCAACTCACTCATATACTATGTACTACACTGTGCGTTTCTTATATTCTAAGTTTTTCAGTGCAACTCACTCATATACTATGTATTACACTGTGCGTTTCTTATATTCTAAGTTATTCAGTGCAACTCACTCATATACTATGTACTACACTGTGCGTTTCTTAAATTCTAAGTTTCTCAGTGCAACTCACTCATATACTATGTACTACACTGTGCGTTTCTTAAATTCTAAGTTTTTCAGTGCAACTCACTCATATACTATGTACTACACTGTGCGTTTCATATATTCTAAGTTTCTCAGTGCAACTCACTCATATACTATGTACTACACTGTGCGTTTCTTATATTCTAAGTTTTTCAGTGCAACTCACTCATATACTTTGTACTACATTGTGCATTTCGTGTAATGCGGGTTTTTCAGTAAATTCTAAGTTTTTCAGTGCAACTCACTCATATACTATGTACTACACTGTGCGTTTCTTATATTCTAAGTTTTTCAGTGCAACTCACTCATATACTATGTACTACACTGTGCGTTTCTTATATTCTAAGTTTTTCAGGGCAACTCACTCATATACTATGTACTACACTGTGCGTTTCTTATATTCTAAGTTTTTCAGTGCAACTCACTCATATACTATGTACTACACTGTGCGTTTCTTATTTTTTAAGTTTTTCAGTGCAACTCACTCATATACTATGTACTACACTGTGCGTTTCTTATATTCTAAGTTTTTCAGTGCAACTCACTCATATACTATGTACTACACTGTGCATTTCCTGTAATGCGGGTTTTTCAGTAAATTCTAAGTTTTTCAGTGCAACTCACTCATATACTATGTACTACACTGTGCGTTTCTTATATTCTAAGTTTTTCAGTGCAACTCACTCATATACTATGTACTACACTGTGCGTTTCTTAAATTCTAAATTTTTCAGTGCAACTCTCTCATATACTATGTACTACACTGTGCGTTTCTTATATTCTAAGTTTTTCAGTGCAACTCACTCATATACTATGTACTACACTGTGCGTTTCTTATATTCTAAGTTTTTCAGTGCAACTCACTCATATACTATGTACTACACTGTGCGTTTCTTATATTCTAAGTTTTTCAGTGCAACTCACTCATATACTATGTACTACACTGTGCGTTTCTTATATTCTAAGTTTTTCACTGCAACTCACTCATATACTATGTACTACACTGTGCATTTCATGTAATGCGGGTTTTTCAGTAAATTCTAAGTTTTTCAGTGCAACTCACTCATATACTATGTACTACATTGTGCGTTTCTTATATTCTAAGTTTTTCAGTGCAACTCACTCATATACTATGTACTACACTGTGCGTTTCTTATATTCTTAGTTTATCAGTGCAACTCACTCATATACTATGTACTACACTGTGCGTTTCTTATATTCTAAGTTTTTCAGTGCAACTCACTCATATACTATGTACTACACTGTGCATTTCGTGTAATGCGGGTTTTTCAGTAAATTCTAAGTTTTTCAGTGCAACTCACTCATATACTATGTACTACACTGTGCGTTTCTTATATTCTAAGTTTTTCAGTGCAACTCACTCATATACTATGTACTACACTGTGCGTTTCTTATATTCTAAGTTTTTCAGTGCAACTCACTCATATACTATGTACTACACTGTGCGTTTCTTATATTCTAAGTTTTTCAGTGCAACTCACTCATATACTATGTACTACACTGTGCATTTCGTGTAATGCGGGATTTTCAGTAAATTCTTAGTTTTTCAGTGCAACTCACTCATATACTATGTACTACACTGTGCGTTTCTTATATTCTAAGTTTTTCAGTGCAACTCACTCATATACTATGTACTACACTGTGCGTTTTTTATATTCTAAGTTTTTCAGTGTAACTCACTCATATACTATGTACTACACTGTGCGTTTCTTATATTCTAAGTTTTTCTAGTGCAACTCACTCATATACTATGTACTACACTGTGCGTTTCTTATTTTCTAAGTTTTTCAGTGCAACTCACTCATATACTATGTACTACACTGTGCGTTTCTTATATTCTAAGTTTTTCAGTGCAACTCACTCATATACTATGTACTACACTGTGCGTTTCTTATTTTCTAAGTTTTTCAGTGCAACTCACTCATATACTATGTACTACACTGTGCGTTTCTTATATTCTAAGTTTTTCAGTGCAACTCACTCATATACTATGTACTACACTGTGCATTTCGTGTAATGCGGGATTTTCAGTAAATTCTTAGTTTTTCAGTGCAACTCACTCATATACTATGTACTACACTGTGCGTTTCTTATATTCTAAGTTTTTCAGTGCAACTCACTCATATACTATGTACTACACTGTGCGTTTTTTATATTCTAAGTTTTTCAGTGCAACTCACTCATATACTATGTACTACACTGTGCGTTTCTTATATTCTAAGTTTTTCTAGTGCAACTCACTCATATACTATGTACTACACTGTGCGTTTCTTATTTTCTAAGTTTTTCAGTGAAACTCACTCATATACTATGTACTACACTGTGCGTTTCTTATATTCTAAGTTTTTCAGTGCAACTCACTCATATACTATGTACTACACTGTGCGTTTCTTATTTTCTAAGTTTTTCAGTGCAACTCACTCATATACTATGTACTACACTGTGCGTTTCTTATATTCTAAGTTTTTCAGTGCAACTCACTCATATACTATGTACTACACTGTGCATTTCGTGTAATGCGGGTTTTTCAGTAAATTCTAAGTTTTTCAGTGCAACTCACTCATATGCTATGTACTACACTGTGCGTTTCTTATATTCTAAGTTTTTCAGTGCAACTCACTCATATACTATGTACTACACTGTGCGTTTCTTATATTCTAAGTTTTTCAGTGCAACTCACTCATATACTATGTACTACACTGTGCATTTCGTGTAATGCGGGTATTTCAGTAAATTCTAAGTTTTTCAGTGCAACTCACTCATATACTATGTACTACACTGTGCGTTTCTTATATTCTAAGTTTTTCAGTGCAACTCACTCATATACTATGTACTACACTGTGCGTTTCTTATATTCTAAGTTTTTCAGTGCAACTCACTCATATACTATGTACTACACTGTGCGTTTCTTATATTCTAAGTTTTTCAGTGCAACTCACTCATATACTATGTACTACACTGTGCATTTCGTGTAATGCGGGTTTTTCAGTAAATTCTAAGTTTTTCAGTGCAACTCACTCATATACTATGTACTACACTGTGCGTTTCTTATATTCTAAGTTTTTCAGTGTAACTCACTCATATACTATGTACTACACTGTGCGTTTCTTATAGTCTAAGTTTTTCAGTGCAACTCACTCATATACTATGTACTACACTGTGCGTTTCTTATATTCTAAGTTTTTCAGTGCAACTCACTCATATACTATGTACTACACTGTGCGTTTCTTATATTCTAAGTTTTTCAGTGCAACTCACTCATATACTATGTACTACACTGTGCGTTTCTTATATTCTAATATTTTCAGTTCAACTCACTCATATACTATGTACTACACTGAGCGTTTCTTATATTCTAAGTTTTTCAGTGCAACTGACTCATATACTATGTACTACACTGTGCGTTTCTTATATTCTAAGTTTTTCAGTGCAACTCACTCATATACTATGTACTACACTGTGCATTTTGTGTAATGCGGGTTTTTCAGTAAATTCTAAGTTTTTCAGTGCAACTCACTCATATACTATGTACTACACTGTGCGTTTCTTACATTCTATGTTTTTCAGTGCAACTCACTCATATAATATGTACTACACTGTGCGTTTCTTATATTCTAAGTTTTTCAGTGCAACTCACTCATATACTATGTACTACACTGTGCGTTTCTTATATTCTAAGTTTTTCAGTGCAACTCACTCATATACTATGTACTACACTGTGCGTTTCTTATATTCTAAGTTTTTCAGTGCAACTCACTCATATACTATGTACTACACTGTGCGTTTCTTATATTCTAAGTTTTTCAGTGCAACTCACTCATATACTATGTACTACACTGTGCATTTCTTATATTCTAAGTTTTTCAATGCAACTCACTCATATACTATGTACTACACTGTGCATTTCGTGTAATGCGGGTTTTTCAGTAAATTCTAAGTTTTTCAGTGCAACTCATTCATATACTATGTACTACACTTTGCGTTTCAAATATTCTAAGTTTTTCAGTGCAATCACTCATATACTATATACTCCACTGTGCGTTTCTTATATTCTAAGTTTTTCAGTGCAACTCACTCATATACTATGTACTACACTGTGCGTTTCTTATATTCTAAGTTTTTCAGTGCAACTCACTCATATACTATGTACTACACTGTGCGTTTCTTATATTCTAAGTTTTTCAGTGCAACTCACTCATATACTATGTACTACACTGGGCATTTCGTGTAATGCGGGATTTTCAGTAAATTCTTAGTTTTTCAGTGCAACTCACTCATATACTATGTACTACACTGTGCGTTTCTTATATTCTAAGTTTTTCAGTGCAACTCACTCATATACTATGTACTACACTGTGCGTTTTTTATATTCTAAGTTTTTCAGTGCAACTCACTCATATACTATGTACTACACTGTGCGTTTCTTATATTCTAAGTTTTTCTAGTGCAACTCACTCATATACTATGTACTACACTGTGCGTTTCTTATTTTCTAAGTTTTTCAGTGCAACTCACTCATATACTATGTACTACACTGTGCGTTTCTTATATTCTAAGTTTTTCAGTGCAACTCACTCATATACTATGTACTACACTGTGCGTTTCTTATTTTCTAAGTTTTTCAGTGCAACTCACTCATATACTATGTACTACACTGTGCGTTTCTTATATTCTAAGTTTTTCAGTGCAAGTCACTCATATACTATGTACTACACTGTGCATTTCGTGTAATGCGGGTTTTTCAGTAAATTCTAAGTTTTTCAGTGCAACTCACTCATATGCTATGTACTACACTGTGCGTTTCTTATATTCTAAGTTTTTCAGTGCAACTCACTCATATACTATGTACTACACTGTGCGTTTCTTATATTCTAAGTTTTTCAGTGCAACTCACTTTTATACTATGTACTACACTGTGCGTTTCTTATATTCTAAGTTTTTCAGTGCAACTCACTCATATACTATGTACTACACTGTGCGTTTCTTATATTCTAAGTTTTTCAGGGCAACTCACTCATATACTATGTACTACACTGTGCGTTTCTTATATTCTAAGTTTTTCAGTGCAACTCACTCATATACTATGTACTACACTGTGCGTTTCTTATTTTCTAAGTTTTTCAGTGCAACTCACTCATATACTATGTACTACACTGTGCGTTTCTTATATTCTAAGTTTTTCAGTGCAACTCACTCATATACTATGTACTACACTGTGCATTTCCTGTAATGCGGGTTTTTCAGTAAATTCTAAGTTTTTCAGTGCAACTCACTCACATACTATGTACTACACTGTGCATTTCGTGTAATGCGGGTTTTTCAGTAAATTCTAAGTTTTTCAGTGCAACTCACTCATATACTATGTACTACACTGTGCGTTTCTTATATTCTAAGTTTTTCAGTGTAACTCACTCATATACTATGTACTACACTGTGCGTTTCTTATATTCTAAGTTTTTCAGTGCAACTCACTCATATACTATGTACTACACTGTGCGTTTCTTATATTCTAAGTTTTTCAGTGCAACTCACTCATATACTATGTACTACACTGTGCGTTTCTTATATTCTAAGTTTTTCAGTGCAACTCACTCATATACTATGTACTACACTGTGCGTTTCTTATATTCTAATATTTTCAGTTCAACTCACTCATATACTATGTACTACACTGAGCGTTTCTTATATTCTAAGTTTTTCAGTGCAACTGACTCATATACTATGTACTACACTGTGCGTTTCTTATATTCTAAGTTTTTCAGTGCAACTCACTCATATACTATGTACTACACTGTGCATTTCGTGTAATGCGGGTTTTTCAGTAAATTCTAAGTTTTTCAGTGCAACTCACTCATATACTATGTACTACACTGTGCGTTTATTACATTCTATGTTTTTCAGTGCAACTCACTCATATAATATGTACTACACTGTGCGTTTCTTATATTCTAAGTTTTTCAGTGCAACTCACTCATATACTATGTACTACACTGTGCGTTTCTTATATTCTAAGTTTTTCAGTGCAACTCACTCATATACTATGTACTACACTGTGCGTTTCTTATATTCTAAGTTTTTCAGTGCAACTCACTCATATACTATGTACTACACTGTGCGTTTCTTATATTCTAAGTTTTTCAGTGCAACTCACTCATATACTATGTACTACACTGTGCGTTTCTTATATTCTAAGTTTTTCTAGTGCAACTCACTCATATACTATGTACTACACTGTGCGTTTCTTATTTTCTAAGTTTTTCAGTGCAACTCACTCATATACTATGTACTACACTGTGCGTTTCTTATATTCTAAGTTTTTCAGTGCAACTCACTCATATACTATGTACTACACTGTGCGTTTCTTATTTTCTAAGTTTTTCAGTGCAACTCACTCATATACTATGTACTACACTGTGCGTTTCTTATATTCTAAGTTTTTCAGTGCAAGTCACTCATATACTATGTACTACACTGTGCATTTCGTGTAATGCGGGTTTTTCAGTAAATTCTAAGTTTTTCAGTGCAACTCACTCATATGCTATGTACTACACTGTGCGTTTCTTATATTCTAAGTTTTTCAGTGCAACTCACTCATATACTATGTACTACACTGTGCGTTTCTTATATTCTAAGTTTTTCAGTGCAACTCACTTTTATACAATGTACTACACTGTGCGTTTCTTATATTCTAAGTTTTTCAGTGCAACTCACTCATATACTATGTACTACACTGTGCGTTTCTTATATTCTAAGTTTTTCAGGGCAACTCACTCATATACTATGTACTACACTGTGCGTTTCTTATATTCTAAGTTTTTCAGTGCAACTCACTCATATACTATGTACTACACTGTGCGTTTCTTATTTTCTAAGTTTTTCAGTGCAACTCACTCATATACTATGTACTACACTGTGCGTTTCTTATATTCTAAGTTTTTCAGTGCAACTCACTCATATACTATGTACTACACTGTGCATTTCCTGTAATGCGGGTTTTTCAGTAAATTCTAAGTTTTTCAGTGCAACTCACTCACATACTATGTACTACACTGTGCATTTCGTGTAATGCGGGTTTTTCAGTAAATTCTAAGTTTTTCAGTGCAACTCACTCATATACTATGTACTACACTGTGCGTTTCTTATATTCTAAGTTTTTCAGTGTAACTCACTCATATACTATGTACTACACTGTGCGTTTCTTATATTCTAAGTTTTTCAGTGCAACTCACTCATATACTATGTACTACACTGTGCGTTTCTTATATTCTAAGTTTTTCAGTGCAACTCACTCATATACTATGTACTACACTGTGCGTTTCTTATATTCTAAGTTTTTCAGTGCAACTCACTCATATACTATGTACTACACTGTGCGTTTCTTATATTCTAATATTTTCAGTTCAACTCACTCATATACTATGTACTACACTGAGCGTTTCTTATATTCTAAGTTTTTCAGTGCAACTGACTCATATACTATGTACTACACTGTGCGTTTCTTATATTCTAAGTTTTTCAGTGCAACTCACTCATATACTATGTACTACACTGTGCATTTCGTGTAATGCGGGTTTTTCAGTAAATTCTAAGTTTTTCAGTGCAACTCACTCATATACTATGTACTACACTGTGCGTTTATTACATTCTATGTTTTTCAGTGCAACTCACTCATATAATATGTACTACACTGTGCGTTTCTTATATTCTAAGTTTTTCAGTGCAACTCACTCATATACTATGTACTACACTGTGCGTTTCTTATATTCTAAGTTTTTCAGTGCAACTCACTCATATACTATGTACTACACTGTGCGTTTCTTATATTCTAAGTTTTTCAGTGCAACTCACTCATATACTATGTACTACACTGTGCGTTTCTTATATTCTAAGTTTTTCAGTGCAACTCACTCATATACTATGTACTACACTGTGCGTTTCTTATATTCTAAGTTTTTCAGTGCAACTCACTCATATACTATGTACTACACTGTGCATTTCGTGTAATGCGGGTTTTTCAGTAAATTCTAAGTTTTTCAGTGCAACTCACTCATATACTATGTACTACACTGTGCGTTTCTTATATTCTAATATTTTCAGTGCAACTCACTCATATACTATGTACTACACTGTGCGTTTCTTATATTCTAAGTTTTTCAGTGCAACTCACTCATATACTATGTACTACACTGTGCGTTTCTTATATTCTACGTTTTTCAGTGCAACTCACTCTTATACTATGTACTACACTGTGCATTTCGTGTAATGCGGGTTTTTCAGTAAATTCTAAGTTTTTCAGTGCAACTCACTCATATACTATGTACTACACTGTGCGTTTCTTATATTCTAAGTTTTTCAGTGCAACTCACTCATATACTATGTACTACACTGTGCATTTCTTATATTCTAAGTTTTTCAATGCAACTCACTCATATACTATGTACTACACTGTGCATTTCGTGTAATGCGGGTTTTTCAGTAAATTCTAAGTTTTTCAGTGCAACTCATTCATATACTATGTACTACACTTTGCGTTTCAAATATTCTAAGTTTTTCAGTGCAATCACTCATATACTATATACTCCACTGTGCGTTTCTTATATTCTAAGTTTTTCAGTGCAACTCACTCATATACTATGTACTACACTGTGCGTTTCTTATATTCTAAGTTTTTCAGTGCAACTCACTCATATACTATGTACTACACTGTGCGTTTCTTATATTCTAAGTTTTTCAGTGCAACTCACTCATATACTATGTACTACACTGTGCATTTCGTGTAATGCGGGATTTTCAGTAAATTCTTAGTTTTTCAGTGCAACTCACTCATATACTATGTACTACACTGTGCGTTTCTTATATTCTAAGTTTTTCAGTGCAACTCACTCATATACTATGTACTACACTGTGCGTTTCTTATTTTCTAAGTTTTTCAGTGCAACTCACTCATATACTATGTACTACACTGTGCGTTTCTTATATTCTAAGTTTTTCAGTGCAACTCACTCATATACTATGTACTACACTGTGCATTTCGTGTAATGCGGGTTTTTCAGTAAATTCTAAGTTTTTCAGTGCAACTCACTCATATGCTATGTACTACACTGTGCGTTTCTTATATTCTAAGTTTTTCAGTGTAACTCACTCATATACTATGTACTACACTGTGCGTTTCTTATATTTTAAGTTTTTCAGTGCAACTCACTCATATACTATGTACTACACTGTGCGTTTCTTATATTCTAAGTTTTTCAGTGCAACTCACTCATATACTATGTACTACACTGTGCATTTCGTGTAATGCGGGATTTTCAGTAAATTCTTAGTTTTTCAGTGCAACTCACTCATATACTATGTACTACACTGTGCGTTTCTTATATTCTAAGTTTTTCAGTGCAACTCACTCATATACTATGTACTACACTGTGCGTTTTTTATATTCTAAGTTTTTCAGTGCAACTCACTCATATACTATGTACTACACTGTGCGTTTCTTATATTCTAAGTTTTTCTAGTGCAACTCACTCATATACTATGTACTACACTGTGCGTTTCTTATTTTCTAAGTTTTTCAGTGCAACTCACTCATATACTATGTACTACACTGTGCGTTTCTTATATTCTAAGTTTTTCAGTGCAACTCACTCATATACTATGTACTACACTGTGCGTTTCTTATTTTCTAAGTTTTTCAGTGCAACTCACTCATATACTATGTACTACACTGTGCGTTTCTTATATTCTAAGTTTTTCAGTGCAACTCACTCATATACTATGTACTACACTGTGCATTTCGTGTAATGCGGGTTTTTCAGTAAATTCTAAGTTTTTCAGTGCAACTCACTCATATGCTATGTACTACACTGTGCGTTTCTTATATTCTAAGTTTTACAGTGCAACTCACTCATATACTATGTACTACACTGTGCGTTTCTTATATTCTAAGTTTTTCAGTGCAACTCACTTTTATACTATGTACTACACTGTGCGTTTCTTATATTCTAAGTTTTTCAGTGCAACTCACTCATATACTATGTACTACACTGTGCGTTTCTTATATTCTAAGTTTTTCAGGGCAACTCACTCATATACTATGTACTACACTGTGCGTTTCTTATATTCTAAGTTTTTCAGTGCAACTCACTCATATACTATGTACTACACTGTGCGTTTCTTATTTTCTAAGTTTTTCAGTGCAACTCACTCATATACTATGTACTACACTGTGCGTTTCTTATATTCTAAGTTTTTCAGTGCAACTCACTCATATACTATGTACTACACTGTGCATTTCCTGTAATGCGGGTTTTTCAGTAAATTCTAAGTTTTTCAGTGCAACTCACTCATATACTATGTACTACACTGTGCGTTTCTTATATTCTAAGTTTTTCAGTGCAACTCACTCATATACTATGTACTACACTGTGCGTTTCTTACATTCTATGTTTTTCAGTGCAACTCACTCATATAATATGTACTACACTGTGCGTTTCTTATATTCTAAGTTTTTCAGTGCAACTCACTCATATACTATGTACTACACTGTGCGTTTCTTATATTCTAAGTTTTTCAGTGCAACTCACTCATATACTATGTACTACACTGTGCGTTTCTTATATTCTAAGTTTTTCAGTGCAACTCACTCATATACTATGTACTACACTGTGCGTTTCTTATATTCTAAGTTTTTCAGTGCAACTCACTCATATACTATGTACTACAGTGTGCGTTTCTTATATTCTAAGTTTTTCAGTGCAACTCACTCATATACTATGTACTACACTGTGCATTTCGTGTAATGCGGGTTTTTCAGTAAATTCTAAGTTTTTCAGTGCAACTCACTCATATACTATGTACTACACTGTGCGTTTCTTATATTCTAAGTTTTTCAGTGCAACTCACTCATATACTATGTACTACACTGTGCGTTTCTTATATTCTACGTTTTTCAGTGCAACTCTCTCTTATACTATGTACTACACTGTGCGTTTCTTATATTCTACGTTTTTCAGTGCAACTCACTCTTATACTATGTACTACACTGTGCATTTCGTGTAATGCGGGTTTTTCAGTAAATTCTAAGTTTTTCAGTGCAACTCACTCATATACTATGTACTACACTGTGCGTTTCTTATATTCTAAGTTTTTCAGTGCAACTCACTCATATACTATGTACTACACTGTGCATTTCTTATATTCTAAGTTTTTCAATGCAACTCACTCATATACTATGTACTACACTGTGCATTTCGTGTAATGCGGGTTTTTCAGTAAATTCTAAGTTTTTCAGTGCAACTCATTCATATACTATGTACTACACTTTGCGTTTCAAATATTCTAAGTTTTTCAGTGCAATCACTCATATACTATATACTCCACTGTGCGTTTCTTATATTCTAAGTTTTTCAGTGCAACTCACTCATATACTATGTACTACACTGTGCATTTCGTGTAATGCGGGTTTTTCAGTAAATTCTAAGTTTTTCAGTGCAACTCACTCATATACTATGTACTACACTGTGCGTTTCTTATATTCTAAGTTTTTCAGTGCAACTCACTCATATACTATGTACTACACTGTGCGTTTCTTATATTCTAAGTTTTTCAGTGCAACTCACTCATATACTATGTACTACACTGTGCGTTTCTTATATTCTAAGTTTTTCAGTGCAACTCACTCATATACTATGTACTACACTGTGCGTTTCTTATATTCTAAGTTTTTCAGTGCAACTCACTCATATACTATGTACTACACTGTGCGTTTCTTATATTCTAATATTTTCAGTTCAACTCACTCATATACTATGTACTACACTGAGCGTTTCTTATATTCTAAGTTTTTCAGTGCAACTGACTCATATACTATGTACTACACTGTGCGTTTCTTATATTCTAAGTTTTTCAGTGCAACTCACTCATATACTATGTACTACACTGTGCATTTCGTGTAATGCGGGTTTTTCAGTAAATTCTAAGTTTTTCAGTGCAACTCACTCATATACTATGTACTACACTGTGCGTTTCTTACATTCTATGTTTTTCAGTGCAACTCACTCATATAATATGTACTACACTGTGCGTTTCTTATATTCTAAGTTTTTCAGTGCAACTCACTCATATACTATGTACTACACTGTGCGTTTCTTATATTCTAAGTTTTTCAGTGCAACTCACTCATATACTATGTACTACACTCTGCGTTTCTTATATTCTAAGTTTTTCAGTGCAACTCACTCATATACTATGTACTACACTGCGTTTCTTATATTCTAAGTTTTTCAGTGCAACTCACTCATATACTATGTACTACATTGTGCGTTTCTTATATTCTAAGTTTTTCAGTGCAACTCACTCATATACTATGTACTACACTGTGCATTTCGTGTAATGCGGGTTTTTCAGTAAATTCTAAGTTTTTCAGTGCAACTCACTCATATACTATGTACTACACTGTGCGTTTCTTATATTCTAAGTTTTTCAGTGCAACTCACTCATATACTATGTACTACACTGTGCGTTTCTTATATTCTAAGTTTTTCAGTGCAACTCACTCATATACTATGTACTACACTGTGCATTTCGTGTAATGCGGGATTTTCAGTAAATTCTTAGTTTTTCAGTGCAACTCACTCATATACTATGTACTACACTGTGCGTTTCTTATATTCTAAGTTTTTCAGTGCAACTCACTCATATACTATGTACTACACTGTGCGTTTTTTACATTCTAAGTTTTTCAGTGCAACTCACTCATATACTATGTACTACACTGTGCGTTTCTTATATTCTAAGTTTTTCTAGTGCAACTCACTCATATACTATGTACTACACTGTGCGTTTCTTATTTTCTAAGTTTTTCAGTGCAACTCACTCATATACTATGTACTACACTGTGCGTTTCTTATATTCTAAGTTTTTCAGTGCAACTCACTCATATACTATGTACTACACTGTGCGTTTCTTATTTTCTAAGTTTTTCAGTGCAACTCACTCATATACTATGTACTACACTGTGCGTTTCTTATTTTCTAAGTTTTTCAGTGCAACTCACTCATATACTATGTACTACACTGTGCGTTTCTTATATTCTAAGTTTTTCAGTGCAACTCACTCATATACTATGTACTACACTGTGCATTTCGTGTAATGCGGGTTTTTCAGTAAATTCTAATTTTTTCAGTGCAACTCACTCATATGCTATGTACTACACTGTGCGTTTCTTATATTCTAAGTTTTTCAGTGCAACTCACTCATATACTATGTACTACACTGTGCGTTTCTTATATTCTAAGTTTTTCAGTGCAACTCACTCATATACTATGTACTACACTGTGCATTTCGTGTAATGCGGGTATTTCAGTAAATTCTAAGTTTTTCAGTGCAACTCACTCATATACTATGTACTACACTGTGCGTTTCTTATATTCTAAGTTTTTCAGTGCAACTCACTCATATATATGTACTACACTGTGCGTTTCTTATATTCTAAGTTTTTCAGTGCAACTCACTCATATACTATGTACTACACTGTGCGTTTCTTATATTCTAAGTTTTTCAGTGCAACTCACTCATATACTATGTACTACACTGTGCATTTCGTGTAATGCGGGTTTTTCAGTAAATTCTAAGTTTTTCAGTGCAACTCACTCATATACTATGTACTACACTGTACGTTTCTTATATTCTAAGTTTTTCAGTGTAACTCACTCATATACTATGTACTACACTGTGCGTTTCTTATATTCTAAGTTTTTCAGTGCAACTCACTCATATACTATGTACTACACTGTGCGTTTCTTATATTCTAAGTTTTTCAGTGCAACTCACTCATATACTATGTACTACACTGTGCGTTTCTTATATTCTAAGTTTTTCAGTGCAACTCACTCATATACTATGTACTACACTGTGCGTTTCTTATATTCTAATATTTTCAGTTCAACTCACTCATATACTATGTACTACACTGAGCGTTTCTTATATTCTAAGTTTTTCAGTGCAACTGACTCATATACTATGTACTACACTGTGCGTTTCTTATATTCTAAGTTTTTCAGTGCAACTCACTCATATACTATGTACTACACTGTGCATTTCGTGTAATGCGGGTTTTTCAGTAAATTCTAAGTTTTTCAGTGCAACTCACTCATATACTATGTACTACACGGTGCGTTTCTTACATTCTATGTTTTTCAGTGCAACTCACTCATATAATATGTACTACACTGTGCGTTTCTTATATTCTAAGTTTTTCAGTGCAACTCACTCATATACTATGTACTACACTGTGCGTTTCTTATATTCTAAGTTTTTCAGTGCAACTCACTCATATACTATGTACTACACTGTGCGTTTCTTATATTCTAAGTTTTTCAGTGCAACTCACTCATATACTATGTACTACACTGTGCGTTTCTTATATTCTAAGTTTTTCAGTGCAACTCACTCATATACTATGTACTACACTGTGCGTTTCTTATATTCTAAGTTTTTCAGTGCAACTCAATCATATACTATGTACTACACTGTGCATTTCGTGTAATGCGGGTTTTTCAGTAAATTCTAAGTTTTTCAGTGCAATTCACTCATATACTATGTACTACACTGTGCGTTTCTTATATTCTAATATTTTCAGTGCAACTCACTCATATACTATGTACTACACTGTGCGTTTCTTATATTCAAAGTTTTTCAGTGCAACTCACTCATATACTATGTACTACACTGTGCGTTTCTTATATTCTACGTTTTTCAGTGCAACTCACTCTTATACTATGTACTACACTGTGCATTTCGTGTAATGCGGGTTTTTCAGTAAATTCTAAGTTTTTCAGTGCAACTCAATCATATACTATGTACTACACTGTGCGTTTCTTATATTCTAAGTTTTTCAGTGCAACTCACTCATATACTATGTACTACACTATGCATTTCTTATATTCTAAGTTTTTCAATGCAACTCACTCATATACTATGTACTACACTGTGCATTTCGTGTAATGCGGGTTTTTCAGTAAATTCTAAGTTTTTCAGTGCAACTCATTCATATACTATGTACTACACTTTGCGTTTCAAATATTCTAAGTTTTTCAGTGCAATCACTCATATACTATATACTCCACTGTGCGTTTCTTATATTCTAAGTTTTTCAGTGCAACTCACTCATATACTATGTACTACACTGTGCGTTTCTTATATTCTAAGTTTTTCAGTTCAACTCACTCATATACTATGTACTACACTGTGCGTTTCTTATATTCTAAGTTTTTCAGTGCAACTCACTCATATACTATGTACTACACTGTGCGATTCTTATATTCTAAGTTTTTCAGTGCAACTCACTCATATACTATGTACTACACTGTGCATTTCGTGTAATGCGGGTTTTTCAGTAAATTCTAAGTTTTTCAGTGCAACTCACTCATATACTATGTACTACACTGTGCGTTTCTTATATTCTAAGTTTTTCAGTGCAACTCACTCATATACTATGTACTACACTGTGCGTTTCTTATATTCTACGTTTTTCAGTGCAACTCACTCTTATACTATGTACTACACTGTGCGTTTCTTATATTCTACGTTTTTCAGTGCAACTCACTCTTATACTATGTACTACACTGTGCATTTCGTGTAATGCGGGTTTTTCAGTAAATTCTAAGTTTTTCAGTGCAACTCACTCATATACTATGTACTACACTGTGCGTTTCTTATATTCTAAGTTTTTCAGTGCAACTCACTCATATACTATGTACTACACTGTGCATTTCTTATATTCTAAGTTTTTCAATGCAACTCACTCATATACTATGTACTACACTGTGCATTTCGTGTAATGCGGGTTTTTCAGTAAATTCTAAGTTTTTCAGTGCAACTCATTCATATACTATGTACTACACTTTGCGTTTCAAATATTCTAAGTTTTTCAGTGCAATCACTCATATACTATATACTCCACTGTGCGTTTCTTATATTCTAAGTTTTTCAGTGCAACTCACTCATATACTATGTACTACACTGTGCGTTTCTTATATTCTAAGTTTTTCAGTGCAACTCACTCATATACTATGTACTACACTGTGCGTTTCTTATATTCTAAGTTTTTCAGTGCAACTCACTCATATACTATGTACTACACTGTGCATTTCGTGTAATGCGGGATTTTCAGTAAATTCTTAGTTTTTCAGTGCAACTCACTCATATACTATGTACTACACTGTGCGTTTCTTATATTCTAAGTTTTTCAGTGCAACTCACTCATATACTATGTACTACACTGTGCGTTTTTTACATTCTAAGTTTTTCAGTGCAACTCACTCATATACTATGTACTACACTGTGCGTTTCTTATATTCTAAGTTTTTCTAGTGCAACTCACTCATATACTATGTACTACACTGTGCGTTTCTTATTTTCTAAGTTTTTCAGTGCAACTCACTCATATACTATGTACTACACTGTGCGTTTCTTATATTCTAAGTTTTTCAGTGCAACTCACTCATATACTATGTACTACACTGTGCGTTTCTTATTTTCTAAGTTTTTCAGTGCAACTCACTCATATACTATGTACTACACTGTGCGTTTCTTATTTTCTAAGTTTTTCAGTGCAACTCACTCATATACTATGTACTACACTGTGCGTTTCTTATATTCTAAGTTTTTCAGTGCAACTCACTCATATACTATGTACTACACTGTGCATTTCGTGTAATGCGGGTTTTTCAGTAAATTCTAAGTTTTTCAGTGCAACTCACTCATATGCTATGTACTACACTGTGCGTTTCTTATATTCTAAGTTTTTCAGTGCAACTCACTCATATACTATGTACTACACTGTGCGTTTCTTATATTCTAAGTTTTTCAGTGCAACTTACTCATATACTATGTACTACAGTGTGCGTTTCTTATATTCTAAGTTTTTCAGTGCAACTCACTCATATACTATGTACTACACTGTGCATTTCGTGTAATGCGGGTTTTTCAGTAAATTCTAAGTTTTTCAGTGCAACTCACTCATATACTATGTACTACACTGTGCGTTTCTTATATTCTAAGTTTTTCAGTGCAACTCACTCATATACTATGTACTACACTGTGCGTTTCTTATATTCTACGTTTTTCAGTGCAACTCTCTCTTATACTATGTACTACACTGTGCGTTTCTTATATTCTACGTTTTTCAGTGCAACTCACTCTTATACTATGTACTACACTGTGCATTTCGTGTAATGCGGGTTTTTCAGTAAATTCTAAGTTTTTCAGTGCAACTCACTCATATACTATGTACTACACTGTGCGTTTCTTATATTCTAAGTTTTTCAGTGCAACTCACTCATATACTATGTACTACACTGTGCATTTCTTATATTCTAAGTTTTTCAATGCAACTCACTCATATACTATGTACTACACTGTGCATTTCGTGTAATGCGGGTTTTTCAGTAAATTCTAAGTTTTTCAGTGCAACTCATTCATATACTATGTACTACACTTTGCGTTTCAAATATTCTAAGTTTTTCAGTGCAATCACTCATATACTATATACTCCACTGTCCGTTTCTTATATTCTAAGTTTTTCAGTGCAACTCACTCATATACTATGTACTACACTGTGCATTTCGTGTAATGCGGGTTTTTCAGTAAATTCTAAGTTTTTCAGTGCAACTCACTCATATACTATGTACTACACTGTGCGTTTCTTATATTCTAAGTTTCTCAGTGCAACTCACTCATATACTATGTACTACACTGTGCGTTTCTTATATTCTAAGTTTTTCAGTGCAACTCACTCATATACTATGTACTACATTGTGCATTTCGTGTAATGCGGGTTTTTCAGTAAATTCTAAGTTTTTCAGTGCAACTCACTCATATACTATGTACTACACTGTGCATTTCGTGTAATGCGGGTTTTTCAGTAAATTCTAAGTTTTTCAGTGCAACTCACTCATATACTATGTACTACACTGTGCGTTTCTTACATTCTATGTTTTTCAGTGCAACTCACTCATATAATATGTACTACACTGTGCGTTTCTTATATTCTAAGTTTTTCAGTGCAACTCACTCATATACTATGTACTACACTGTGCGTTTCTTATATTCTAAGTTTTTCAGTGCAACTCACTCATATACTATGTACTACACTCTGCGTTTCTTATATTCTAAGTTTTTCAGTGCAACTCACTCATATACTATGTACTACACTGCGTTTCTTATATTCTAAGTTTTTCAGTGCAACTCACTCATATACTATGTACTACATTGTGCGTTTCTTATATTCTAAGTTTTTCAGTGCAACTCACTCATATACTATGTACTACACTGTGCATTTCGTGTAATGCGGGTTTTTCAGTAAATTCTAAGTTTTTCAGTGCAACTCACTCATATACTATGTACTACACTGTGCGTTTCTTATATTCTAAGTTTTTCAGTGCAACTCACTCATATACTATGTACTACACTGTGCGTTTCTTATATTCTAAGTTTTTCAGTGCAACTCACTCATATACTATGTACTACACTGTGCATTTCGTGTAATGCGGGATTTTCAGTAAATTCTTAGTTTTTCAGTGCAACTCACTCATATACTATGTACTACACTGTGCGTTTCTTATATTCTAAGTTTTTCAGTGCAACTCACTCATATACTATGTACTACACTGTGCGTTTTTTACATTCTAAGTTTTTCAGTGCAACTCACTCATATACTATGTACTACACTGTGCGTTTCTTATATTCTAAGTTTTTCTAGTGCAACTCACTCATATACTATGTACTACACTGTGCGTTTCTTATTTTCTAAGTTTTTCAGTGCAACTCACTCATATACTATGTACTACACTGTGCGTTTCTTATATTCTAAGTTTTTCAGTGCAACTCACTCATATACTATGTACTACACTGTGCGTTTCTTATTTTCTAAGTTTTTCAGTGCAACTCACTCATATACTATGTACTACACTGTGCGTTTCTTATTTTCTAAGTTTTTCAGTGCAACTCACTCATATACTATGTACTACACTGTGCGTTTCTTATATTCTAAGTTTTTCAGTGCAACTCACTCATATACTATGTACTACACTGTGCATTTCGTGTAATGCGGGTTTTTCAGTAAATTCTAATTTTTTCAGTGCAACTCACTCATATGCTATGTACTACACTGTGCGTTTCTTATATTCTAAGTTTTTCAGTGCAACTCACTCATATACTATGTACTACACTGTGCGTTTCTTATATTCTAAGTTTTTCAGTGCAACTCACTCATATACTATGTACTACACTGTGCATTTCGTGTAATGCGGGTTTTTCAGTAAATTCTAAGTTTTTCAGTGCAACTCACTCATATACTATGTACTACACTGTGCGTTTCTTACATTCTATGTTTTTCAGTGCAACTCACTCATATAATATGTACTACACTGTGCGTTTCTTATATTCTAAGTTTTTCAGTGCAACTCACTCATATACTATGTACTACACTGTGCGTTTCTTATATTCTAAGTTTTTCAGTGCAACTCACTCATATACTATGTACTACACTCTGCGTTTCTTATATTCTAAGTTTTTCAGTGCAACTCACTCATATACTATGTACTACACTGCGTTTCTTATATTCTAAGTTTTTCAGTGCAACTCACTCATATACTATGTACTACATTGTGCGTTTCTTATATTCTAAGTTTTTCAGTGCAACTCACTCATATACTATGTACTACACTGTGCATTTCGTGTAATGCGGGTTTTTCAGTAAATTCTAAGTTTTTCAGTGCAACTCACTCATATACTATGTACTACACTGTGCGTTTCTTATATTCTAAGTTTTTCAGTGCAACTCACTCATATACTATGTACTACACTGTGCGTTTCTTATATTCTAAGTTTTTCAGTGCAACTCACTCATATACTATGTACTACACTGTGCATTTCGTGTAATGCGGGATTTTCAGTAAATTCTTAGTTTTTCAGTGCAACTCACTCATATACTATGTACTACACTGTGCGTTTCTTATATTCTAAGTTTTTCAGTGCAACTCACTCATATACTATGTACTACACTGTGCGTTTTTTACATTCTAAGTTTTTCAGTGCAACTCACTCATATACTATGTACTACACTGTGCGTTTCTTATATTCTAAGTTTTTCTAGTGCAACTCACTCATATACTATGTACTACACTGTGCGTTTCTTATTTTCTAAGTTTTTCAGTGCAACTCACTCATATACTATGTACTACACTGTGCGTTTCTTATATTCTAAGTTTTTCAGTGCAACTCACTCATATACTATGTACTACACTGTGCGTTTCTTATTTTCTAAGTTTTTCAGTGCAACTCACTCATATACTATGTACTACACTGTGCGTTTCTTATTTTCTAAGTTTTTCAGTGCAACTCACTCATATACTATGTACTACACTGTGCGTTTCTTATATTCTAAGTTTTTCAGTGCAACTCACTCATATACTATGTACTACACTGTGCATTTCGTGTAATGCGGGTTTTTCAGTAAATTCTAATTTTTTCAGTGCAACTCACTCATATGCTATGTACTACACTGTGCGTTTCTTATATTCTAAGTTTTTCAGTGCAACTCACTCATATACTATGTACTACACTGTGCGTTTCTTATATTCTAAGTTTTTCAGTGCAACTCACTCATATACTATGTACTACACTGTGCATTTCGTGTAATGCGGGTATTTCAGTAAATTCTAAGTTTTTCAGTGCAACTCACTCATATACTATGTACTACACTGTGCGTTTCTTATATTCTAAGTTTTTCAGTGCAACTCACTCATATATATGTACTACACTGTGCGTTTCTTATATTCTAAGTTTTTCAGTGCAACTCACTCATATACTATGTACTACACTGTGCGTTTCTTATATTCTAAGTTTTTCAGTGCAACTCACTCATATACTATGTACTACACTGTGCATTTCGTGTAATGCGGGTTTTTCAGTAAATTCTAAGTTTTTCAGTGCAACTCACTCATATACTATGTACTACACTGTACGTTTCTTATATTCTAAGTTTTTCAGTGTAACTCACTCATATACTATGTACTACACTGTGCGTTTCTTATATTCTAAGTTTTTCAGTGCAACTCACTCATATACTATGTACTACACTGTGCGTTTCTTATATTCTAAGTTTTTCAGTGCAACTCACTCATATACTATGTACTACACTGTGCGTTTCTTATATTCTAAGTTTTTCAGTGCAACTCACTCATATACTATGTACTACACTGTGCGTTTCTTATATTCTAATATTTTCAGTTCAACTCACTCATATACTATGTACTACACTGAGCGTTTCTTATATTCTAAGTTTTTCAGTGCAACTGACTCATATACTATGTACTACACTGTGCGTTTCTTATATTCTAAGTTTTTCAGTGCAACTCACTCATATACTATGTACTACACTGTGCATTTCGTGTAATGCGGGTTTTTCAGTAAATTCTAAGTTTTTCAGTGCAACTCACTCATATACTATGTACTACACGGTGCGTTTCTTACATTCTATGTTTTTCAGTGCAACTCACTCATATAATATGTACTACACTGTGCGTTTCTTATATTCTAAGTTTTTCAGTGCAACTCACTCATATACTATGTACTACACTGTGCGTTTCTTATATTCTAAGTTTTTCAGTGCAACTCACTCATATACTATGTACTACACTGTGCGTTTCTTATATTCTAAGTTTTTCAGTGCAACTCACTCATATACTATGTACTACACTGTGCGTTTCTTATATTCTAAGTTTTTCAGTGCAACTCACTCATATACTATGTACTACACTGTGCGTTTCTTATATTCTAAGTTTTTCAGTGCAACTCAATCATATACTATGTACTACACTGTGCATTTCGTGTAATGCGGGTTTTTCAGTAAATTCTAAGTTTTTCAGTGCAATTCACTCATATACTATGTACTACACTGTGCGTTTCTTATATTCTAATATTTTCAGTGCAACTCACTCATATACTATGTACTACACTGTGCGTTTCTTATATTCAAAGTTTTTCAGTGCAACTCACTCATATACTATGTACTACACTGTGCGTTTCTTATATTCTACGTTTTTCAGTGCAACTCACTCTTATACTATGTACTACACTGTGCATTTCGTGTAATGCGGGTTTTTCAGTAAATTCTAAGTTTTTCAGTGCAACTCAATCATATACTATGTACTACACTGTGCGTTTCTTATATTCTAAGTTTTTCAGTGCAACTCACTCATATACTATGTACTACACTATGCATTTCTTATATTCTAAGTTTTTCAATGCAACTCACTCATATACTATGTACTACACTGTGCATTTCGTGTAATGCGGGTTTTTCAGTAAATTCTAAGTTTTTCAGTGCAACTCATTCATATACTATGTACTACACTTTGCGTTTCAAATATTCTAAGTTTTTCAGTGCAATCACTCATATACTATATACTCCACTGTGCGTTTCTTATATTCTAAGTTTTTCAGTGCAACTCACTCATATACTATGTACTACACTGTGCGTTTCTTATATTCTAAGTTTTTCAGTTCAACTCACTCATATACTATGTACTACACTGTGCGTTTCTTATATTCTAAGTTTTTCAGTGCAACTCACTCATATACTATGTACTACACTGTGCGATTCTTATATTCTAAGTTTTTCAGTGCAACTCACTCATATACTATGTACTACACTGTGCATTTCGTGTAATGCGGGTTTTTCAGTAAATTCTAAGTTTTTCAGTGCAACTCACTCATATACTATGTACTACACTGTGCGTTTCTTATATTCTAAGTTTTTCAGTGCAACTCACTCATATACTATGTACTACACTGTGCGTTTCTTATATTCTACGTTTTTCAGTGCAACTCACTCTTATACTATGTACTACACTGTGCGTTTCTTATATTCTACGTTTTTCAGTGCAACTCACTCTTATACTATGTACTACACTGTGCATTTCGTGTAATGCGGGTTTTTCAGTAAATTCTAAGTTTTTCAGTGCAACTCACTCATATACTATGTACTACACTGTGCGTTTCTTATATTCTAAGTTTTTCAGTGCAACTCACTCATATACTATGTACTACACTGTGCATTTCTTATATTCTAAGTTTTTCAATGCAACTCACTCATATACTATGTACTACACTGTGCATTTCGTGTAATGCGGGTTTTTCAGTAAATTCTAAGTTTTTCAGTGCAACTCATTCATATACTATGTACTACACTTTGCGTTTCAAATATTCTAAGTTTTTCAGTGCAATCACTCATATACTATATACTCCACTGTGCGTTTCTTATATTCTAAGTTTTTCAGTGCAACTCACTCATATACTATGTACTACACTGTGCGTTTCTTATATTCTAAGTTTTTCAGTGCAACTCACTCATATACTATGTACTACACTGTGCGTTTCTTATATTCTAAGTTTTTCAGTGCAACTCACTCATATACTATGTACTACACTGTGCATTTCGTGTAATGCGGGATTTTCAGTAAATTCTTAGTTTTTCAGTGCAACTCACTCATATACTATGTACTACACTGTGCGTTTCTTATATTCTAAGTTTTTCAGTGCAACTCACTCATATACTATGTACTACACTGTGCGTTTTTTACATTCTAAGTTTTTCAGTGCAACTCACTCATATACTATGTACTACACTGTGCGTTTCTTATATTCTAAGTTTTTCTAGTGCAACTCACTCATATACTATGTACTACACTGTGCGTTTCTTATTTTCTAAGTTTTTCAGTGCAACTCACTCATATACTATGTACTACACTGTGCGTTTCTTATATTCTAAGTTTTTCAGTGCAACTCACTCATATACTATGTACTACACTGTGCGTTTCTTATTTTCTAAGTTTTTCAGTGCAACTCACTCATATACTATGTACTACACTGTGCGTTTCTTATTTTCTAAGTTTTTCAGTGCAACTCACTCATATACTATGTACTACACTGTGCGTTTCTTATATTCTAAGTTTTTCAGTGCAACTCACTCATATACTATGTACTACACTGTGCATTTCGTGTAATGCGGGTTTTTCAGTAAATTCTAAGTTTTTCAGTGCAACTCACTCATATGCTATGTACTACACTGTGCGTTTCTTATATTCTAAGTTTTTCAGTGCAACTCACTCATATACTATGTACTACACTGTGCGTTTCTTATATTCTAAGTTTTTCAGTGCAACTTACTCATATACTATGTACTACAGTGTGCGTTTCTTATATTCTAAGTTTTTCAGTGCAACTCACTCATATACTATGTACTACACTGTGCATTTCGTGTAATGCGGGTTTTTCAGTAAATTCTAAGTTTTTCAGTGCAACTCACTCATATACTATGTACTACACTGTGCGTTTCTTATATTCTAAGTTTTTCAGTGCAACTCACTCATATACTATGTACTACACTGTGCGTTTCTTATATTCTACGTTTTTCAGTGCAACTCTCTCTTATACTATGTACTACACTGTGCGTTTCTTATATTCTACGTTTTTCAGTGCAACTCACTCTTATACTATGTACTACACTGTGCATTTCGTGTAATGCGGGTTTTTCAGTAAATTCTAAGTTTTTCAGTGCAACTCACTCATATACTATGTACTACACTGTGCGTTTCTTATATTCTAAGTTTTTCAGTGCAACTCACTCATATACTATGTACTACACTGTGCATTTCTTATATTCTAAGTTTTTCAATGCAACTCACTCATATACTATGTACTACACTGTGCATTTCGTGTAATGCGGGTTTTTCAGTAAATTCTAAGTTTTTCAGTGCAACTCATTCATATACTATGTACTACACTTTGCGTTTCAAATATTCTAAGTTTTTCAGTGCAATCACTCATATACTATATACTCCACTGTCCGTTTCTTATATTCTAAGTTTTTCAGTGCAACTCACTCATATACTATGTACTACACTGTGCATTTCGTGTAATGCGGGTTTTTCAGTAAATTCTAAGTTTTTCAGTGCAACTCACTCATATACTATGTACTACACTGTGCGTTTCTTATATTCTAAGTTTCTCAGTGCAACTCACTCATATACTATGTACTACACTGTGCGTTTCTTATATTCTAAGTTTTTCAGTGCAACTCACTCATATACTATGTACTACATTGTGCATTTCGTGTAATGCGGGTTTTTCAGTAAATTCTAAGTTTTTCAGTGCAACTCACTCATATACTATGTACTATACTGTGCGTTTCTTATATTCTAAGTTTTTCAGTGCAACTCAATCATATACTTTGTACTACACTGTGCTTTTCTTATATTCTAAGTTTTTCAGTGCAACTCACTCATATACTATGTACTACACTGTGCGTTTCCTATATTCAAAGTTTTTGAGTGCAACTCACTCATATACTATGTACTACACTGTGCGTTTCTTATATTCTAAGTTTTTCAGTGCAACTCACTCATATACTATGTACTACACTGTGCGTTTCTTATATTCTAAGTTTTTCAGTGAAACTCACTCATATACTATGTACTACACTGTGCGTTTCTTATATTCTAAGTTTTTGAGTGCAACTCACTCATATACTATGTACTACACTGTGCGTTTCTTATATTCTAAGTTTTTCAGAGCAACTCACTCATATACTATGTACTACACTGTGCGTTTCTTATAATCTAAGATTTTCAGTGCAACTCACTCATATACTATGTACTACACTGTGCGTTTCTTATATTCTAAGTTTTTCAGTGCAACTCACTCATATACTGTGTACTACACTGTGCGTTTCTTATATTCTAAGTTTTTCAGTGCAACTCACTCATATACTGTGTACTACACTGTGCGTTTCTTATATTCTAAGTTTTTCAGTGCAACTCACTCATATACTATGTACTACACTGTGCGTTTCTTATATTCTAAGTTTTTCAGTGCAACTCACTCATATACTATGTACTACACTGTGCGTTTCTTATATTCTAAGTTTTTTAGTGCAAATCACTCATATACTATGTACTACACTGTGCGTTTCTTATATTCTAAGTTTTTCAGTGCAACTTACTCATATACTATGTACTACACTGTGCGTTTCTTATATTCTAAGTTTTTCAGTGCAACTCACTCATATACTATGTACTACACTGTGCGTTTCTTATATTCTAAGTTTTTCAGTGCAACTCACTCATATGCTATGTACTACACTGTGCGTTTCTTATATTCTAAGTTTTTCAGTGAAACTCACTCATATACTATGTACTACACTGTGCGTTTCATATATTCTAAATTTTCAGTGCAACTCACTCATATACTATGTACTACACTGTGCGTTTCTTATATTCTAAGTTTTTCAGTGCAACTCACTCATATACTATGTACTACACTGTGCGTTTCTTATATTCTAAGTTTTTCAGTGCAACTCACTCATATACTATGTACTACACTGTGCGTCTCTTATATTCTAAGTTTTTCAGTGCAACTCACTCATATACTATGTACTACACTGTGCGTTTCTTATATTCTAAGTTTTTCAGTGCAACTCACTCATATACTATGTACTACACTGTGCGTTTCTTATATTCTGAGTTTTTCAGTGCAACTCACTCATATACTATGTACTACACTGTGCATTTCGTGTAATGCGTGTTTTTCAGTAAATTCTAAGTTTTTCAGTGCAACTCACTCATATACTATGTACTACACTGTGCGTTTCTTATATTCTAAGTTTTTCAGTGCAACTCACTCATATACTATGTACTACACTGTGCGTTTCTTATATTCTAAGTTTTTCAGTGCAACTCACTCATATACTATGTACTACACTGTGCGTTTCTTATATTCTAAGTTTTTCAGTGCAACTTACTCATATACTATGTACTACACTGTGCGTTTCTTATATTCTAAGTTTTTCAGTGCAACTCACTCATATACTATGTACTTCACTGTGCGTTTCTTATATTCTAAGATTTTCAGTGCAACTCACTCATATACTATGTACTACACTGTGCATTTCTTATATTCTAAGTTTTTCAGTGCAACTCACTCATATACTTTGTACTACACTGTGCTTTTCTTATATTCTAAGTTTTTCAGTGCAACTCACTCATATACTATGTACTACACTGTGCGTTTCTTATATTCTAAGTTTTTGAGTGCAACTCACTCATATACTATGTACTACACTGTGCGTTTTTTATATTCTAAGTTTTTTAGTGCAACTCACTCATATACTATGTACTACACTGTGCGTTTCTTATATTCTAAGTTTTTGAGTGCAACTCACTCATATACTATGTACTACACTGTGCGTTTTTTATATTCTAAGTTTTTGAGTGCAACTCACTCATATACTATGTACTACACTGTGCGTTTCTTATATTCTAAGTTTTTCAGAGCAACTCACTCATATACTATGTACTACACTGTGCGTTTCTTATAATCTAAGTTTTTCAGTGCAACTCACTCATATACTATGTACTACACTGTGCGTTTCTTATATTCTAAGTTTTTCAGTGCAACTCACTCATATACTATGTACTACACTGTGCGTTTCTTATATTCTAAGTTTTTCAGTGCAACTCACTCATATACTATGTACTACACTGTGCGTTTCTTATATTCTAAGTTTTTCAGTGCAACTCACTCATATACTATGTACTACACTGTGCGTTTCTTATATTCTAAGTTTTTCAGTGTAACTCACTCATATACTATGTACTACACTGTGCGTATCTTATATTATAAGTTTTTCAGTGCAACTCACTCATATACTATGTACTACACTGTGCGTTTCTTATATTCTAAGTTTTTCAGTGCAACTCACTCATATACTATGTACTACACTGTGCGTTTCTTATATTCTAAGTTTTTCAGTGCAACTCACTCATATACTATGTACTACACTGTGCGTTTCTTATATTCTGAGTTTTTCAGTGCCACTCACTCATATACTATGTACTACACTGTGCATTTCGTGTAATGCGGGTTTTTCAGTAAATTCTAAGTTTTTCAGTGCAACTCACTCATATACTATGTACTACACTGTGCGTTTCTTATATTCTAAGTTTTTTAGTGCAACTCACTCATATACTATGTACTACACTGTGCGTATCTTATATTCTAAGTTTTTCAGTGCAACTTACTCATATACTATGTACTACACTGTGCGTTTCTTATATTCTAAGTTTTTCAGTGCAACTCACTCATATACTATGTACTACACTGTGCGTTTCTTATATTCTAAGTTTTTCAGTGCAACTCACTCATATGCTATGTACTACACTGTGCGTTTCTTATATTCTAAGTTTTTCAGTGCAACTCACTCATATACTATGTACTACACTGTGCGTTTCATATATTCTAAATTTTCAGTGCAACTCACTCATATACTACACTGTGCGTTTCTTATATTCTAAGTTTTTCAGTGCAACTCACTCATATACTATGTACTACACTGTGCGTTTCTTATATTCTAAGTTTTTCAGTGCAACTCACTCATATACTATGTACTACACTGTGCGTTTCTTATATTCTAAGTTTTTCAGTGCAACTCACTCATATACTATGTACTACACTGTGCGTTTCTTATATTCTAAGTTTTTCAGTGCAACTCACTCATATACTATGTACTACACTGTGCGTTTCTTATATTCTAAGTTTTTCAGTGCAACTCACTCATATACTATGTACTACACTGTGCGTTTCTTATATTTTGAGTTTTTCAGTGCAACTCAGTCATATACTATGTACTACACTGTGCATTTCGTGTAATGCGTGTTTTTCAGTAAATTCTAAGTTTTTCAGTACAAGTCACTCATATACTATGTACTACACTGTGCATTTCTTATATTCTAAGTTTTTCAGTGCAACTCACTCATATACTATGTACTACACTGTGCGTTTCTTATATTCTAAGTTTTTCAGTGCAACTCACTCATATACTATGTACTACACTGTGCGTTTCTTATATTCTAAGTTTTTCAGTGCAACTCACTCATATACTATGTACTACACTGTGCGTTTCTTATATTCTAAGTTTTTCAGTGCAACTCACTCATATACTTTGTACTACACTGTGCGTTTCTTATATTCTAAGTTTTTCAGTGCAAATCACTCATATACTATGTAGTACACTGTGCATTTCGTGTAATGCGGGTTTTTCAGTAAATTCTAAGTTTTTGAGTGCAACTCACTCATATACTATGTACTACACTGTGCGTTTCTTATATTCTAAGTTTTTCAGTGCAACTCACTCATATACTATGTACTACACTGTGCATTTCGTGTAATGCGGGTTTTTCAGTAAATTCTAAGTTTTTCAGTGCAACTCACTCATATACTATGTACTACACTGTGCGTTTCTTATATTCTAAGTTTTTCAGTGCAACTCACTCATATACTATGTACTACACTGTGCGTTTCTTATATTCTAAGTTTTTCAGTGCAACTCACTCATATACTATGTACTACACTGTGCGTTTCTTATATTCTAAGTTTTTCAGTGCAACTCACTCATATACTATGTACTACACTGTGCGTTTCTCATATTCTAAGTTTTTCAGTGCAACTCACTCATATACTATGTACTACACTGTGCGTTTCTTATATTCTAAGTTTTTCAGTGCAACTCACTCATATACTATGTACTACACTGTGCGTTTCTTATATTCTAAGTTATTCAGTGCAACTCACTCATATACTATGTACTACACTGTGCGTTTCTTAAATTCTAAGTTTTTCAGTGCAACTCACTCATATACTATGTACTACACTGTGCGTTTCTTAAATTCTAAGTTTTTCAGTGCAACTCACTCATATACTATGTACTACACTGTGCGTTTCATATATTCTAAGTTTCTCAGTGCAACTCACTCATATACTATGTACTACACTGTGCGTTTCTTATATTCTAAGTTTTTCAGTGCAACTCACTCATATACTTTGTACTACATTGTGCATTTCGTGTAATGCGGGTTTTTCAGTAAATTCTAAGTTTTTCAGTGCAACTCACTCATATACTATGTACTACACTGTGCGTTTCTTATATTCTAAGTTTTTCAGTGCAACTCACTCATATACTATGTACTACACTGTGCGTTTCTTATATTCTAAGTTTTTCAGGGCAACTCACTCATATACTATGTACTACACTGTGCGTTTCTTATATTCTAAGTTTTTCAGTGCAACTCACTCATATACTATGTACTACACTGTGCGTTTCTTATTTTCTAAGTTTTTCAGTGCAACTCACTCATATACTATGTACTACACTGTGCGTTTCTTATATTCTAAGTTTTTCAGTGCAACTCACCCATATACTATGTACTACACTGTGCATTTCCTGTAATGCGGGTTTTTCAGTAAATTCTAAGTTTTTCAGTGCAACTCACTCATATACTATGTACTACACTGTGCGTTTCTTATATTCTAAGTTTTTCAGTGCAACTCACTCATATACTATGTACTACACTGTGCGTTTCTTAAATTCTAAATTTTTCAGTGCAACTCTCTCATATACCATGTACTACACTGTGCGTTTCTTATATTCTAAGTTTTTCAGTGCAACTCACTCATATACTATGTACTACACTGTGCGTTTCTTATATTCTAAGTTTTTCAGTGCAACTCACTCATATACTATGTACTACACTGTGCGTTTCTTATATTCTAAGTTTTTCAGTGCAACTCACTCATATACTATGTACTACACTGTGCGTTTCTTATATTCTAAGTTTTTCAGTGCAACTCACTCATATACTATGTACTACACTGTGCATTTCGTGTAATGCGGGTTTTTCAGTAAATTCTAAGTTTTTCAGTGCAACTCACTCATATACTATGTACTACATTGTGCGTTTCTTATATTCTAAGTTTTTCAGTGCAACTCACTCATATACTATGTACTACACTGTGCGTTTCTTATATTCTTAGTTTATCAGTGCAACTCACTCATATACTATGTACTACACTGTGCGTTTCTTATATTCTAAGTTTTTCAGTGCAACTCACTCATATACTATGTACTACACTGTGCATTTCGTGTAATGCGGGTTTTTCAGTAAATTCTAAGTTTTTCAGTGCAACTCACTCATATACTATGTACTACACTGTGCGTTTCTTATATTCTAAGTTTTTCAGTGCAACTCACTCATATACTTTGTACTACACTGTGCTTTTCTTATATTCTAAGTTTTTCAGTGCAACTCACTCATATACTATGTACTACACTGTGCGTTTCTTATATTCTAAGTTTTTGAGTGCAACTCACTCATATACTATGTACTACACTGTGCGTTTCTTATATTCTAAGTTTTTTAGTGCAACTCACTCATATACTATGTACTACACTGTGCGTTTCTTATATTCTAAGTTTTTCAGTGCAACTCACTCATATACTATGTACTACACTGTGCGTTTCTTATATTCTAAGTTTTTCAGTGCAACTCACTCATATACTATGTACTACACTGTGCGTTTCTTATATTCTAAGTTTTTCAGAGCAACTCACTCATATACTATGTACTACACTGTGCGTTTCTTATAATCTAAGTTTTTCAGTGCAACTCACTCATATACTATGTACTACACTGTGCGTTTCTTATATTCTAAGTTTTTCAGTGCAACTCACTCATATACTATGTACTACACTGTGCGTTTCTTATATTCTAAGTTTTTCAGTGCAACTCACTCATATACTATGTACTACACTGTGCGTTTCTTATATTCTAAGTTTTTCAGTGCAACTCACTCATATACTATGTACTACACTGTGCGTTTCTTATATTCTAAGTTTTTCAGTGTAACTCACTCATATACTATGTACTACACTGTGCGTTTCTTATATTCTAAGTTTTTCAGTGCAACTCACTCATATACTATGTACTACACTGTGCGTTTCTTATATTCTAAGTTTTTCAGTGCAACTCACTCATATACTATGTACTACACTGTGCGTTTCTTATATTCTAAGTTTTTCAGTGCAACTCACTCATATAATATGTACTACACTGTGCGTTTCTTATATTCTGAGTTTTTCAGTGCCACTCACTCATATACTATGTACTACACTGTGCATTTCGTGTAATGCGGGTTTTTCAGTAAATTCTAAGTTTTTCAGTGCAACTCACTCATATACTATGTACTACACTGTGCGTTTCTTATATTCTAAGTTTTTTAGTGCAACTCACTCATATACTATGTACTACACTGTGCGTATCTTATATTCTAAGTTTTTCAGTGCAACTTACTCATATACTATGTACTACACTGTGCGTTTCTTATATTCTAAGTTTTTCAGTGCAACTCACTCATATACTATGTACTACACTGTGCGTTTCTTATATTCTAAGTTTTTCAGTGCAACTCACTCATATGCTATGTACTACACTGTGCGTTTCTTATATTCTAAGTTTTTCAGTGCAACTCACTCATATACTATGTACTACACTGTGCGTTTCATATATTCGAAATTTTCAGTGCAACTCACTCATATACTACACTGTGCGTTTCTTATATTCTAAGTTTTTCAGTGCAACTCACTCATATACTATGTACTACACTGTGCGTTTCTTATATTCTAAGTTATTCAGTGCAACTCACTCATATACTATGTACTACACTGTGCGTTTCTTATATTCTAAGTTTTTCAGTGCAACTCACTCATATGCTATGTACTACACTGTGCGTTTCTTATATTCTAAGTTTTTCAGTGCAACTCACTCATATACTATGTACTACACTGTGCGTTTCATATATTCGAAATTTTCAGTGCAACTCACTCATATACTACACTGTGCGTTTCTTATATTCTAAGTTTTTCAGTGCAACTCACTCATATACTATGTACTACACTGTGCGTTTCTTATATTCTAAGTTTTTCAGTGCAACTCACTCATATACTATGTACTACACTGTGCGTTTCTTATATTCTAAGTTTTTCAGTGCAACTCACTCATATACTATGTACTACACTGTGCATTTCTTATATTCTAAGTTTTTCAGTGCAACTCACTCATATACTATGTACTACACTGTGCGTTTCTTATATTCTAAGTTTTTCAGTGCAACTCACTCATATACTTTGTACTACACTGTGCGTTTCTTATATTCTAAGTTTTTCAGTGCAAATCACTCATATACTATGTACTACACTGTGCTTTTCTTATATTCTGAGTTTTTAAGTGCAACTCAGTCATATACTATGTACTACACTGTGCATTTCGTGTAATGCGTGTTTTTCAGTAAATTCTAAGTTTTTCAGTACAAGTCACTCATATACTATGTACTACACTGTGCATTTCTTATATTCTAAGTTTTTCAGTGCAACTCACTCATATACTATGTACTACACTGTGCGTTTCTTATATTCTAAGTTTTTCAGTGCAACTCACTCATATACTATGTACTACACTGTGCGTTTCTTATATTCTAAGTTTTTCAGTGCAACTCACTCATATACTATGTACTACACTGTGCGTTTCTTATATTCTAAGTTTTTCAGTGCAACTCACTCATATACTTTGTACTACACTGTGCGTTTCTTATATTCTAAGTTTTTCAGTGCAAATCACTCATATACTATGTAGTACACTGTGCATTTCGTGTAATGCGGGTTTTTCAGTAAATTCTAAGTTTTTGAGTGCAACTCACTCATATACTATGTACTACACTGTGCGTTTCTTATATTCTAAGTTTTTCAGGGCAACTCACTCATATACTATGTACTACACTGTGCATTTCGTGTAATGCGGGTTTTTCAGTAAATTCTAAGTTTTTCAGTGCAACTCACTCATATACTATGTACTACACTGTGCGTTTCTTATATTCTAAGTTTTTCAGTGCAACTCACTCATATACTATGTACTACACTGTGCGTTTCTTATATTCTAAGTTTTTCAGTGCAACTCACTCATATACTATGTACTACACTGTGCGTTTCTTATATTCTAAGTTTTTCAGTGCAACTCACTCATATACTATGTACTACACTGTGCGTTTCTCATATTCTAAGTTTTTCAGTGCAACTCACTCATATACTATGTACTACACTGTGCGTTTCTTATATTCTAAGTTTTTCAGTGCAACTCACTCATATACTATGTATTACACTGTGCGTTTCTTATATTCTAAGTTATTCAGTGCAACTCACTCATATACTATGTACTACACTGTGCGTTTCTTAAATTCTAAGTTTCTCAGTGCAACTCACTCATATACTATGTACTACACTGTGCGTTTCTTAAATTCTAAGTTTTTCAGTGCAACTCACTCATATACTATGTACTACACTGTGCGTTTCATATATTCTAAGTTTCTCAGTGCAACTCACTCATATACTATGTACTACACTGTGCGTTTCTTATATTCTAAGTTTTTCAGTGCAACTCACTCATATACTTTGTACTACATTGTGCATTTCGTGTAATGCGGGTTTTTCAGTAAATTCTAAGTTTTTCAGTGCAACTCACTCATATACTATGTACTACACTGTGCGTTTCTTATATTCTAAGTTTTTCAGTGCAACTCACTCATATACTATGTACTACACTGTGCGTTTCTTATATTCTAAGTTTTTCAGGGCAACTCACTCATATACTATGTACTACACTGTGCGTTTCTTATATTCTACGTTTTTCAGTGCAACTCTCTCTTATACTATGTACTACACTGTGCGTTTCTTATATTCTACGTTTTTCAGTGCAACTCACTCTTATACTATGTACTACACTGTGCATTTCGTGTAATGCGGGTTTTTCAGTAAATTCTAAGTTTTTCAGTGCAACTCACTCATATACTATGTACTACACTGTGCGTTTCTTATATTCTAAGTTTTTCAGTGCAACTCACTCATATACTATGTACTACACTGTGCATTTCTTATATTCTAAGTTTTTCAATGCAACTCACTCATATACTATGTACTACACTGTGCATTTCGTGTAATGCGGGTTTTTCAGTAAATTCTAAGTTTTTCAGTGCAACTCATTCATATACTATGTACTACACTTTGCGTTTCAAATATTCTAAGTTTTTCAGTGCAATCACTCATATACTATATACTCCACTGTGCGTTCTTATATTCTAAGTTTTTCAGTGCAACTCACTCATATACTATGTACTACACTGTGCATTTCGTGTAATGCGGGTTTTTCAGTAAATTCTAAGTTTTTCAGTGCAACTCACTCATATACTATGTACTACACTGTGCGTTTCTTATATTCTAAGTTTTTCAGTGTAACTCACTCATATACTATGTACTACACTGTGCGTTTCTTATATTCTAAGTTTTTCAGTGCAACTCACTCATATACTATGTACTACACTGTGCGTTTCTTATATTCTAAGTTTTTCAGTGCAACTCACTCATATACTATGTACTACACTGTGCGTTTCTTATATTCTAAGTTTTTCAGTGCAACTCACTCATATACTATGTACTACACTGTGCGTTTCTTATTTTCTAAGTTTTTCAGTGCAACTCACTCATATACTATGTACTACACTGTGCGTTTCTTATATTCTAAGTTTTTCAGTGCAACTCACTCATATACTATGTACTACACTGTGCATTTCCTGTAATGCGGGTTTTTCAGTAAATTCTAAGTTTTTCAGTGCAACTCACTCATATACTATGTACTACACTGTGCGTTTCTTATATTCTAAGTTTTTCAGTGCAACTCACTCATATACTATGTACTACACTGTGCGTTTCTTAAATTCTAAATTTTTCAGTGCAACTCTCTCATATACTATGTACTACACTGTGCGTTTCTTATATTCTAAGTTTTTCAGTGCAACTCACTCATATACTATGTACTACACTGTGCGTTTCTTATATTCTAAGTTTTTCAGTGCAACTCACTCATATACTATGTACTACACTGTGCGTTTCTTATATTCTAAGTTTTTCAGTGCAACTCACTCATATACTATGTACTACACTGTGCGTTTCATATATTCGAAATTTTCAGTGCAACTCACTCATATACTACACTGTGCGTTTCTTATATTCTAAGTTTTTCAGTGCAACTCACTCATATACTATGTACTACACTGTGCGTTTCTTATATTCTAAGTTTTTCAGTGCAACTCACTCATATACTATGTACTACACTGTGCGTTTCTTATATTCTAAGTTTTTCAGTGCAACTCACTCATATACTATGTACTACACTGTGCGTTTCTTATATTCTAAGTTTTTCAGTGCAACTCACTCATATACTATGTACTACACTGTGCGTTTCTTATATTCTAAGTTTTTCAGTGCAACTCACTCATATACTATGTACTACACTGTGCGTTTCTTATATTCTGAGTTTTTAAGTGCAACTCAGTCATATACTATGTACTACACTGTGCATTTCGTGTAATGCGTGTTTTTCAGTAAATTCTAAGTTTTTCAGTACAAGTCACTCATATACTATGTACTACACTGTGCATTTCTTATATTCTAAGTTTTTCAGTGCAACTCACTCATATACTATGTACTACACTGTGCGTTTCTTATATTCTAAGTTTTTCAGTGCAACTCACTCATATACTATGTACTACACTGTGCGTTTCTTATATTCTAAGTTTTTCAGTGCAACTCACTCATATACTATGTACTACACTGTGCGTTACTTATATTCTAAGTTTTTCAGTGCAACTCACTCATATACTTTGTACTACACTGTGCGTTTCTTATATTCTAAGTTTTTCAGTGCAAATCACTCATATACTATGTAGTACACTGTGCATTTCGTGTAATGCGGGTTTTTCAGTAAATTCTAAGTTTTTGAGTGCAACTCACTCATATACTATGTACTACACTGTGCGTTTCTTATATTCTAAGTTTTTCAGGGCAACTCACTCATATACTATGTACTACACTGTGCATTTCGTGTAATGCGGGTTTTTCAGTAAATTCTAAGTTTTTCAGTGCAACTCACTCATATACTATGTACTACACTGTGCGTTTCTTATATTCTAAGTTTTTCAGTGAAACTCACTCATATACTATGTACTACACTGTGCGTTTCTTATATTCTAAGTTTTTCAGTGCAACTCACTCATATACTATGTACTACACTGTGCGTTTCTTATATTCTAAGTTTTTCAGTGCAACTCACTCATATACTATGTACTACACTGTGCGTTTCTCATATTCTAAGTTTTTCAGTGCAACTCACTCATATACTATGTACTACACTGTGCGTTTCTTATATTCTAAGTTTTTCAGTGCAACTCACTCATATACTATGTATTACACTGTGCGTTTCTTATATTCTAAGTTATTCAGTGCAACTCACTCATATACTATGTACTACACTGTGCGTTTCTTAAATTCTAAGTTTCTCAGTGCAACTCACTCATATACTATGTACTACACTGTGCGTTTCTTAAATTCTAAGTTTTTCAGTGCAACTCACTCATATACTATGTACTACACTGTGCGTTTCATATATTCTAAGTTTCTCAGTGCAACTCACTCATATACTATGTACTACACTGTGCGTTTCTTATATTCTAAGTTTTTCAGTGCAACTCACTCATATACTTTGTACTACATTGTGCATTTCGTGTAATGCGGGTTTTTCAGTAAATTCTAAGTTTTTCAGTGCAACTCACTCATATACTATGTACTACACTGTGCGTTTCTTATATTCTAAGTTTTTCAGTGCAACTCACTCATATACTATGTACTACACTGTGCGTTTCTTATATTCTAAGTTTTTCAGGGCAACTCACTCATATACTATGTACTACACTGTGCGTTTCTTATATTCTAAGTTTTTCAGTGCAACTCACTCATATACTATGTACTACACTGTGCGTTTCTTATTTTTTAAGTTTTTCAGTGCAACTCACTCATATACTATGTACTACACTGTGCGTTTCTTATATTCTAAGTTTTTCAGTGCAACTCACTCATATACTATGTACTACACTGTGCATTTCCTGTAATGCGGGTTTTTCAGTAAATTCTAAGTTTTTCAGTGCAACTCACTCATATACTATGTACTACACTGTGCGTTTCTTATATTCTAAGTTTTTCAGTGCAACTCACTCATATACTATGTACTACACTGTGCGTTTCTTAAATTCTAAATTTTTCAGTGCAACTCTCTCATATACTATGTACTACACTGTGCGTTTCTTATATTCTAAGTTTTTCAGTGCAACTCACTCATATACTATGTACTACACTGTGCATTTCTTATATTCTAAGTTTTTCAGTGCAACTCACTCATATACTATGTACTACACTGTGCGTTTCTTATATTCTAAGTTTTTCAGTGCAACTCACTCATATACTTTGTACTACACTGTGCGTTTCTTATATTCTAAGTTTTTCAGTGCAAATCACTCATATACTATGTACTACACTGTGCTTTTCTTATATTCTGAGTTTTTAAGTGCAACTCAGTCATATACTATGTACTACACTGTGCATTTCGTGTAATGCGTGTTTTTCAGTAAATTCTAAGTTTTTCAGTACAAGTCACTCATATACTATGTACTACACTGTGCATTTCTTATATTCTAAGTTTTTCAGTGCAACTCACTCATATACTATGTACTACACTGTGCGTTTCTTATATTCTAAGTTTTTCAGTGCAACTCACTCATATACTATGTACTACACTGTGCGTTTCTTATATTCTAAGTTTTTCAGTGCAACTCACTCATATACTATGTACTACACTGTGCGTTTCTTATATTCTAAGTTTTTCAGTGCAACTCACTCATATACTTTGTACTACACTGTGCGTTTCTTATATTCTAAGTTTTTCAGTGCAAATCACTCATATACTATGTAGTACACTGTGCATTTCGTGTAATGCGGGTTTTTCAGTAAATTCTAAGTTTTTGAGTGCAACTCACTCATATACTATGTACTACACTGTGCGTTTCTTATATTCTAAGTTTTTCAGGGCAACTCACTCATATACTATGTACTACACTGTGCATTTCGTGTAATGCGGGTTTTTCAGTAAATTCTAAGTTTTTCAGTGCAACTCACTCATATACTATGTACTACACTGTGCGTTTCTTATATTCTAAGTTTTTCAGTGCAACTCACTCATATACTATGTACTACACTGTGCGTTTCTTATATTCTAAGTTTTTCAGTGCAACTCACTCATATACTATGTACTACACTGTGCGTTTCTTATATTCTAAGTTTTTCAGTGCAACTCACTCATATACTATGTACTACACTGTGCGTTTCTCATATTCTAAGTTTTTCAGTGCAACTCACTCATATACTATGTACTACACTGTGCGTTTCTTATATTCTAAGTTTTTCAGTGCAACTCACTCATATACTATGTATTACACTGTGCGTTTCTTATATTCTAAGTTATTCAGTGCAACTCACTCATATACTATGTACTACACTGTGCGTTTCTTAAATTCTAAGTTTCTCAGTGCAACTCACTCATATACTATGTACTACACTGTGCGTTTCTTAAATTCTAAGTTTTTCAGTGCAACTCACTCATATACTATGTACTACACTGTGCGTTTCATATATTCTAAGTTTCTCAGTGCAACTCACTCATATACTATGTACTACACTGTGCGTTTCTTATATTCTAAGTTTTTCAGTGCAACTCACTCATATACTTTGTACTACATTGTGCATTTCGTGTAATGCGGGTTTTTCAGTAAATTCTAAGTTTTTCAGTGCAACTCACTCATATACTATGTACTACACTGTGCGTTTCTTATATTCTAAGTTTTTCAGTGCAACTCACTCATATACTATGTACTACACTGTGCGTTTCTTATATTCTAAGTTTTTCAGGGCAACTCACTCATATACTATGTACTACACTGTGCGTTTCTTATATTCTACGTTTTTCAGTGCAACTCTCTCTTATACTATGTACTACACTGTGCGTTTCTTATATTCTACGTTTTTCAGTGCAACTCACTCTTATACTATGTACTACACTGTGCATTTCGTGTAATGCGGGTTTTTCAGTAAATTCTAAGTTTTTCAGTGCAACTCACTCATATACTATGTACTACACTGTGCGTTTCTTATATTCTAAGTTTTTCAGTGCAACTCACTCATATACTATGTACTACACTGTGCATTTCTTATATTCTAAGTTTTTCAATGCAACTCACTCATATACTATGTACTACACTGTGCATTTCGTGTAATGCGGGTTTTTCAGTAAATTCTAAGTTTTTCAGTGCAACTCATTCATATACTATGTACTACACTTTGCGTTTCAAATATTCTAAGTTTTTCAGTGCAATCACTCATATACTATATACTCCACTGTGCGTTCTTATATTCTAAGTTTTTCAGTGCAACTCACTCATATACTATGTACTACACTGTGCATTTCGTGTAATGCGGGTTTTTCAGTAAATTCTAAGTTTTTCAGTGCAACTCACTCATATACTATGTACTACACTGTGCGTTTCTTATATTCTAAGTTTTTCAGTGTAACTCACTCATATACTATGTACTACACTGTGCGTTTCTTATATTCTAAGTTTTTCAGTGCAACTCACTCATATACTATGTACTACACTGTGCGTTTCTTATATTCTAAGTTTTTCAGTGCAACTCACTCATATACTATGTACTACACTGTGCGTTTCTTATATTCTAAGTTTTTCAGTGCAACTCACTCATATACTATGTACTACACTGTGCGTTTCTTATTTTCTAAGTTTTTCAGTGCAACTCACTCATATACTATGTACTACACTGTGCGTTTCTTATATTCTAAGTTTTTCAGTGCAACTCACTCATATACTATGTACTACACTGTGCATTTCCTGTAATGCGGGTTTTTCAGTAAATTCTAAGTTTTTCAGTGCAACTCACTCATATACTATGTACTACACTGTGCGTTTCTTATATTCTAAGTTTTTCAGTGCAACTCACTCATATACTATGTACTACACTGTGCGTTTCTTAAATTCTAAATTTTTCAGTGCAACTCTCTCATATACTATGTACTACACTGTGCGTTTCTTATATTCTAAGTTTTTCAGTGCAACTCACTCATATACTATGTACTACACTGTGCGTTTCTTATATTCTAAGTTTTTCAGTGCAACTCACTCATATACTATGTACTACACTGTGCGTTTCTTATATTCTAAGTTTTTCAGTGCAACTCACTCATATACTATGTACTACACTGTGCGTTTCATATATTCGAAATTTTCAGTGCAACTCACTCATATACTACACTGTGCGTTTCTTATATTCTAAGTTTTTCAGTGCAACTCACTCATATACTATGTACTACACTGTGCGTTTCTTATATTCTAAGTTTTTCAGTGCAACTCACTCATATACTATGTACTACACTGTGCGTTTCTTATATTCTAAGTTTTTCAGTGCAACTCACTCATATACTATGTACTACACTGTGCGTTTCTTATATTCTAAGTTTTTCAGTGCAACTCACTCATATACTATGTACTACACTGTGCGTTTCTTATATTCTAAGTTTTTCAGTGCAACTCACTCATATACTATGTACTACACTGTGCGTTTCTTATATTCTGAGTTTTTAAGTGCAACTCAGTCATATACTATGTACTACACTGTGCATTTCGTGTAATGCGTGTTTTTCAGTAAATTCTAAGTTTTTCAGTACAAGTCACTCATATACTATGTACTACACTGTGCATTTCTTATATTCTAAGTTTTTCAGTGCAACTCACTCATATACTATGTACTACACTGTGCGTTTCTTATATTCTAAGTTTTTCAGTGCAACTCACTCATATACTATGTACTACACTGTGCGTTTCTTATATTCTAAGTTTTTCAGTGCAACTCACTCATATACTATGTACTACACTGTGCGTTACTTATATTCTAAGTTTTTCAGTGCAACTCACTCATATACTTTGTACTACACTGTGCGTTTCTTATATTCTAAGTTTTTCAGTGCAAATCACTCATATACTATGTAGTACACTGTGCATTTCGTGTAATGCGGGTTTTTCAGTAAATTCTAAGTTTTTGAGTGCAACTCACTCATATACTATGTACTACACTGTGCGTTTCTTATATTCTAAGTTTTTCAGGGCAACTCACTCATATACTATGTACTACACTGTGCATTTCGTGTAATGCGGGTTTTTCAGTAAATTCTAAGTTTTTCAGTGCAACTCACTCATATACTATGTACTACACTGTGCGTTTCTTATATTCTAAGTTTTTCAGTGAAACTCACTCATATACTATGTACTACACTGTGCGTTTCTTATATTCTAAGTTTTTCAGTGCAACTCACTCATATACTATGTACTACACTGTGCGTTTCTTATATTCTAAGTTTTTCAGTGCAACTCACTCATATACTATGTACTACACTGTGCGTTTCTCATATTCTAAGTTTTTCAGTGCAACTCACTCATATACTATGTACTACACTGTGCGTTTCTTATATTCTAAGTTTTTCAGTGCAACTCACTCATATACTATGTATTACACTGTGCGTTTCTTATATTCTAAGTTATTCAGTGCAACTCACTCATATACTATGTACTACACTGTGCGTTTCTTAAATTCTAAGTTTCTCAGTGCAACTCACTCATATACTATGTACTACACTGTGCGTTTCTTAAATTCTAAGTTTTTCAGTGCAACTCACTCATATACTATGTACTACACTGTGCGTTTCATATATTCTAAGTTTCTCAGTGCAACTCACTCATATACTATGTACTACACTGTGCGTTTCTTATATTCTAAGTTTTTCAGTGCAACTCACTCATATACTTTGTACTACATTGTGCATTTCGTGTAATGCGGGTTTTTCAGTAAATTCTAAGTTTTTCAGTGCAACTCACTCATATACTATGTACTACACTGTGCGTTTCTTATATTCTAAGTTTTTCAGTGCAACTCACTCATATACTATGTACTACACTGTGCGTTTCTTATATTCTAAGTTTTTCAGGGCAACTCACTCATATACTATGTACTACACTGTGCGTTTCTTATATTCTAAGTTTTTCAGTGCAACTCACTCATATACTATGTACTACACTGTGCGTTTCTTATTTTTTAAGTTTTTCAGTGCAACTCACTCATATACTATGTACTACACTGTGCGTTTCTTATATTCTAAGTTTTTCAGTGCAACTCACTCATATACTATGTACTACACTGTGCATTTCCTGTAATGCGGGTTTTTCAGTAAATTCTAAGTTTTTCAGTGCAACTCACTCATATACTATGTACTACACTGTGCGTTTCTTATATTCTAAGTTTTTCAGTGCAACTCACTCATATACTATGTACTACACTGTGCGTTTCTTAAATTCTAAATTTTTCAGTGCAACTCTCTCATATACTATGTACTACACTGTGCGTTTCTTATATTCTAAGTTTTTCAGTGCAACTCACTCATATACTATGTACTACACTGTGCGTTTCTTATATTCTAAGTTTTTCAGTGCAACTCACTCATATACTATGTACTACACTGTGCGTTTCTTATATTCTAAGTTTTTCAGTGCAACTCACTCATATACTATGTACTACACTGTGCGTTTCTTATATTCTAAGTTTTTCACTGCAACTCACTCATATACTATGTACTACACTGTGCATTTCGTGTAATGCGGGTTTTTCAGTAAATTCTAAGTTTTTCAGTGCAACTCACTCATATACTATGTACTACATTGTGCGTTTCTTATATTCTAAGTTTTTCAGTGCAACTCACTCATATACTATGTACTACACTGTGCGTTTCTTATATTCTTAGTTTATCAGTGCAACTCACTCATACACTATGTACTACACTGTGCGTTTCTTATATTCTAAGTTTTTCAGTGCAACTCACTCATATACTATGTACTACACTGTGCATTTCGTGTAATGCGGGTTTTTCAGTAAATTCTAAGTTTTTCAGTGCAACTCACTCATATACTATGTACTACACTGTGCGTTTCTTATATTCTAAGTTTTTCAGTGCAACTCACTCATATACTATGTACTACACTGTGCGTTTCTTATATTCTAAGTTTTTCAGTGCAACTCACTCATATACTATGTACTACACTGTGCGTTTCTTATATTCTAAGTTTTTCAGTGCAACTCACTCATATACTATGTACTACACTGTGCATTTCGTGTAATGCGGGATTTTCAGTAAATTCTTAGTTTTTCAGTGCAACTCACTCATATACTATGTACTACACTGTGCGTTTCTTATATTCTAAGTTTTTCAGTGCAACTCACTCATATACTATGTACTACACTGTGCGTTTTTTATATTCTAAGTTTTTCAGTGTAACTCACTCATATACTATGTACTACACTGTGCGTTTCTTATATTCTAAGTTTTTCTAGTGCAACTCACTCATATACTATGTACTACACTGTGCGTTTCTTATTTTCTAAGTTTTTCAGTGCAACTCACTCATATACTATGTACTACACTGTGCGTTTCTTATATTCTAAGTTTTTCAGTGCAACTCACTCATATACTATGTACTACACTGTGCGTTTCTTATTTTCTAAGTTTTTCAGTGCAACTCACTCATATACTATGTACTACACTGTGCGTTTCTTATATTCTAAGTTTTTCAGTGCAACTCACTCATATACTATGTACTACACTGTGCATTTCGTGTAATGCGGGATTTTCAGTAAATTCTTAGTTTTTCAGTGCAACTCACTCATATACTATGTACTACACTGTGCGTTTCTTATATTCTAAGTTTTTCAGTGCAACTCACTCATATACTATGTACTACACTGTGCGTTTTTTATATTCTAAGTTTTTCAGTGCAACTCACTCATATACTATGTACTACACTGTGCGTTTCTTATATTCTAAGTTTTTCTAGTGCAACTCACTCATATACTATGTACTACACTGTGCGTTTCTTATTTTCTAAGTTTTTCAGTGAAACTCACTCATATACTATGTACTACACTGTGCGTTTCTTATATTCTAAGTTTTTCAGTGCAACTCACTCATATACTATGTACTACACTGTGCGTTTCTTATTTTCTAAGTTTTTCAGTGCAACTCACTCATATACTATGTACTACACTGTGCGTTTCTTATATTCTAAGTTTTTCAGTGCAACTCACTCATATACTATGTACTACACTGTGCATTTCGTGTAATGCGGGTTTTTCAGTAAATTCTAAGTTTTTCAGTGCAACTCACTCATATGCTATGTACTACACTGTGCGTTTCTTATATTCTAAGTTTTTCAGTGCAACTCACTCATATACTATGTACTACACTGTGCGTTTCTTATATTCTAAGTTTTTCAGTGCAACTCACTCATATACTATGTACTACACTGTGCATTTCGTGTAATGCGGGTATTTCAGTAAATTCTAAGTTTTTCAGTGCAACTCACTCATATACTATGTACTACACTGTGCGTTTCTTATATTCTAAGTTTTTCAGTGCAACTCACTCATATACTATGTACTACACTGTGCGTTTCTTATATTCTAAGTTTTTCAGTGCAACTCACTCATATACTATGTACTACACTGTGCGTTTCTTATATTCTAAGTTTTTCAGTGCAACTCACTCATATACTATGTACTACACTGTGCATTTCGTGTAATGCGGGTTTTTCAGTAAATTCTAAGTTTTTCAGTGCAACTCACTCATATACTATGTACTACACTGTGCGTTTCTTATATTCTAAGTTTTTCAGTGTAACGCACTCATATACTATGTACTACACTGTGCGTTTCTTATAGTCTAAGTTTTTCAGTGCAACTCACTCATATACTATGTACTACACTGTGCGTTTCTTATATTCTAAGTTTTTCAGTGCAACTCACTCATATACTATGTACTACACTGTGCGTTTCTTATATTCTAAGTTTTTCAGTGCAACTCACTCATATACTATGTACTACACTGTGCGTTTCTTATATTCTAATATTTTCAGTTCAACTCACTCATATACTATGTACTACACTGAGCGTTTCTTATATTCTAAGTTTTTCAGTGCAACTGACTCATATACTATGTACTACACTGTGCGTTTCTTATATTCTAAGTTTTTCAGTGCAACTCACTCATATACTATGTACTACACTGTGCATTTTGTGTAATGCGGGTTTTTCAGTAAATTCTAAGTTTTTCAGTGCAACTCACTCATATACTATGTACTACACTGTGCGTTTCTTACATTCTATGTTTTTCAGTGCAACTCACTCATATAATATGTACTACACTGTGCGTTTCTTATATTCTAAGTTTTTCAGTGCAACTCACTCATATACTATGTACTACACTGTGCGTTTCTTATATTCTAAGTTTTTCAGTGCAACTCACTCATATACTATGTACTACACTGTGCGTTTCTTATATTCTAAGTTTTTCAGTGCAACTCACTCATATACTATGTACTACACTGTGCGTTTCTTATATTCTAAGTTTTTCAGTGCAACTCACTCATATACTATGTACTACACTGTGCATTTCTTATATTCTAAGTTTTTCAATGCAACTCACTCATATACTATGTACTACACTGTGCATTTCGTGTAATGCGGGTTTTTCAGTAAATTCTAAGTTTTTCAGTGCAACTCATTCATATACTATGTACTACACTTTGCGTTTCAAATATTCTAAGTTTTTCAGTGCAATCACTCATATACTATATACTCCACTGTGCGTTTCTTATATTCTAAGTTTTTCAGTGCAACTCACTCATATACTATGTACTACACTGTGCGTTTCTTATATTCTAAGTTTTTCAGTGCAACTCACTCATATAATATGTACTACACTGTGCGTTTCTTATATTCTAAGTTTTTCAGTGCAACTCACTCATATACTATGTACTACACTGGGCATTTCGTGTAATGCGGGATTTTCAGTAAATTCTTAGTTTTTCAGTGCAACTCACTCATATACTATGTACTACACTGTGCGTTTCTTATATTCTAAGTTTTTCAGTGCAACTCACTCATATACTATGTACTACACTGTGCGTTTTTTATATTCTAAGTTTTTCAGTGCAACTCACTCATATACTATGTACTACACTGTGCGTTTCTTATATTCTAAGTTTTTCTAGTGCAACTCACTCATATACTATGTACTACACTGTGCGTTTCTTATTTTCTAAGTTTTTCAGTGCAACTCACTCATATACTATGTACTACACTGTGCGTTTCTTATATTCTAAGTTTTTCAGTGCAACTCACTCATATACTATGTACTACACTGTGCGTTTCTTTTTTTCTAAGTTTTTCAGTGCAACTCACTCATATACTATGTACTACACTGTGCGTTTCTTATATTCTAAGTTTTTCAGTGCAAGTCACTCATATACTATGTACTACACTGTGCATTTCGTGTAATGCGGGTTTTTCAGTAAATTCTAAGTTTTTCAGTGCAACTCACTCATATGCTATGTACTACACTGTGCGTTTCTTATATTCTAAGTTTTTCAGTGCAACTCACTCATATACTATGTACTACACTGTGCGTTTCTTATATTCTAAGTTTTTCAGTGCAACTCACTTTTATACTATGTACTACACTGTGCGTTTCTTATATTCTAAGTTTTTCAGTGCAACTCACTCATATACTATGTACTACACTGTGCGTTTCTTATATTCTAAGTTTTTCAGGGCAACTCACTCATATACTATGTACTACACTGTGCGTTTCTTATATTCTAAGTTTTTCAGTGCAACTCACTCATATACTATGTACTACACTGTGCGTTTCTTATTTTCTAAGTTTTTCAGTGCAACTCACTCATATACTATGTACTACACTGTGCGTTTCTTATATTCTAAGTTTTTCAGTGCAACTCACTCATATACTATGTACTACACTGTGCATTTCCTGTAATGCGGGTTTTTCAGTAAATTCTAAGTTTTTCAGTGCAACTCACTCACATACTATGTACTACACTGTGCATTTCGTGTAATGCGGGTTTTTCAGTAAATTCTAAGTTTTTCAGTGCAACTCACTCATATACTATGTACTACACTGTGCGTTTCTTATATTCTAAGTTTTTCAGTGTAACTCACTCATATACTATGTACTACACTGTGCGTTTCTTATATTCTAAGTTTTTCAGTGCAACTCACTCATATACTATGTACTACACTGTGCGTTTCTTATATTCTAAGTTTTTCAGTGCAACTCACTCATATACTATGTACTACACTGTGCGTTTCTTATATTCTAAGTTTTTCAGTGCAACTCACTCATATACTATGTACTACACTGTGCGTTTCTTATATTCTAATATTTTCAGTTCAACTCACTCATATACTATGTACTACACTGAGCGTTTCTTATATTCTAAGTTTTTCAGTGCAACTGACTCATATACTATGTACTACACTGTGCGTTTCTTATATTCTAAGTTTTTCAGTGCAACTCACTCATATACTATGTACTACACTGTGCATTTCGTGTAATGCGGGTTTTTCAGTAAATTCTAAGTTTTTCAGTGCAACTCACTCATATACTATGTACTACACTGTGCGTTTATTACATTCTATGTTTTTCAGTGCAACTCACTCATATAATATGTACTACACTGTGCGTTTCTTATATTCTAAGTTTTTCAGTGCAACTCACTCATATACTATGTACTACACTGTGCGTTTCTTATATTCTAAGTTTTTCAGTGCAACTCACTCATATACTATGTACTACACTGTGCGTTTCTTATATTCTAAGTTTTTCAGTGCAACTCACTCATATACTATGTACTACACTGTGCGTTTCTTATATTCTAAGTTTTTCAGTGCAACTCACTCATATACTATGTACTACACTGTGCGTTTCTTATATTCTAAGTTTTTCTAGTGCAACTCACTCATATACTATGTACTACACTGTGCGTTTCTTATTTTCTAAGTTTTTCAGTGCAACTCACTCATATACTATGTACTACACTGTGCGTTTCTTATATTCTAAGTTTTTCAGTGCAACTCACTCATATACTATGTACTACACTGTGCGTTTCTTATTTTCTAAGTTTTTCAGTGCAACTCACTCATATACTATGTACTACACTGTGCGTTTCTTATATTCTAAGTTTTTCAGTGCAAGTCACTCATATACTATGTACTACACTGTGCATTTCGTGTAATGCGGGTTTTTCAGTAAATTCTAAGTTTTTCAGTGCAACTCACTCATATGCTATGTACTACACTGTGCGTTTCTTATATTCTAAGTTTTTCAGTGCAACTCACTCATATACTATGTACTACACTGTGCGTTTCTTATATTCTAAGTTTTTCAGTGCAACTCACTTTTATACAATGTACTACACTGTGCGTTTCTTATATTCTAAGTTTTTCAGTGCAACTCACTCATATACTATGTACTACACTGTGCGTTTCTTATATTCTAAGTTTTTCAGGGCAACTCACTCATATACTATGTACTACACTGTGCGTTTCTTATATTCTAAGTTTTTCAGTGCAACTCACTCATATACTATGTACTACACTGTGCGTTTCTTATTTTCTAAGTTTTTCAGTGCAACTCACTCATATACTATGTACTACACTGTGCGTTTCTTATATTCTAAGTTTTTCAGTGCAACTCACTCATATACTATGTACTACACTGTGCATTTCCTGTAATGCGGGTTTTTCAGTAAATTCTAAGTTTTTCAGTGCAACTCACTCACATACTATGTACTACACTGTGCATTTCGTGTAATGCGGGTTTTTCAGTAAATTCTAAGTTTTTCAGTGCAACTCACTCATATACTATGTACTACACTGTGCGTTTCTTATATTCTAAGTTTTTCAGTGTAACTCACTCATATACTATGTACTACACTGTGCGTTTCTTATATTCTAAGTTTTTCAGTGCAACTCACTCATATACTATGTACTACACTGTGCGTTTCTTATATTCTAAGTTTTTCAGTGCAACTCACTCATATACTATGTACTACACTGTGCGTTTCTTATATTCTAAGTTTTTCAGTGCAACTCACTCATATACTATGTACTACACTGTGCGTTTCTTATATTCTAATATTTTCAGTTCAACTCACTCATATACTATGTACTACACTGAGCGTTTCTTATATTCTAAGTTTTTCAGTGCAACTGACTCATATACTATGTACTACACTGTGCGTTTCTTATATTCTAAGTTTTTCAGTGCAACTCACTCATATACTATGTACTACACTGTGCATTTCGTGTAATGCGGGTTTTTCAGTAAATTCTAAGTTTTTCAGTGCAACTCACTCATATACTATGTACTACACTGTGCGTTTATTACATTCTATGTTTTTCAGTGCAACTCACTCATATAATATGTACTACACTGTGCGTTTCTTATATTCTAAGTTTTTCAGTGCAACTCACTCATATACTATGTACTACACTGTGCGTTTCTTATATTCTAAGTTTTTCAGTGCAACTCACTCATATACTATGTACTACACTGTGCGTTTCTTATATTCTAAGTTTTTCAGTGCAACTCACTCATATACTATGTACTACACTGTGCGTTTCTTATATTCTAAGTTTTTCAGTGCAACTCACTCATATACTATGTACTACACTGTGCGTTTCTTATATTCTAAGTTTTTCAGTGCAACTCACTCATATACTATGTACTACACTGTGCATTTCGTGTAATGCGGGTTTTTCAGTAAATTCTAAGTTTTTCAGTGCAACTCACTCATATACTATGTACTACACTGTGCGTTTCTTATATTCTAATATTTTCAGTGCAACTCACTCATATACTATGTACTACACTGTGCGTTTCTTATATTCTAAGTTTTTCAGTGCAACTCACTCATATACTATGTACTACACTGTGCGTTTCTTATATTCTACGTTTTTCAGTGCAACTCACTCTTATACTATGTACTACACTGTGCATTTCGTGTAATGCGGGTTTTTCAGTAAATTCTAAGTTTTTCAGTGCAACTCACTCATATACTATGTACTACACTGTGCGTTTCTTATATTCTAAGTTTTTCAGTGCAACTCACTCATATACTATGTACTACACTGTGCATTTCTTATATTCTAAGTTTTTCAATGCAACTCACTCATATACTATGTACTACACTGTGCATTTCGTGTAATGCGGGTTTTTCAGTAAATTCTAAGTTTTTCAGTGCAACTCATTCATATACTATGTACTACACTTTGCGTTTCAAATATTCTAAGTTTTTCAGTGCAATCACTCATATACTATATACTCCACTGTGCGTTTCTTATATTCTAAGTTTTTCAGTGCAACTCACTCATATACTATGTACTACACTGTGCGTTTCTTATATTCTAAGTTTTTCAGTGCAACTCACTCATATACTATGTACTACACTGTGCGTTTCTTATATTCTAAGTTTTTCAGTGCAACTCACTCATATACTATGTACTACACTGTGCATTTCGTGTAATGCGGGATTTTCAGTAAATTCTTAGTTTTTCAGTGCAACTCACTCATATACTATGTACTACACTGTGCGTTTCTTATATTCTAAGTTTTTCAGTGCAACTCACTCATATACTATGTACTACACTGTGCGTTTCTTATTTTCTAAGTTTTTCAGTGCAACTCACTCATATACTATGTACTACACTGTGCGTTTCTTATATTCTAAGTTTTTCAGTGCAACTCACTCATATACTATGTACTACACTGTGCATTTCGTGTAATGCGGGTTTTTCAGTAAATTCTAAGTTTTTCAGTGCAACTCACTCATATGCTATGTACTACACTGTGCGTTTCTTATATTCTAAGTTTTTCAGTGTAACTCACTCATATACTATGTACTACACTGTGCGTTTCTTATATTTAAGTTTTTCAGTGCAACTCACTCATATACTATGTACTACACTGTGCGTTTCTTATATTCTAAGTTTTTCAGTGCAACTCACTCATATACTATGTACTACACTGTGCATTTCGTGTAATGCGGGATTTTCAGTAAATTCTTAGTTTTTCAGTGCAACTCACTCATATACTATGTACTACACTGTGCGTTTCTTATATTCTAAGTTTTTCAGTGCAACTCACTCATATACTATGTACTACACTGTGCGTTTTTTATATTCTAAGTTTTTCAGTGCAACTCACTCATATACTATGTACTACACTGTGCGTTTCTTATATTCTAAGTTTTTCTAGTGCAACTCACTCATATACTATGTACTACACTGTGCGTTTCTTATTTTCTAAGTTTTTCAGTGCAACTCACTCATATACTATGTACTACACTGTGCGTTTCTTATATTCTAAGTTTTTCAGTGCAACTCACTCATATACTATGTACTACACTGTGCGTTTCTTATTTTCTAAGTTTTTCAGTGCAACTCACTCATATACTATGTACTACACTGTGCGTTTCTTATATTCTAAGTTTTTCAGTGCAACTCACTCATATACTATGTACTACACTGTGCATTTCGTGTAATGCGGGTTTTTCAGTAAATTCTAAGTTTTTCAGTGCAACTCACTCATATGCTATGTACTACACTGTGCGTTTCTTATATTCTAAGTTTTACAGTGCAACTCACTCATATACTATGTACTACACTGTGCGTTTCTTATATTCTAAGTTTTTCAGTGCAACTCACTTTTATACTATGTACTACACTGTGCGTTTCTTATATTCTAAGTTTTTCAGTGCAACTCACTCATATACTATGTACTACACTGTGCGTTTCTTATATTCTAAGTTTTTCAGGGCAACTCACTCATATACTATGTACTACACTGTGCGTTTCTTATATTCTAAGTTTTTCAGTGCAACTCACTCATATACTATGTACTACACTGTGCGTTTCTTATTTTCTAAGTTTTTCAGTGCAACTCACTCATATACTATGTACTACACTGTGCGTTTCTTATATTCTAAGTTTTTCAGTGCAACTCACTCATATACTATGTACTACACTGTGCATTTCCTGTAATGCGGGTTTTTCAGTAAATTCTAAGTTTTTCAGTGCAACTCACTCATATACTATGTACTACACTGTGCGTTTCTTATATTCTAAGTTTTTCAGTGCAACTCACTCATATACTATGTACTACACTGTGCGTTTCTTACATTCTATGTTTTTCAGTGCAACTCACTCATATAATATGTACTACACTGTGCGTTTCTTATATTCTAAGTTTTTCAGTGCAACTCACTCATATACTATGTACTACACTGTGCGTTTCTTATATTCTAAGTTTTTCAGTGCAACTCACTCATATACTATGTACTACACTGTGCGTTTCTTATATTCTAAGTTTTTCAGTGCAACTCACTCATATACTATGTACTACACTGTGCGTTTCTTATATTCTAAGTTTTTCAGTGCAACTCACTCATATACTATGTACTACAGTGTGCGTTTCTTATATTCTAAGTTTTTCAGTGCAACTCACTCATATACTATGTACTACACTGTGCATTTCGTGTAATGCGGGTTTTTCAGTAAATTCTAAGTTTTTCAGTGCAACTCACTCATATACTATGTACTACACTGTGCGTTTCTTATATTCTAAGTTTTTCAGTGCAACTCACTCATATACTATGTACTACACTGTGCGTTTCTTATATTCTACGTTTTTCAGTGCAACTCTCTCTTATACTATGTACTACACTGTGCGTTTCTTATATTCTACGTTTTTCAGTGCAACTCACTCTTATACTATGTACTACACTGTGCATTTCGTGTAATGCGGGTTTTTCAGTAAATTCTAAGTTTTTCAGTGCAACTCACTCATATACTATGTACTACACTGTGCGTTTCTTATATTCTAAGTTTTTCAGTGCAACTCACTCATATACTATGTACTACACTGTGCATTTCTTATATTCTAAGTTTTTCAATGCAACTCACTCATATACTATGTACTACACTGTGCATTTCGTGTAATGCGGGTTTTTCAGTAAATTCTAAGTTTTTCAGTGCAACTCATTCATATACTATGTACTACACTTTGCGTTTCAAATATTCTAAGTTTTTCAGTGCAATCACTCATATACTATATACTCCACTGTGCGTTTCTTATATTCTAAGTTTTTCAGTGCAACTCACTCATATACTATGTACTACACTGTGCATTTCGTGTAATGCGGGTTTTTCAGTAAATTCTAAGTTTTTCAGTGCAACTCACTCATATACTATGTACTACACTGTGCGTTTCTTATATTCTAAGTTTTTCAGTGTAACTCACTCATATACTATGTACTACACTGTGCGTTTCTTATATTCTAAGTTTTTCAGTGCAACTCACTCATATACTATGTACTACACTGTGCGTTTCTTATATTCTAAGTTTTTCAGTGCAACTCACTCATATACTATGTACTACACTGTGCGTTTCTTATATTCTAAGTTTTTCAGTGCAACTCACTCATATACTATGTACTACACTGTGCGTTTCTTATATTCTAATATTTTCAGTTCAACTCACTCATATACTATGTACTACACTGAGCGTTTCTTATATTCTAAGTTTTTCAGTGCAACTGACTCATATACTATGTACTACACTGTGCGTTTCTTATATTCTAAGTTTTTCAGTGCAACTCACTCATATACTATGTACTACACTGTGCATTTCGTGTAATGCGGGTTTTTCAGTAAATTCTAAGTTTTTCAGTGCAACTCACTCATATACTATGTACTACACTGTGCGTTTCTTACATTCTATGTTTTTCAGTGCAACTCACTCATATAATATGTACTACACTGTGCGTTTCTTATATTCTAAGTTTTTCAGTGCAACTCACTCATATACTATGTACTACACTGTGCGTTTCTTATATTCTAAGTTTTTCAGTGCAACTCACTCATATACTATGTACTACACTCTGCGTTTCTTATATTCTAAGTTTTTCAGTGCAACTCACTCATATACTATGTACTACACTGCGTTTCTTATATTCTAAGTTTTTCAGTGCAACTCACTCATATACTATGTACTACATTGTGCGTTTCTTATATTCTAAGTTTTTCAGTGCAACTCACTCATATACTATGTACTACACTGTGCATTTCGTGTAATGCGGGTTTTTCAGTAAATTCTAAGTTTTTCAGTGCAACTCACTCATATACTATGTACTACACTGTGCGTTTCTTATATTCTAAGTTTTTCAGTGCAACTCACTCATATACTATGTACTACACTGTGCGTTTCTTATATTCTAAGTTTTTCAGTGCAACTCACTCATATACTATGTACTACACTGTGCATTTCGTGTAATGCGGGATTTTCAGTAAATTCTTAGTTTTTCAGTGCAACTCACTCATATACTATGTACTACACTGTGCGTTTCTTATATTCTAAGTTTTTCAGTGCAACTCACTCATATACTATGTACTACACTGTGCGTTTTTTACATTCTAAGTTTTTCAGTGCAACTCACTCATATACTATGTACTACACTGTGCGTTTCTTATATTCTAAGTTTTTCTAGTGCAACTCACTCATATACTATGTACTACACTGTGCGTTTCTTATTTTCTAAGTTTTTCAGTGCAACTCACTCATATACTATGTACTACACTGTGCGTTTCTTATATTCTAAGTTTTTCAGTGCAACTCACTCATATACTATGTACTACACTGTGCGTTTCTTATTTTCTAAGTTTTTCAGTGCAACTCACTCATATACTATGTACTACACTGTGCGTTTCTTATTTTCTAAGTTTTTCAGTGCAACTCACTCATATACTATGTACTACACTGTGCGTTTCTTATATTCTAAGTTTTTCAGTGCAACTCACTCATATACTATGTACTACACTGTGCATTTCGTGTAATGCGGGTTTTTCAGTAAATTCTAATTTTTTCAGTGCAACTCACTCATATGCTATGTACTACACTGTGCGTTTCTTATATTCTAAGTTTTTCAGTGCAACTCACTCATATACTATGTACTACACTGTGCGTTTCTTATATTCTAAGTTTTTCAGTGCAACTCACTCATATACTATGTACTACACTGTGCATTTCGTGTAATGCGGGTATTTCAGTAAATTCTAAGTTTTTCAGTGCAACTCACTCATATACTATGTACTACACTGTGCGTTTCTTATATTCTAAGTTTTTCAGTGCAACTCACTCATATATATGTACTACACTGTGCGTTTCTTATATTCTAAGTTTTTCAGTGCAACTCACTCATATACTATGTACTACACTGTGCGTTTCTTATATTCTAAGTTTTTCAGTGCAACTCACTCATATACTATGTACTACACTGTGCATTTCGTGTAATGCGGGTTTTTCAGTAAATTCTAAGTTTTTCAGTGCAACTCACTCATATACTATGTACTACACTGTACGTTTCTTATATTCTAAGTTTTTCAGTGTAACTCACTCATATACTATGTACTACACTGTGCGTTTCTTATATTCTAAGTTTTTCAGTGCAACTCACTCATATACTATGTACTACACTGTGCGTTTCTTATATTCTAAGTTTTTCAGTGCAACTCACTCATATACTATGTACTACACTGTGCGTTTCTTATATTCTAAGTTTTTCAGTGCAACTCACTCATATACTATGTACTACACTGTGCGTTTCTTATATTCTAATATTTTCAGTTCAACTCACTCATATACTATGTACTACACTGAGCGTTTCTTATATTCTAAGTTTTTCAGTGCAACTGACTCATATACTATGTACTACACTGTGCGTTTCTTATATTCTAAGTTTTTCAGTGCAACTCACTCATATACTATGTACTACACTGTGCATTTCGTGTAATGCGGGTTTTTCAGTAAATTCTAAGTTTTTCAGTGCAACTCACTCATATACTATGTACTACACGGTGCGTTTCTTACATTCTATGTTTTTCAGTGCAACTCACTCATATAATATGTACTACACTGTGCGTTTCTTATATTCTAAGTTTTTCAGTGCAACTCACTCATATACTATGTACTACACTGTGCGTTTCTTATATTCTAAGTTTTTCAGTGCAACTCACTCATATACTATGTACTACACTGTGCGTTTCTTATATTCTAAGTTTTTCAGTGCAACTCACTCATATACTATGTACTACACTGTGCGTTTCTTATATTCTAAGTTTTTCAGTGCAACTCACTCATATACTATGTACTACACTGTGCGTTTCTTATATTCTAAGTTTTTCAGTGCAACTCAATCATATACTATGTACTACACTGTGCATTTCGTGTAATGCGGGTTTTTCAGTAAATTCTAAGTTTTTCAGTGCAATTCACTCATATACTATGTACTACACTGTGCGTTTCTTATATTCTAATATTTTCAGTGCAACTCACTCATATACTATGTACTACACTGTGCGTTTCTTATATTCAAAGTTTTTCAGTGCAACTCACTCATATACTATGTACTACACTGTGCGTTTCTTATATTCTACGTTTTTCAGTGCAACTCACTCTTATACTATGTACTACACTGTGCATTTCGTGTAATGCGGGTTTTTCAGTAAATTCTAAGTTTTTCAGTGCAACTCAATCATATACTATGTACTACACTGTGCGTTTCTTATATTCTAAGTTTTTCAGTGCAACTCACTCATATACTATGTACTACACTATGCATTTCTTATATTCTAAGTTTTTCAATGCAACTCACTCATATACTATGTACTACACTGTGCATTTCGTGTAATGCGGGTTTTTCAGTAAATTCTAAGTTTTTCAGTGCAACTCATTCATATACTATGTACTACACTTTGCGTTTCAAATATTCTAAGTTTTTCAGTGCAATCACTCATATACTATATACTCCACTGTGCGTTTCTTATATTCTAAGTTTTTCAGTGCAACTCACTCATATACTATGTACTACACTGTGCGTTTCTTATATTCTAAGTTTTTCAGTTCAACTCACTCATATACTATGTACTACACTGTGCGTTTCTTATATTCTAAGTTTTTCAGTGCAACTCACTCATATACTATGTACTACACTGTGCGATTCTTATATTCTAAGTTTTTCAGTGCAACTCACTCATATACTATGTACTACACTGTGCATTTCGTGTAATGCGGGTTTTTCAGTAAATTCTAAGTTTTTCAGTGCAACTCACTCATATACTATGTACTACACTGTGCGTTTCTTATATTCTAAGTTTTTCAGTGCAACTCACTCATATACTATGTACTACACTGTGCGTTTCTTATATTCTACGTTTTTCAGTGCAACTCACTCTTATACTATGTACTACACTGTGCGTTTCTTATATTCTACGTTTTTCAGTGCAACTCACTCTTATACTATGTACTACACTGTGCATTTCGTGTAATGCGGGTTTTTCAGTAAATTCTAAGTTTTTCAGTGCAACTCACTCATATACTATGTACTACACTGTGCGTTTCTTATATTCTAAGTTTTTCAGTGCAACTCACTCATATACTATGTACTACACTGTGCATTTCTTATATTCTAAGTTTTTCAATGCAACTCACTCATATACTATGTACTACACTGTGCATTTCGTGTAATGCGGGTTTTTCAGTAAATTCTAAGTTTTTCAGTGCAACTCATTCATATACTATGTACTACACTTTGCGTTTCAAATATTCTAAGTTTTTCAGTGCAATCACTCATATACTATATACTCCACTGTGCGTTTCTTATATTCTAAGTTTTTCAGTGCAACTCACTCATATACTATGTACTACACTGTGCGTTTCTTATATTCTAAGTTTTTCAGTGCAACTCACTCATATACTATGTACTACACTGTGCGTTTCTTATATTCTAAGTTTTTCAGTGCAACTCACTCATATACTATGTACTACACTGTGCATTTCGTGTAATGCGGGATTTTCAGTAAATTCTTAGTTTTTCAGTGCAACTCACTCATATACTATGTACTACACTGTGCGTTTCTTATATTCTAAGTTTTTCAGTGCAACTCACTCATATACTATGTACTACACTGTGCGTTTTTTACATTCTAAGTTTTTCAGTGCAACTCACTCATATACTATGTACTACACTGTGCGTTTCTTATATTCTAAGTTTTTCTAGTGCAACTCACTCATATACTATGTACTACACTGTGCGTTTCTTATTTTCTAAGTTTTTCAGTGCAACTCACTCATATACTATGTACTACACTGTGCGTTTCTTATATTCTAAGTTTTTCAGTGCAACTCACTCATATACTATGTACTACACTGTGCGTTTCTTATTTTCTAAGTTTTTCAGTGCAACTCACTCATATACTATGTACTACACTGTGCGTTTCTTATTTTCTAAGTTTTTCAGTGCAACTCACTCATATACTATGTACTACACTGTGCGTTTCTTATATTCTAAGTTTTTCAGTGCAACTCACTCATATACTATGTACTACACTGTGCATTTCGTGTAATGCGGGTTTTTCAGTAAATTCTAAGTTTTTCAGTGCAACTCACTCATATGCTATGTACTACACTGTGCGTTTCTTATATTCTAAGTTTTTCAGTGCAACTCACTCATATACTATGTACTACACTGTGCGTTTCTTATATTCTAAGTTTTTCAGTGCAACTCACTCATATACTATGTACTACAGTGTGCGTTTCTTATATTCTAAGTTTTTCAGTGCAACTCACTCATATACTATGTACTACACTGTGCATTTCGTGTAATGCGGGTTTTTCAGTAAATTCTAAGTTTTTCAGTGCAACTCACTCATATACTATGTACTACACTGTGCGTTTCTTATATTCTAAGTTTTTCAGTGCAACTCACTCATATACTATGTACTACACTGTGCGTTTCTTATATTCTACGTTTTTCAGTGCAACTCTCTCTTATACTATGTACTACACTGTGCGTTTCTTATATTCTACGTTTTTCAGTGCAACTCACTCTTATACTATGTACTACACTGTGCATTTCGTGTAATGCGGGTTTTTCAGTAAATTCTAAGTTTTTCAGTGCAACTCACTCATATACTATGTACTACACTGTGCGTTTCTTATATTCTAAGTTTTTCAGTGCAACTCACTCATATACTATGTACTACACTGTGCATTTCTTATATTCTAAGTTTTTCAATGCAACTCACTCATATACTATGTACTACACTGTGCATTTCGTGTAATGCGGGTTTTTCAGTAAATTCTAAGTTTTTCAGTGCAACTCATTCATATACTATGTACTACACTTTGCGTTTCAAATATTCTAAGTTTTTCAGTGCAATCACTCATATACTATATACTCCACTGTGCGTTTCTTATATTCTAAGTTTTTCAGTGCAACTCACTCATATACTATGTACTACACTGTGCATTTCGTGTAATGCGGGTTTTTCAGTAAATTCTAAGTTTTTCAGTGCAACTCACTCATATACTATGTACTACACTGTGCGTTTCTTATATTCTAAGTTTTTCAGTGTAACTCACTCATATACTATGTACTACACTGTGCGTTTCTTATATTCTAAGTTTTTCAGTGCAACTCACTCATATACTATGTACTACACTGTGCGTTTCTTATATTCTAAGTTTTTCAGTGCAACTCACTCATATACTATGTACTACACTGTGCGTTTCTTATATTCTAAGTTTTTCAGTGCAACTCACTCATATACTATGTACTACACTGTGCGTTTCTTATATTCTAATATTTTCAGTTCAACTCACTCATATACTATGTACTACACTGAGCGTTTCTTATATTCTAAGTTTTTCAGTGCAACTGACTCATATACTATGTACTACACTGTGCGTTTCTTATATTCTAAGTTTTTCAGTGCAACTCACTCATATACTATGTACTACACTGTGCATTTCGTGTAATGCGGGTTTTTCAGAAAATTCTAAGTTTTTCAGTGCAACTCACTCATATACTATGTACTACACTGTGCGTTTCTTACATTCTATGTTTTTCAGTGCAACTCACTCATATAATATGTACTACACTGTGCGTTTCTTATATTCTAAGTTTTTCAGTGCAACTCACTCATATACTATGTACTACACTGTGCGTTTCTTATATTCTAAGTTTTTCAGTGCAACTCACTCATATACTATGTACTACACTGTGCGTTTCTTATATTCTAAGTTTTTCAGTGCAACTCACTCATATACTATGTACTACACTGTGCGTTTCTTATATTCTAAGTTTTTCAGTGCAACTCACTCATATACTATGTACTACATTGTGCGTTTCTTATATTCTAAGTTTTTCAGTGCAACTCACTCATATACTATGTACTACACTGTGCATTTCGTGTAATGCGGGTTTTTCAGTAAATTCTAAGTTTTTCAGTGCAACTCACTCATATACTATGTACTACACTGTGCGTTTCTTATATTCTAAGTTTTTCAGTGTAACTCACTCATATACTATGTACTACACTGTGCGTTTCTTATATTCTAAGTTTTTCAGTGCAACTCACTCATATACTATGTACTACACTGTGCGTTTCTTATATTCTAAGTTTTTCAGTGCAACTGACTCATATACTATGTACTACACTGTGCGTTTCTTATATTCTAAGTTTTTCAGTGCAACTCACTCATATACTATGTACTACACTGTGCATTTCGTGTAATGCGGGTTTTTCAGAAAATTCTAAGTTTTTCAGTGCAACTCACTCATATACTATGTACTACACTGTGCGTTTCTTACATTCTATGTTTTTCAGTGCAACTCACTCATATAATATGTACTACACTGTGCGTTTCTTATATTCTAAGTTTTTCAGTGCAACTCACTCATATACTATGTACTACACTGTGCGTTTCTTATATTCTAAGTTTTTCAGTGCAACTCACTCATATACTATGTACTACACTGTGCGTTTCTTATATTCTAAGTTTTTCAGTGCAACTCACTCATATACTATGTACTACACTGTGCGTTTCTTATATTCTAAGTTTTTCAGTGCAACTCACTCATATACTATGTACTACATTGTGCGTTTCTTATATTCTAAGTTTTTCAGTGCAACTCACTCATATACTATGTACTACACTGTGCATTTCGTGTAATGCGGGTTTTTCAGTAAATTCTAAGTTTTTCAGTGCAACTCACTCATATACTATGTACTACACTGTGCGTTTCTTATATTCTAAGTTTTTCAGTGCAACTCACTCATATACTATGTACTACACTGTGCGTTTCTTATATTCTAAGTTTTTCAGTGCAACTCACTCATATACTATGTACTACACTGTGCATTTCATGTAATGCGGGATTTTCAGTAAATTCTTAGTTTTTCAGTGCAACTCACTCATATACTATGTACTATACTGTGCGTTTCTTATATTCTAAGTTTTTCAGTGCAACTCACTCATATACTATGTACTACACTGTGCGTTTTTTACATTCTAAGTTTTTCAGTGCAACTCACTCATATACTATGTACTACACTGTGCGTTTCTTATATTCTAAGTTTTTCTAGTGCAACTCACTCATATACTATGTACTACACTGTGCGTTTCTTATTTTCTAAGTTTTTCAGTGCAACTCACTCATATACTATGTACTACACTGTGCGTTTCTTATATTCTAAGTTTTTCAGTGCAACTCACTCATATACTATGTACTACACTGTGCGTTTCTTATTTTCTAAGTTTTTCAGTGCAACTCACTCATATACTATGTACTACACTGTGCGTTTCTTATTTTCTAAGTTTTTCAGTGCAACTCACTCATATACTATGTACTACACTGTGCGTTTCTTATATTCTAAGTTTTTCAGTGCAACTCACTCATATACTATGTACTACACTGTGCATTTCGTGTAATGCGGGTTTTTCAGTAAATTCTAAGTTTTTCAGTGCAACTCACTCATATGCTATGTACTACACTGTGCGTTTCTTATATTCTAAGTTTTTCAGTGCAACTCACTCATATACTATGTACTACACTGTGCGTTTCTTATATTCTAAGTTTTTCAGTGCAACTCACTCATATACTATGTACTACACTGTGCATTTCGTGTAATGCGGGTATTTCAGTAAATTCTAAGTTTTTCAGTGCAACTCACTCATATACTATGTACTACACTGTGCGTTTCTTATATTCTAAGTTTTTCAGTGCAATCACTCATATACTATATACTCCACTGTGCGTTTCTTATATTCTAAGTTTTTCAGTGCAACTCACTCATATACTATGTACTACACTGTGCATTTCGTGTAATGCGGGTTTTTCAGTAAATTCTAAGTTTTTCAGTGCAACTCATTCATATACTATGTACTACACTTTGCGTTTCAAATATTCTAAGTTTTTCAGTGCAATCACTCATATACTATATACTCCACTGTGCGTTTCTTATATTCTAAGTTTTTCAGTGCAACTCACTCATATACTATGTACTACACTGTGCGTTTCTTATATTCTAAGTTTTTCAGTTCAACTCACTCATATACTATGTACTACACTGTGCGTTTCTTATATTCTAAGTTTTTCAGTGCAACTCACTCATATACTATGTACTACACTGTGCGATTCTTATATTCTAAGTTTTTCAGTGCAACTCACTCATATACTATGTACTACACTGTGCATTTCGTGTAATGCGGGTTTTTCAGTAAATTCTAAGTTTTTCAGTGCAACTCACTCATATACTATGTACTACACTGTGCGTTTCTTATATTCTAAGTTTTTCAGTGCAACTCACTCATATACTATGTACTACACTGTGCGTTTCTTATATTCTACGTTTTTCAGTGCAACTCACTCTTATACTATGTACTACACTGTGCGTTTCTTATATTCTACGTTTTTCAGTGCAACTCACTCTTATACTATGTACTACACTGTGCATTTCGTGTAATGCGGGTTTTTCAGTAAATTCTAAGTTTTTCAGTGCAACTCACTCATATACTATGTACTACACTGTGCGTTTCTTATATTCTAAGTTTTTCAGTGCAACTCACTCATATACTATGTACTACACTGTGCATTTCTTATATTCTAAGTTTTTCAATGCAACTCACTCATATACTATGTACTACACTGTGCATTTCGTGTAATGCGGGTTTTTCAGTAAATTCTAAGTTTTTCAGTGCAACTCATTCATATACTATGTACTACACTTTGCGTTTCAAATATTCTAAGTTTTTCAGTGCAATCACTCATATACTATATACTCCACTGTGCGTTTCTTATATTCTAAGTTTTTCAGTGCAACTCACTCATATACTATGTACTACACTGTGCGTTTCTTATATTCTAAGTTTTTCAGTGCAACTCACTCATATACTATGTACTACACTGTGCGTTTCTTATATTCTAAGTTTTTCAGTGCAACTCACTCATATACTATGTACTACACTGTGCATTTCGTGTAATGCGGGATTTTCAGTAAATTCTTAGTTTTTCAGTGCAACTCACTCATATACTATGTACTACACTGTGCGTTTCTTATATTCTAAGTTTTTCAGTGCAACTCACTCATATACTATGTACTACACTGTGCGTTTTTTACATTCTAAGTTTTTCAGTGCAACTCACTCATATACTATGTACTACACTGTGCGTTTCTTATATTCTAAGTTTTTCTAGTGCAACTCACTCATATACTATGTACTACACTGTGCGTTTCTTATTTTCTAAGTTTTTCAGTGCAACTCACTCATATACTATGTACTACACTGTGCGTTTCTTATATTCTAAGTTTTTCAGTGCAACTCACTCATATACTATGTACTACACTGTGCGTTTCTTATTTTCTAAGTTTTTCAGTGCAACTCACTCATATACTATGTACTACACTGTGCGTTTCTTATTTTCTAAGTTTTTCAGTGCAACTCACTCATATACTATGTACTACACTGTGCGTTTCTTATATTCTAAGTTTTTCAGTGCAACTCACTCATATACTATGTACTACACTGTGCATTTCGTGTAATGCGGGTTTTTCAGTAAATTCTAAGTTTTTCAGTGCAACTCACTCATATGCTATGTACTACACTGTGCGTTTCTTATATTCTAAGTTTTTCAGTGCAACTCACTCATATACTATGTACTACACTGTGCGTTTCTTATATTCTAAGTTTTTCAGTGCAACTCACTCATATACTATGTACTACAGTGTGCGTTTCTTATATTCTAAGTTTTTCAGTGCAACTCACTCATATACTATGTACTACACTGTGCATTTCGTGTAATGCGGGTTTTTCAGTAAATTCTAAGTTTTTCAGTGCAACTCACTCATATACTATGTACTACACTGTGCGTTTCTTATATTCTAAGTTTTTCAGTGCAACTCACTCATATACTATGTACTACACTGTGCGTTTCTTATATTCTACGTTTTTCAGTGCAACTCTCTCTTATACTATGTACTACACTGTGCGTTTCTTATATTCTACGTTTTTCAGTGCAACTCACTCTTATACTATGTACTACACTGTGCATTTCGTGTAATGCGGGTTTTTCAGTAAATTCTAAGTTTTTCAGTGCAACTCACTCATATACTATGTACTACACTGTGCGTTTCTTATATTCTAAGTTTTTCAGTGCAACTCACTCATATACTATGTACTACACTGTGCATTTCTTATATTCTAAGTTTTTCAATGCAACTCACTCATATACTATGTACTACACTGTGCATTTCGTGTAATGCGGGTTTTTCAGTAAATTCTAAGTTTTTCAGTGCAACTCATTCATATACTATGTACTACACTTTGCGTTTCAAATATTCTAAGTTTTTCAGTGCAATCACTCATATACTATATACTCCACTGTGCGTTTCTTATATTCTAAGTTTTTCAGTGCAACTCACTCATATACTATGTACTACACTGTGCATTTCGTGTAATGCGGGTTTTTCAGTAAATTCTAAGTTTTTCAGTGCAACTCACTCATATACTATGTACTACACTGTGCGTTTCTTATATTCTAAGTTTTTCAGTGTAACTCACTCATATACTATGTACTACACTGTGCGTTTCTTATATTCTAAGTTTTTCAGTGCAACTCACTCATATACTATGTACTACACTGTGCGTTTCTTATATTCTAAGTTTTTCAGTGCAACTCACTCATATACTATGTACTACACTGTGCGTTTCTTATATTCTAAGTTTTTCAGTGCAACTCACTCATATACTATGTACTACACTGTGCGTTTCTTATATTCTAATATTTTCAGTTCAACTCACTCATATACTATGTACTACACTGAGCGTTTCTTATATTCTAAGTTTTTCAGTGCAACTGACTCATATACTATGTACTACACTGTGCGTTTCTTATATTCTAAGTTTTTCAGTGCAACTCACTCATATACTATGTACTACACTGTGCATTTCGTGTAATGCGGGTTTTTCAGAAAATTCTAAGTTTTTCAGTGCAACTCACTCATATACTATGTACTACACTGTGCGTTTCTTACATTCTATGTTTTTCAGTGCAACTCACTCATATAATATGTACTACACTGTGCGTTTCTTATATTCTAAGTTTTTCAGTGCAACTCACTCATATACTATGTACTACACTGTGCGTTTCTTATATTCTAAGTTTTTCAGTGCAACTCACTCATATACTATGTACTACACTGTGCGTTTCTTATATTCTAAGTTTTCAGTGCAACTCACTCATATACTATGTACTACACTGTGCGTTTCTTATATTCTAAGTTTTTCAGTGCAACTCACTCATATACTATGTACTACATTGTGCGTTTCTTATATTCTAAGTTTTTCAGTGCAACTCACTCATATACTATGTACTACACTGTGCATTTCGTGTAATGCGGGTTTTTCAGTAAATTCTAAGTTTTTCAGTGCAACTCACTCATATACTATGTACTACACTGTGCGTTTCTTATATTCTAAGTTTTTCAGTGCAACTCACTCATATACTATGTACTACACTGTGCGTTTCTTATATTCTAAGTTTTTCAGTGCAACTCACTCATATACTATGTACTACACTGTGCATTTCATGTAATGCGGGATTTTCAGTAAATTCTTAGTTTTTCAGTGCAACTCACTCATATACTATGTACTATACTGTGCGTTTCTTATATTCTAAGTTTTTCAGTGCAACTCACTCATATACTATGTACTACACTGTGCGTTTTTTACATTCTAAGTTTTTCAGTGCAACTCACTCATATACTATGTACTACACTGTGCGTTTCTTATATTCTAAGTTTTTCTAGTGCAACTCACTCATATACTATGTACTACACTGTGCGTTTCTTATTTTCTAAGTTTTTCAGTGCAACTCACTCATATACTATGTACTACACTGTGCGTTTCTTATATTCTAAGTTTTTCAGTGCAACTCACTCATATACTATGTACTACACTGTGCGTTTCTTATTTTCTAAGTTTTTCAGTGCAACTCACTCATATACTATGTACTACACTGTGCGTTTCTTATTTTCTAAGTTTTTCAGTGCAACTCACTCATATACTATGTACTACACTGTGCGTTTCTTATATTCTAAGTTTTTCAGTGCAACTCACTCATATACTATGTACTACACTGTGCATTTCGTGTAATGCGGGTTTTTCAGTAAATTCTAAGTTTTTCAGTGCAACTCACTCATATGCTATGTACTACACTGTGCGTTTCTTATATTCTAAGTTTTTCAGTGCAACTCACTCATATACTATGTACTACACTGTGCGTTTCTTATATTCTAAGTTTTTCAGTGCAACTCACTCATATACTATGTACTACACTGTGCATTTCGTGTAATGCGGGTATTTCAGTAAATTCTAAGTTTTTCAGTGCAACTCACTCATATACTATGTACTACACTGTGCGTTTCTTATATTCTAAGTTTTTCAGTGCAACTCACTCATATACTATGTACTACACTGTGCGTTTCTTATATTCTAAGTTTTTCAGTGCAACTCACTCATATACTATGTACTACACTGTGCGTTTCTTATATTCTAAGTTTTTCAGTGCAACTCACTCATATACTATGTACTACACTGTGCATTTCGTGTAATGCGGGTTTTTCAGTAAATTCTAAGTTTTTCAGTGCAACTCACTCATATACTATGTACTACACTGTGCGTTTCTTATATTCTAAGTTTTTCAGTGTAACTCACTCATATACTATGTACTACACTGTGCGTTTCTTATATTCTAAGTTTTTCAGTGCAACTCACTCATATACTATGTACTACACTGTGCGTTTCTTATATTCTAAGTTTTTCAGTGCAACTCACTCATATACTATGTACTACACTGTGCGTTTCTTATATTCTAAGTTTTTCAGTGCAACTCACTCATATACTATGTACTACACTGTGCGTTTCTTATATTCTAATATTTTCAGTTCAACTCACTCATATACTATGTACTACACTGAGCGTTTCTTATATTCTAAGTTTTTCAGTGCAACTGACTCATATACTATGTACTACACTGTGCGTTTCTTATATTCTAAGTTTTTCAGTGCAACTCACTCATATACTATGTACTACACTGTGCATTTCGTGTAATGCGGGTTTTTCAGTAAATTCTAAGTTTTTCAGTGCAACTCACTCATATACTATGTACTACACTGTGCGTTTCTTATATTCTAATATTTTCAGTGCAACTCACTCATATACTATGTACTACACTGTGCGTTTCTTATATTCTAAGTTTTTCAGTGCAACTCACTCATATACTATGTACTACACTGTGCGTTTCTTATATTCTAAGTTTTTCAGTGCAACTCACTCATATACTATGTACTACACTGTGCGTTTCTTATATTCTAAGTTTTTCAGTGCAACTCACTCATATACTATGTACTACACTGTGCATTTCGTGTAATGCGGGTTTTTCAGTAAATTCTAAGTTTTTCAGTGCAACTCACTCATATACTATGTACTACACTGTGCGTTTCTTATATTCTAAGTTTTTCAGTGTAACTCACTCATATACTATGTACTACACTGTGCGTTTCTTATATTCTAAGTTTTTCAGTGCAACTCACTCATATACTATGTACTACACTGTGCGTTTCTTATATTCTAAGTTTTTCAGTGCAACTCACTCATATACTATGTACTACACTGTGCGTTTCTTATATTCTAAGTTTTTCAGTGCAACTCACTCATATACTATGTACTACACTGTGCGTTTCTTATATTCTAATATTTTCAGTTCAACTCACTCATATACTATGTACTACACTGAGCGTTTCTTATGTTCTAAGTTTTTCAGTGCAACTGACTCATATACTATGTACTACACTGTGCGTTTCTTATATTCTAAGTTTTTCAGTGCAACTCACTCATATACTATGTACTACACTGTGCATTTCGTGTAATGCGGGTTTTTCAGTAAATTCTAAGTTTTTCAGTGCAACTCACTCATATACTATGTACTACACTGTGCGTTTCTTATATTCTAATATTTTCAGTGCAACTCACTCATATACTATGTACTACACTGTGCGTTTCTTATATTCTAAGTTTTTCAGTGCAACTCACTCATATACTATGTACTACACTGTGCATTTCGTGTAATGCGGGTTTTTCAGTAAATTCTAAGTTTTTCAGTGCAACTCATTCATATACTATGTACTACACTTTGCGTTTCAAATATTCTAAGTTTTTCAGTGCAATCACTCATATACTATATACTCCACTGTGCGTTTCTTATATTCTAAGTTTTTCAGTGCAACTCACTCATATACTATGTACTACACTGTGCATTTCGTGTAATGCGGGTTTTTCAGTAAATTCTAAGTTTTTCAGTGCAACTCACTCATATACTATGTACTACACTGTGCGTTTCTTATATTCTAAGTTTTTCAGTGTAACTCACTCATATACTATGTACTACACTGTGCGTTTCTTATATTCTAAGTTTTTCAGTGCAACTCACTCATATACTATGTACTACACTGTGCGTTTCTTATATTCTAAGTTTTTCAGTGCAACTCACTCATATACTATGTACTACACTGTGCGTTTCTTATATTCTAAGTTTTTCAGTGCAACTCACTCATATACTATGTACTACACTGTGCGTTTCTTATATTCTAATATTTTCAGTTCAACTCACTCATATACTATGTACTACACTGAGCGTTTCTTATATTCTAAGTTTTTCAGTGCAACTGACTCATATACTATGTACTACACTGTGCGTTTCTTATATTCTAAGTTTTTCAGTGCAACTCACTCATATACTATGTACTACACTGTGCATTTCGTGTAATGCGGGTTTTTCAGAAAATTCTAAGTTTTTCAGTGCAACTCACTCATATACTATGTACTACACTGTGCGTTTCTTACATTCTATGTTTTTCAGTGCAACTCACTCATATAATATGTACTACACTGTGCGTTTCTTATATTCTAAGTTTTTCAGTGCAACTCACTCATATACTATGTACTACACTGTGCGTTTCTTATATTCTAAGTTTTTCAGTGCAACTCACTCATATACTATGTACTACACTGTGCGTTTCTTATATTCTAAGTTTTTCAGTGCAACTCACTCATATACTATGTACTACACTGTGCGTTTCTTATATTCTAAGTTTTTCAGTGCAACTCACTCATATACTATGTACTACATTGTGCGTTTCTTATATTCTAAGTTTTTCAGTGCAACTCACTCATATACTATGTACTACACTGTGCATTTCGTGTAATGCGGGTTTTTCAGTAAATTCTAAGTTTTTCAGTGCAACTCACTCATATACTATGTACTACACTGTGCGTTTCTTATATTCTAAGTTTTTCAGTGCAACTCACTCATATACTATGTACTACACTGTGCGTTTCTTATATTCTAAGTTTTTCAGTGCAACTCACTCATATACTATGTACTACACTGTGCATTTCATGTAATGCGGGATTTTCAGTAAATTCTTAGTTTTTCAGTGCAACTCACTCATATACTATGTACTATACTGTGCGTTTCTTATATTCTAAGTTTTTCAGTGCAACTCACTCATATACTATGTACTACACTGTGCGTTTTTTACATTCTAAGTTTTTCAGTGCAACTCACTCATATACTATGTACTACACTGTGCGTTTCTTATATTCTAAGTTTTTCTAGTGCAACTCACTCATATACTATGTACTACACTGTGCGTTTCTTATTTTCTAAGTTTTTCAGTGCAACTCACTCATATACTATGTACTACACTGTGCGTTTCTTATATTCTAAGTTTTTCAGTGCAACTCACTCATATACTATGTACTACACTGTGCGTTTCTTATTTTCTAAGTTTTTCAGTGCAACTCACTCATATACTATGTACTACACTGTGCGTTTCTTATTTTCTAAGTTTTTCAGTGCAACTCACTCATATACTATGTACTACACTGTGCGTTTCTTATATTCTAAGTTTTTCAGTGCAACTCACTCATATACTATGTACTACACTGTGCATTTCGTGTAATGCGGGTTTTTCAGTAAATTCTAAGTTTTTCAGTGCAACTCACTCATATGCTATGTACTACACTGTGCGTTTCTTATATTCTAAGTTTTTCAGTGCAACTCACTCATATACTATGTACTACACTGTGCGTTTCTTATATTCTAAGTTTTTCAGTGCAACTCACTCATATACTATGTACTACACTGTGCATTTCGTGTAATGCGGGTATTTCAGTAAATTCTAAGTTTTTCAGTGCAACTCACTCATATACTATGTACTACACTGTGCGTTTCTTATATTCTAAGTTTTTCAGTGCAACTCACTCATATACTATGTACTACACTGTGCGTTTCTTATATTCTAAGTTTTTCAGTGCAACTCACTCATATACTATGTACTACACTGTGCGTTTCTTATATTCTAAGTTTTTCAGTGCAACTCACTCATATACTATGTACTACACTGTGCATTTCGTGTAATGCGGGTTTTTCAGTAAATTCTAAGTTTTTCAGTGCAACTCACTCATATACTATGTACTACACTGTGCGTTTCTTATATTCTAAGTTTTTCAGTGTAACTCACTCATATACTATGTACTACACTGTGCGTTTCTTATATTCTAAGTTTTTCAGTGCAACTCACTCATATACTATGTACTACACTGTGCGTTTCTTATATTCTAAGTTTTTCAGTGCAACTCACTCATATACTATGTACTACACTGTGCGTTTCTTATATTCTAAGTTTTTCAGTGCAACTCACTCATATACTATGTACTACACTGTGCGTTTCTTATATTCTAATATTTTCAGTTCAACTCACTCATATACTATGTACTACACTGAGCGTTTCTTATATTCTAAGTTTTTCAGTGCAACTGACTCATATACTATGTACTACACTGTGCGTTTCTTATATTCTAAGTTTTTCAGTGCAACTCACTCATATACTATGTACTACACTGTGCATTTCGTGTAATGCGGGTTTTTCAGTAAATTCTAAGTTTTTCAGTGCAACTCACTCATATACTATGTACTACACTGTGCGTTTCTTATATTCTAATATTTTCAGTGCAACTCACTCATATACTATGTACTACACTGTGCGTTTCTTATATTCTAAGTTTTTCAGTGCAACTCACTCATATACTATGTACTACACTGTGCGTTTCTTATATTCTAAGTTTTTCAGTGCAACTCACTCATATACTATGTACTACACTGTGCGTTTCTTATATTCTAAGTTTTTCAGTGCAACTCACTCATATACTATGTACTACACTGTGCATTTCGTGTAATGCGGGTTTTTCAGTAAATTCTAAGTTTTTCAGTGCAACTCACTCATATACTATGTACTACACTGTGCGTTTCTTATATTCTAAGTTTTTCAGTGTAACTCACTCATATACTATGTACTACACTGTGCGTTTCTTATATTCTAAGTTTTTCAGTGCAACTCACTCATATACTATGTACTACACTGTGCGTTTCTTATATTCTAAGTTTTTCAGTGCAACTCACTCATATACTATGTACTACACTGTGCGTTTCTTATATTCTAAGTTTTTCAGTGCAACTCACTCATATACTATGTACTACACTGTGCGTTTCTTATATTCTAATATTTTCAGTTCAACTCACTCATATACTATGTACTACACTGAGCGTTTCTTATGTTCTAAGTTTTTCAGTGCAACTGACTCATATACTATGTACTACACTGTGCGTTTCTTATATTCTAAGTTTTTCAGTGCAACTCACTCATATACTATGTACTACACTGTGCATTTCGTGTAATGCGGGTTTTTCAGTAAATTCTAAGTTTTTCAGTGCAACTCACTCATATACTATGTACTACACTGTGCGTTTCTTATATTCTAATATTTTCAGTGCAACTCACTCATATACTATGTACTACACTGTGCGTTTCTTATATTCTAAGTTTTTCAGTGCAACTCACTCATATACTATGTACTACACTGTGCATTTCGTGTAATGCGGGTTTTTCAGTAAATTCTAAGTTTTTCAGTGCAACTCATTCATATACTATGTACTACACTTTGCGTTTCAAATATTCTAAGTTTTTCAGTGCAATCACTCATATACTATATACTCCACTGTGCGTTTCTTATATTCTAAGTTTTTCAGTGCAACTCACTCATATACTATGTACTACACTGTGCGTTTCTTATATTCTAAGTTTTTCAGTGCAACTCACTCATATACTATGTACTACACTGTGCGTTTCTTATATTCTAAGTTTTTCAGTGCAACTCACTCATATACTATGTACTACACTGTGCGTTTCTTATATTCTAAGTTTTTCAGTGCAACTCACTCATATACTATGTACTACACTGTGCATTTCGTGTAATGCGGGTTTTTCAGTAAATTCTAAGTTTTTCAGTGCAACTCACTCATATACTATGTACTACACTGTGCATTTCGTGTAATGCGGGTTTTTCAGTAAATTCTAAGTTTTTCAGTGCAACTCACTCATATACTATGTACTACACGGTGCGTTTCTTACATTCTATGTTTTTCAGTGCAACTCACTCATATAATATGTACTACACTGTGCGTTTCTTATATTCTAAGTTTTTCAGTGCAACTCACTCATATACTATGTACTACACTGTGCGTTTCTTATATTCTAAGTTTTTCAGTGCAACTCACTCATATACTATGTACTACACTGTGCGTTTCTTATATTCTAAGTTTTTCAGTGCAACTCACTCATATACTATGTACTACACTGTGCGTTTCTTATATTCTAAGTTTTTCAGTGCAACTCACTCATATACTATGTACTACACTGTGCGTTTCTTATATTCTAAGTTTTTCAGTGCAACTCACTCATATACTATGTACTACACTGTGCATTTCGTGTAATGCGGGTTTTTCAGTAAATTCTAAGTTTTTCAGTGCAACTCACTCATATACTATGTACTACACTGTGCGTTTCTTATATTCTAATATTTTCAGTGCACCTCACTCATATACTATGTACTACACTGTGCGTTTCTTATATTCTAAGTTTTTCAGTGCAACTCACTCATATATTATGTACTACACTGTGCGTTTCTTATATTCTACGTTTTTCAGTGCAACTCACTCTTATACTATGTACTACACTGTGCATTTCGTGTAATGCGGGTTTTTCAGTAAATTCTAAGTTTTTCAGTGCAACTCACTCATATACTATGTACTACACTGTGCGTTTCTTATATTCTAAGTTTTTCAGTGCAACTCACTCATATACTATGTACTACACTATGCATTTCTTATATTCTAAGTTTTTCAATGCAACTCACTCATATACTATGTACTACACTGAGCATTTCGTGTAATGCGGGTTTTTCAGTAAATTCTAAGTTTTTCAGTGCAACTCATTCATATACTATGTACTACACTTTGCGTTTCAAATATTCTAAGTTTTTCAGTGCAATCACTCATATACTATATACTCCACTGTGCGTTTCTTATATTCTAAGTTTTTCAGTGCAACTCACTCATATACTATGTACTACACTGTGCGTTTCTTATATTCTAAGTTTTTCAGTGCAACTCACTCATATACTATGTACTACACTGTGCGTTTCTTATATTCTAAGTTTTTCAGTGCAACTCACTCATATACTATGTACTACACTGTGCGTTTCTTATATTCTAAGTTTTTCAGTGCAACTCACTCATATACTATGTACTACACTGTGCATTTCGTGTAATGCGGGTTTTTCAGTAAATTCTAAGTTTTTCAGTGCAACTCACTCATATACTATGTACTACACTGTGCGTTTCTTATATTCTAAGTTTTTCAGTGCAACTCACTCATATACTATGTACTACACTGTGCGTTTCTTATATTCTACGTTTTTCAGTGCAACTCACTCTTATACTATGTACTACACTGTGCGTTTCTTATATTCTACGTTTTTCAGTGCAACTCACTCTTATACTATGTACTACACTGTGCATTTCGTGTAATGCGGGTTTTTCAGTAAATTCTAAGTTTTTCAGTGCAACTCACTCATATACTATGTACTACACTGTGCGTTTCTTATATTCTAAGTTTTTCAGTGCAACTCACTCATATACTATGTACTACACTGTGCATTTCTTATATTCTAAGTTTTTCAATGCAACTCACTCATATACTATGTACTACACTGTGCATTTCGTGTAATGCGGGTTTTTCAGTAAATTCTAAGTTTTTCAGTGCAACTCATTCATATACTATGTACTACACTTTGCGTTTCAAATATTCTAAGTTTTTCAGTGCAATCACTCATATACTATATACTCCACTGTGCGTTTCTTATATTCTAAGTTTTTCAGTGCAACTCACTCATATACTATGTACTACACTGTGCGTTTCTTATATTCTAAGTTTTTCAGTGCAACTCACTCATATACTATGTACTACACTGTGCGTTTCTTATATTCTAAGTTTTTCAGTGCAACTCACTCATATACTATGTACTACACTGTGCATTTCGTGTAATGCGGGATTTTCAGTAAATTCTTAGTTTTTCAGTGCAACTCACTCATATACTATGTACTACACTGTGCGTTTCTTATATTCTAAGTTTTTCAGTGCAACTCACTCATATACTATGTACTACACTGTGCGTTTTTTACATTCTAAGTTTTTCAGTGCAACTCACTCATATACTATGTACTACACTGTGCGTTTCTTATATTCTAAGTTTTTCTAGTGCAACTCACTCATATACTATGTACTACACTGTGCGTTTCTTATTTTCTAAGTTTTTCAGTGCAACTCACTCATATACTATGTACTACACTGTGCGTTTCTTATATTCTAAGTTTTTCAGTGCAACTCACTCATATGCTATGTACTACACTGTGCGTTTCTTATATTCTAAGTTTTTCAGTGCAACTCACTCATATACTATGTACTACACTGTGCGTTTCTTATATTCTAAGTTTTTCAGTGCAACTCACTCATATACTATGTACTACAGTGTGCGTTTCTTATATTCTAAGTTTTTCAGTGCAACTCACTCATATACTATGTACTACACTGTGCATTTCGTGTAATGCGGGTTTTTCAGTAAATTCTAAGTTTTTCAGTGCAACTCACTCATATACTATGTACTACACTGTGCGTTTCTTATATTCTAAGTTTTTCAGTGCAACTCACTCATATACTATGTACTACACTGTGCGTTTCTTATATTCTACGTTTTTCAGTGCAACTCTCTCTTATACTATGTACTACACTGTGCGTTTCTTATATTCTACGTTTTTCAGTGCAACTCACTCTTATACTATGTACTACACTGTGCATTTCGTGTAATGCGGGTTTTTCAGTAAATTCTAAGTTTTTCAGTGCAACTCACTCATATACTATGTACTACACTGTGCGTTTCTTATATTCTAAGTTTTTCAGTGCAACTCACTCATATACTATGTACTACACTGTGCATTTCTTATATTCTAAGTTTTTCAATGCAACTCACTCATATACTATGTACTACACTGTGCATTTCGTGTAATGCGGGTTTTTCAGTAAATTCTAAGTTTTTCAGTGCAACTCATTCATATACTATGTACTACACTTTGCGTTTCAAATATTCTAAGTTTTTCAGTGCAATCACTCATATACTATATACTCCACTGTGCGTTTCTTGTATTCTAAGTTTTTCAGTGCAACTCACTCATATACTATGTACTACACTGTGCATTTCGTGTAATGCGGGTTTTTCAGTAAATTCTAAGTTTTTCAGTGCAACTCACTCATATACTATGTACTACACTGTGCGTTTCTTATATTCTAAGTTTTTCAGTGTAACTCACTCATATACTATGTACTACACTGTGCGTTTCTTATATTCTAAGTTTTTCAGTGCAACTCACTCATATACTATGTACTACACTGTGCGTTTCTTATATTCTAAGTTTTTCAGTGCAACTCACTCATATACTATGTACTACACTGTGCGTTTCTTATATTCTAAGTTTTTCAGTGCAACTCACTCATATACTATGTACTACACTGTGCGTTTCTTATATTCTAATATTTTCAGTTCAACTCACTCATATACTATGTACTACACTGAGCGTTTCTTATATTCTAAGTTTTTCAGTGCAACTGACTCATATACTATGTACTACACTGTGCGTTTCTTATATTCTAAGTTTTTCAGTGCAACTCACTCATATACTATGTACTACACTGTGCATTTCGTGTAATGCGGGTTTTTCAGTAAATTCTAAGTTTTTCAGTGCAACTCACTCATATACTATGTACTACACTGTGCGTTTCTTATATTCTAAGTTTTTCAGTGCAACTCACTCATATACTATGTACTACACTGTGCGTTTCTTATATTCTAAGTTTTTCAGTGCAACTCACTCATATACTATGTACTACACTGTGCGTTTCTTATATTCTAAGTTTTTCATGCAACTCACTCATATACTATGTACTACACTGTGCATTTCGTGTAATGCGGGTTTTTCAGTAAATTCTAAGTTTTTCAGTGCAACTCACTAATATACTATGTACTACACTGTGCGTTTCTTACATTCTAAGTTTTTCAGTGCAACTCACTCATATACCATGTACTACACTGTGCGTTTCTTATATTCTAAGTTTTTCAGTGCAACTCACTCATATACTATGTATTACACTGTGCGTTTCTTATATTCTAAGTTTTTCAGTGCAACTCACTCATATACTTTGTACTACACTGTGCTTTTCTTATATTCTAAGTTTTTCAGTGCAACTCACTCATATACTATGTACTACACTGTGCGTTTCTTATATTCTAAGTTTATCAGTGCAACTCACTCATATACTATGTACTACACTGTGCGTTTCTTATATTCTAAGTTTTTCAGTGCAACTCACTCATATACTATGTACTACACTGTGCGTTTCTTATATTCTAAGTTTTTCAGTGCAACTCACTCATATACTATGTACTACCCTGTGCGTTTCTTATATTCTAAGTTTTTCAGTGCAACTCACTCATATACTATGTACTACACTGTGCGTTTCTTATATTCTAAGTTTTTCAGTGCAACTCACTCATATACTATGTACTACACTGTGCGTTTCTTATATTCTAAGTTTTTAAGTGCAACTCACTCATATACTATGTACTACACTGTGCGTTTCTTATATTCTAAGTTTTTCAGTGCAACTCACTCATATACTATGTACTACACTGTGCGTTTCTTATATTCTAAGTTTTTCAGTGCAACTCACTCATATACTATGTACTACACTGTGCGTTTCTTATATTCTAAGTTTTTCAGTGCAACTCACTCATATACTATGTACTACACTGTGCGTTTCTTATATTCTAAGTTTTTAAGTGCAACTCACTCATATACTATGTACTACACTGTGCGTTTCTTATATTCTAAGTTTTTCAGTGCAACTCACTCATATACTATGTACTACACTGTGCGTTTCTTATATTCTAAGTTTTTCAGTGCAACTCACTCATATACTATGTACTACACTGTGCGTTTCTTATATTCTAAGTTTTTCAGTGCAACTCACTCATATACTATGTACTACACTGTGCGTTTCTTATATTCTAAGTTTTTCAGTGCAACTCACTCATATACTATGTACTACACTGTGCATTTCGTGTAATGCGGGTTTTTCAGTAAATTCTAAGTTTTTGAGTGCAACTCACTCATATACTATGTACTACACTGTGCGTTTCTTATATTCTAAGTTTTTCATGCAACTCACTCATATACTATGTACTACACTGTGCATTTCGTGTAATGCGGGTTTTTCAGTAAATTCTAAGTTTTTCAGTGCAACTCACTAATATACTATGTACTACACTGTGCGTTTCTTACATTCTAAGTTTTTCAGTGCAACTCACTCATATACCATGTACTACACTGTGCGTTTCTTATATTCTAAGTTTTTCAGTGCAACTCACTCATATACTATGTATTACACTGTGCGTTTCTTATATTCTAAGTTTTTCAGTGCAACTCACTCATATACTTTGTACTACACTGTGCTTTTCTTATATTCTAAGTTTTTCAGTGCAACTCACTCATATACTATGTACTACACTGTGCGTTTCTTATATTCTAAGTTTATCAGTGCAACTCACTCATATACTATGTACTACACTGTGCGTTTCTTATATTCTAAGTTTTTCAGTGCAACTCACTCATATACTATGTACTACACTGTGCGTTTCTTATATTCTAAGTTTTTCAGTGCAACTCACTCATATACTATGTACTACCCTGTGCGTTTCTTATATTCTAAGTTTTTCAGTGCAACTCACTCATATACTATGTACTACACTGTGCGTTTCTTATATTCTAAGTTTTTCAGTGCAACTCACTCATATACTATGTACTACACTGTGCGTTTCTTATATTCTAAGTTTTTAAGTGCAACTCACTCATATACTATGTACTACACTGTGCGTTTCTTATATTCTAAGTTTTTCAGTGCAACTCACTCATATACTATGTACTACACTGTGCGTTTCTTATATTCTAAGTTTTTCAGTGCAACTCACTCATATACTATGTACTACACTGTGCGTTTCTTATATTCTAAGTTTTTCAGTGCAACTCACTCATATACTATGTACTACACTGTGCGTTTCTTATATTCTAAGTTTTTCAGTGCAACTCACTCATATACTATGTACTACACTGTGCGTTTCTTATATTCTAAGTTTTTCAGTGCAACTCACTCATATACTATGTACTACACTGTGCGTTTCTTATATTCTAAGTTTTTCAGTGCAACTCACTCATATACTATGTACTACACTGTGCGTTTCTTATATTCTAAGTTTTTCAGTGCAACTCACTCATATACTATGTACTACACTGTGCGTTTCTTATATTCTAAGTTTTTCAGTGCAACTCACTCATATACTATGTACTACACTGTGCGTTTCTTATATTCTGAGTTTTTCAGTGCAACTCACTCATATACTATGTACTACACTGTGCGTTTCTTATATTCTAAGTTTTTCAGTGCAACTCATTCATATACTATGTACTACACTGTGCGTTTCTTATATTCTGAGTTTTTCAGTGCCACTCACTCATATACTATGTACTACACTGTGCATTTCGTGTAATGCGGGTTTTTCAGTAAATTCTAAGTTTTTCAGTGCAACTCACTCATATACTATGTACTACACTGTGCGTTTCTTATATTCTAAGTTTTTTAGTGCAACTCACTCATATACTATGTACTACACTGTGCGTTTCTTATATTCTAAGTTTTTCAGTGCAACTTACTCATATACTATGTACTACACTGTGCGTTTCTTATATTCTAAGTTTTTCAGTGCAACTCACTCTTATACTATGTACTACACTGTGCGTTTCTTATATTCTAAGTTTTTCAGTGCAACTCACTCATATACTCTGTACTACACTGTGCGTTTCTTAAATTGTAAGTTTTTCAGTGCAACTCACTCATATACTATGTACTACACTGTGCGTTTCTTATATTCTAAGTTTTTCAGTGCAACTCACTCATATACAATGTACTACACTGTGCGTTTCTTATATTCTAAGTTTTTCAGTGCAACTCACTCATATACTATGTACTACACTGTGCGTTTCTTATATTCTAAGTTTTTCAGTGCAACTCACTCATATACTATGTACTACACTGTGCGTTTCTTATATTCTAAGTTTTTCAGTGCAACTCACTCATATACCATGTACTACACTGTGCATTTCTTATATTCTAAGTTTTTCAGTGCAACTCACTCATATACTATGTATTACACTGTGCGTTTCTTATATTCTAAGTTTTTCAGTGCAACTCACTCATATACTTTGTACTACACTGTGCTTTTCTTATATTCTAAGTTTTTCAGTGCAACTCACTCATATACTATGTACTACACTGTGCGTTTCTTATATTCTAAGTTTTTCAGTGCAACTCACTCATATACTATGTACTACACTGTGCGTTTCTTATATTCTAAGTTTTTAAGTGCAACTCACTCATATACTATGTACTACACTGTGCGTTTCTTATATTCTAAGTTTTTCAGTGCAACTCACTCATATACTATGTACTACACTGTGCGTTTTTTATATTCTAAGTTTTTCAGTGCAACTCACTCAGATACTATGTACTACACTGTGCGTTTCTTATATTCTAAGTTTTTCAGTGCAACTCACTCATATACTATGTACTACACTGTGCGTTTCTTATATTCTAAGTTTTTCAGTGCAACTCACTCATATACTATGTACTACACTGTGCATTTCGTGTAATGCGGGTTTTTCAGTAAATTCTAAGTTTTTGAGTGCAACTCACTCATATACTATGTACTACACTGTGCGTTTCTTATATTCTAAGTTTTTCATGCAACTCACTCATATACTATGTACTACACTGTGCATTTCGTGTAATGCGGGTTTTTCAGTAAATTCTAAGTTTTTCAGTGCAACTCACTCATATACTATGTACTACACTGTGCGTTTCTTATATTCTAAGTTTTTTAGTGCAACTCACTCATATACTATGTACTACACTGTGCGTTTCTTATATTCTAAGTTTTTCAGTGCAACTCACTCATATACTATGTACTACACTGTGCGTTTCTTATATTCTAAGTTTTTCAGTGCAACTCACTCATATACTATGTACTACACTGTGCGTTTCTTATATTCTAAGTTTTTCAGTGCAACTCACTCATATACTATGTACTACACTGTGCGTTTCTTATATTCTAAGTTTTTCAGTGCAACTCACTCATATACTATGTACTACACTGTGCGTTTCTTATATTCTAAGTTTTACAGTGCAACTCACTCATATACTATGTACTACACTGTGCGTTTCTTATATTCTAAGTTTTTCAGTGCAACTCACTCATATACTATGTACTACACTGTGCGTTTCTTATATTCTAAGTTTTTCAGTGCAACTCATTCATATACTATGTACTACACTGTGCGTTTCTTATATTCTGAGTTTTTCAGTGCCACTCACTCATATACTATGTACTACACTGTGCATTTCGTGTAATGCGGGTTTTTCAGTAAATTCTAAGTTTTTCAGTGCAACTCACTCATATACTATGTACTACACTGTGCGTTTCTTATATTCTAAGTTTTTTAGTGCAACTCACTCATATACTATGTACTACACTGTGCGTTTCTTATATTCTAAGTTTTTCAGTGCAACTTACTCATATACTATGTACTACACTGTGCGTTTCTTATATTCTAAGTTTTTCAGTGCAACTCACTCTTATACTATGTACTACACTGTGCGTTTCTTATATTCTAAGTTTTTCAGTGCAACTCACTCATATACTCTGTACTACACTGTGCGTTTCTTAAATTGTAAGTTTTTCAGTGCAACTCACTCATATACTATGTACTACACTGTGCGTTTCTTATATTCTAAGTTTTTCAGTGCAACTCACTCATATACTATGTACTACACTGTGCGTTTCTTATATTCTAAGTTTTTCAGTGCAACTCACTCATATACTATGTACTACACTGTGCGTTTCTTATATTCTAAGTTTTTCAGTGCAACTCACTCATATACTATGTACTACACTGTGCGTTTCTTATATTCTAAGTTTTTCAGTGCAACTCACTCATATACCATGTACTACACTGTGCATTTCTTATATTCTAAGTTTTTCAGTGCAACTCACTCATATACTATGTATTACACTGTGCGTTTCTTATATTCTAAGTTTTTCAGTGCAACTCACTCATATACTATGTACTACACTGTGCGTTTCTTATATTCTAAGTTTTTCAGTGCAACTCACTAATATACTATGTACTACACTGTGCGTTTCTTATATTCTAAGTTTTTAAGTGCAACTCACTCATATACTATGTACTACACTGTGCGTTTCTTATATTCTAAGTTTTTCAGTGCAACTCACTCATATACTATGTACTACACTGTGCGTTTTTTATATTCTAAGTTTTTCAGTGCAACTCACTCATATACTATGTACTACACTGTGCGTTTCTTATATTCTAAGTTTTTCAGTGCAACTCACTCATATACTATGTACTACACTGTGCGTTTCTTATATTCTAAGTTTTTCAGTGCAACTCACTCATATACTATGTACTACACTGTGCATTTCGTGTAATGCGGGTTTTTCAGTAAATTCTAAGTTTTTGAGTGCAACTCACTCATATACTATGTACTACACTGTGCGTTTCTTATATTCTAAGTTTTTCATGCAACTCACTCATATACTAAGTACTACACTGTGCATTTCGTGTAATGCGGGTTTTTCAGTAAATTCTAAGTTTTTCAGTGCAACTCACTCATATACTATGTACTACACTGTGCGTTTTTTATATTCTAAGTTTTTTAGTGCAACTCACTCATATACTATGTACTACACTGTGCGTTTCTTATATTCTAAGTTTTTCAGTGCAACTCACTCATATACTATGTACTACACTGTGCGTTTCTTATATTCTAAGTTTTTCAGTGCAACTCATTCATATACTATGTACTACACTGTGCGTTTCTTATATTCTGAGTTTTTCAGTGCCACTCACTCATATACTATGTACTACACTGTGCATTTCGTGTAATGCGGGTTTTTCAGTAAATTCTAAGTTTTTCAGTGCAACTCACTCATATACTATGTACTACACTGTGCGTTTCTTATATTCTAAGTTTTTCAGTGCAACTCACTCATATACTATGTACTACACTGTGCGTTTCTTATATTCTAAGTTTTTCAGTGCAACTCACTCATATACTCTGTACTACACTGTGCGTTTCTTATATTGTAAGTTTTTCAGTGCAACTCACTCATATACTATGTACTACACTGTGCGTTTCTTATATTCTAAGTTTTTCAGTGCAACTCACTCATATACTATGTACTACACTGTGCGTTTCTTATATTCTAAGTTTTTCAGTGCAACTCACTCATATACTATGTACTACACTGTGCGTTTCTTATATTCTAAGTTTTTCAGTGCAACTCACTCATATACTATGTACTACACTGTGCGTTTCTTATATTCTAAGTTTTTCAGTGCAACTCACTCATATACCATGTACTACACTGTGCATTTCTTATATTCTAAGTTTTTCAGTGCAACTCACTCATATACTATGTATTACACTGTGCGTTTCTTATATTCTAAGTTTTTCAGTGCAACTCACTCATATACTTTGTACTACACTGTGCTTTTCTTATATTCTAAGTTTTTCAGTGCAACTCACTCATATACTATGTACTACACTGTGCGTTTCTTATATTCTAAGTTTATCAGTGCAACTCACTCATATACTATGTACTACACTGTGCGTTTCTTATATTCTAAGTTTTTCAGTGCAACTCACTCATATACTATGTACTACACTGTGCGTTTCTTATATTCTAAGTTTTTCAGTGCAACTCACTCATATAGTATGTACTACACTGTGCGTTTCTTATATTCTAAGTTTTTCAGTGCAACTCACTCATATACTATGTACTACACTCTGCGTTTCTTATATTCTAAGTTTTTCAGGGCAGTTCACTCATATACTATGTACTACACTGTGCGTTTCTTATATTCTAAGTTTTTCAGTGCAACTCACTCATATACTATGTACTACACTGTGCGTTTCTTATATTCTAAGTTTTTCAGTGCAACTCACTCATATACTATGTACTACACTGTGCGTTTCTTATATTCTAAGTTTTTAAGTGCAACTCACTCATATACTATGTACTACACTGTGCGTTTCTTATATTCTAAGTTTTTCAGTGCAACTCACTCATATACTATGTACTACACTGTGCGTTTCTTATATTCTAAGTTTTTCAGTGCAACTCACTCATATACTATGTACTACACTGTGCGTTTCTTATATTCTAAGTTTTTCAGTGCAACTCACTCATATACTATGTACTACACTGTGCGTTTCTTATATTCTAAGTTTTTCAGTGCAACTCACTCATATACTATGTACTACACTGTGCGTTTCTTATATTCTAAGTTTTTCAGTGCAACTCACTCATATACTATGTACTACACTGTGCGTTTCTTATATTCTAAGTTCTTAAATTCTAAGTTTTTCAGTGCAACTCACTCATATACTATGTACTACACTGTGCGTTTCTTATATTCTAAGTTTTTCAGTGCAACTCACTCATATACTATGTACTACACTGTGCGTTTCTTATATTCTAAGTTTTTCAGTGCAACTCACTCATATACTATGTACTACACTGTGCGTTTCTTATATTCTAAGTTTTTCAGTGCAACTCACTCATATACTATGTACTACACTGTGCGTTTCTTATATTCTGAGTTTTTCAGTGCAACTCACTCATATACTATGTACTACACTGTGCATTTCGTGTAATGCGTGTTTTTCAGTAAATTCTAAGTTTTTCAGTGCAACTCACTCATATACTATGTACTACACTGTGCGTTTCTTATATTCTAAGTTTTTCAGTGCAACCCACTCATATACTATGTACTACACTGTGCGTTTCTTATATTCTAAGTTTTTCAGTGCAACTCACTCATATACTATGTACTACACTGTGCGTTTCTTATATTCTAAGTTTTTCAGTGCAACTCACTCATATACTATGTACTACACTGTGCGTTTCTTATATTCTAAGTTTTTCAGTGCAACTCACTCATATACTATGTACTACACTCTGCGTTTCTTATATTCTAAGTTTTTCAGGGCAGTTCACTCATATACTATGTACTACACTCTGCGTTTCTTATATTCTAAGTTTTTCAGTGCAACTCATTCATATACTATGTACTACACTGTGCGTTTCTTATATTCTGAGTTTTTCAGTGCCACTCACTCATATACTATGTACTACACTGTGCATTTCGTGTAATGCGGGTTTTTCAGTAAATTCTAAGTTTTTCAGTGCAACTCACTCATATACTATGTACTACACTGTGCGTTTCTTATATTCTAAGTTTTTCAGTGCAACTCACTCATATACTATGTACTACACTGTGCGTTTCTTATATTCTAAGTTTTTCAGTGCAACTCACTCATATACTCTGTACTACACTGTGCGTTTCTTATATTGTAAGTTTTTCAGTGCAACTCACTCATATACTATGTACTACACTGTGCGTTTCTTATATTCTAAGTTTTTCAGTGCAACTCACTCATATACTATGTACTACACTGTGCGTTTCTTATATTCTAAGTTTTTCAGTGCAACTCACTCATATACTATGTACTACACTGTGCGTTTCTTATATTCTAAGTTTTTCAGTGCAACTCACTCATATACTATGTACTACACTGTGCGTTTCTTATATTCTAAGTTTTTCAGTGCAACTCACTCATATACCATGTACTACACTGTGCATTTCTTATATTCTAAGTTTTTCAGTGCAACTCACTCATATACTATGTATTACACTGTGCGTTTCTTATATTCTAAGTTTTTCAGTGCAACTCACTCATATACTTTGTACTACACTGTGCTTTTCTTATATTCTAAGTTTTTCAGTGCAACTCACTCATATACTATGTACTACACTGTGCGTTTCTTATATTCTAAGTTTATCAGTGCAACTCACTCATATACTATGTACTACACTGTGCGTTTCTTATATTCTAAGTTTTTCAGTGCAACTCACTCATATACTATGTACTACACTGTGCGTTTCTTATATTCTAAGTTTTTCAGTGCAACTCACTCATATAGTATGTACTACACTGTGCGTTTCTTATATTCTAAGTTTTTCAGTGCAACTCACTCATATACTATGTACTACACTCTGCGTTTCTTATATTCTAAGTTTTTCAGGGCAGTTCACTCATATACTATGTACTACACTGTGCGTTTCTTATATTCTAAGTTTTTCAGTGCAACTCACTCATATACTATGTACTACACTGTGCGTTTCTTATATTCTAAGTTTTTCAGTGCAACTCACTCATATACTATGTACTACACTGTGCGTTTCTTATATTCTAAGTTTTTAAGTGCAACTCACTCATATACTATGTACTACACTGTGCGTTTCTTATATTCTAAGTTTTTCAGTGCAACTCACTCATATACTATGTACTACACTGTGCGTTTCTTATATTCTAAGTTTTTCAGTGCAACTCACTCATATACTATGTACTACACTGTGCGTTTCTTATATTCTAAGTTTTTCAGTGCAACTCACTCATATACTATGTACTACACTGTGCGTTTCTTATATTCTAAGTTTTTCAGTGCAACTCACTCATATACTATGTACTACACTGTGCGTTTCTTATATTCTAAGTTTTTCAGTGCAACTCACTCATATACTATGTACTACACTGTGCGTTTCTTATATTCTAAGTTCTTAAATTCTAAGTTTTTCAGTGCAACTCACTCATATACTATGTACTACACTGTGCGTTTCTTATATTCTAAGTTTTTCAGTGCAACTCACTCATATACTATGTACTACACTGTGCGTTTCTTATATTCTAAGTTTTTCAGTGCAACTCACTCATATACTATGTACTACACTGTGCGTTTCTTATATTCTAAGTTTTTCAGTGCAACTCACTCATATACTATGTACTACACTGTGCGTTTCTTATATTCTGAGTTTTTCAGTGCAACTCACTCATATACTATGTACTACACTGTGCATTTCGTGTAATGCGTGTTTTTCAGTAAATTCTAAGTTTTTCAGTGCAACTCACTCATATACTATGTACTACACTGTGCGTTTCTTATATTCTAAGTTTTTCAGTGCAACCCACTCATATACTATGTACTACACTGTGCGTTTCTTATATTCTAAGTTTTTCAGTGCAACTCACTCATATACTATGTACTACACTGTGCGTTTCTTATATTCTAAGTTTTTCAGTGCAACTCACTCATATACTATGTACTACACTGTGCGTTTCTTATATTCTAAGTTTTTCAGTGCAACTCACTCATATACTATGTACTACACTCTGCGTTTCTTATATTCTAAGTTTTTCAGGGCAGTTCACTCATATACTATGTACTACACTCTGCGTTTCTTATATTCTAAGTTTTTCAGTGCAACTCACTCATATACTATGTACTACACTGTGCATTTCGTGTAATGCGGGTTTTTCAGTAAATTCTAAGTTTTTGAGTGCAACTCACTCATATACTATGTACTACACTGTGCGTTTCTTATATTCTAAGTTTTTCATGCAACTCACTCATATACTATGTACTACACTGTGCATTTCGTGTAATGCGGGTTTTTCAGTAAATTCTAAGTTTTTCAGTGCAACTCACTCATATACTATGTACTACACTGTGCGTTTCTTATATTCTCAGTTTTTCATGCAACTCACTCATATACTATGTACTACACTGTGCATTTCGTGTAATGCGGGTTTTTCAGTAAATTCTAAGTTTTTCAGTGCAACTCACTCATATACTATGTACTACACTGTGCGTTTCTTATATTCTAAGTTTTTCAGTGCAACTCACTCATATACTATGTACTACACTGTGCGTTTCTTATATTCTAAGTTTTTCAGTGCAACTCACTCATATAATATGTACTACACTGTGCGTTTCTTATATTCTAAGTTTTTCAGTGCAACTCACTCATATACTATGTACTACACTGTGCGTTTCTTATATTCTAAGTTTTTCAGTGCAACTCACTCATATACTATGTACTACACTGTGCGTTTCTTATATTCTAAGTTTTTCAGTGCAACTCACTCATATACTATGTACTACACTGTGCGTTTCTTATATTCTAAGTTTTTCAGTGCAACTCACTCATATACTATGTACTACACTGTGCGTTTCTTATATTCTGAGTTTTTCAGTGCCACTCACTCATATACTATGTACTACACTGTGCATTTCGTGTAATGCGGGTTTTTCAGTAAATTCTAAGTTTTTCAGTGCAACTCACTCATATACTATGTACTACACTGTGCGTTTCTTATATTCTAAGTTTTTCAGTGCAACTCACTCATATACTATGTACTACACTGTGCGTTTCTTATATTCTAAGTTTTTCAGTGCAACTCACTCATATACTATGTACTACACTGTGCGTTTCTTATATTCTAAGTTTTTCAGTGCAACTCACTCATATACTATGTACTACACTGTGCGTTTCTTAAATTGTAAGTTTTTCAGTGCAACTCACTCATATACTATGTACTACACTGTGCGTTTCTTATATTCTAAGTTTTTCAGTGCAACTCACTCATATACTATGTACTACACTGTGCGTTTCTTATATTCTAAGTTTTTCAGTGCAACTCACTCATATACTATGTACTACACTGTGCGTTTCTTATATTCTAAGTTTTTCAGTGCAACTCACTCATATACTATGTACTACACTGTGCGTTTCTTATATTCTAAGTTTTTCAGTGCAACTCACTCATATACCATGTACTACACTGTGCATTTCTTATATTCTAAGTTTTTCAGTGCAACTCACTCATATACCATGTATTACACTGTGCGTTTCTTATATTCTAAGTTTTTCAGTGCAACTCACTCATATACTATGTACTACACTGTGCGTTTCTTATATTCTAAGTTTTTCAGTGCAACTCATTCATATACTATGTACTACACTGTGCGTTTCTTATATTCTGAGTTTTTCAGTGCCACTCACTCATATACTATGTACTACACTGTGCATTTCGTGTAATGCGGGTTTTTCAGTAAATTCTAAGTTTTTCAGTGCAACTCACTCATATACTATGTACTACACTGTGCGTTTCTTATATTCTAAGTTTTTTAGTGCAACTCACTCATATACTATGTACTACACTGTGCGTTTCTTATATTCTAAGTTTTTCAGTGCAACTTACTCATATACTATGTACTACACTGTGCGTTTCTTATATTCTAAGTTTTTCAGTGCAACTCACTCTTATACTATGTACTACACTGTGCGTTTCTTATATTCTAAGTTTTTCAGTGCAACTCACTCATATACTCTGTACTACACTGTGCGTTTCTTAAATTGTAAGTTTTTCAGTGCAACTCACTCATATACTATGTACTACACTGTGCGTTTCTTATATTCTAAGTTTTTCAGTGCAACTCACTCATATACTATGTACTACACTGTGCGTTTCTTATATTCTAAGTTTTTCAGTGCAACTCACTCATATACTATGTACTACACTGTGCGTTTCTTATATTCTAAGTTTTTCAGTGCAACTCACTCATATACTATGTACTACACTGTGCGTTTCTTATATTCTAAGTTTTTCAGTGCAACTCACTCATATACCATGTACTACACTGTGCATTTCTTATATTCTAAGTTTTTCAGTGCAACTCACTCATATACTATGTATTACACTGTGCGTTTCTTATATTCTAAGTTTTTCAGTGCAACTCACTCATATACTTTGTACTACACTGTGCTTTTCTTATATTCTAAGTTTTTCAGTGCAACTCACTCATATACTATGTACTACACTGTGCGTTTCTTATATTCTAAGTTTATCAGTGCAACTCACTCATATACTATGTACTACACTGTGCGTTTCTTATATTCTAAGTTTTTCAGTGCAACTCACTCATATACTATGTACTACACTGTGCGTTTCTTATATTCTAAGTTTTTCAGTGCAACTCACTCATATACTATGTACTACACTGTGCGTTTCTTATATTCTAAGTTTTTAAGTGCAACTCACTCATATACTATGTACTACACTCTGCGTTTCTTATATTCTAAGTTTTTCAGGGCAGTTCACTCATATACTATGTACTACACTGTGCGTTTCTTATATTCTAAGTTTTTCAGTGCAACTCACTCATATACTATGTACTACACTGTGCGTTTCTTATATTCTAAGTTTTTCAGTGCAACTCACTCATATACTATGTACTACACTGTGCGTTTCTTATATTCTAAGTTTTTAAGTGCAACTCACTCATATACTATGTACTACACTGTGCGTTTCTTATATTCTAAGTTTTTCAGTGCAACTCACTCATATACTATGTACTACACTGTGCGTTTCTTATATTCTAAGTTTTTCAGTGCAACTCACTCATATACTATGTACTACACTGTGCGTTTCTTATATTCTAAGTTTTTCAGTGCAACTCACTCATATACTATGTACTACACTGTGCGTTTCTTATATTCTAAGTTTTTCAGTGCAACTCACTCATATACTATGTACTACACTGTGCGTTTCTTATATTCTAAGTTTTTCAGTGCAACTCACTCATATACTATGTACTACACTGTGCGTTTCTTATATTCTAAGTTCTTAAATTCTAAGTTTTTCAGTGCAACTCACTCATATACTATGTACTACACTGTGCGTTTCTTATATTCTAAGTTTTTCAGTGCAACTCACTCATATACTATGTACTACACTGTGCGTTTCTTATATTCTAAGTTTTTCAGTGCAACTCACTCATATACTATGTACTACACTGTGCGTTTCTTATATTCTGAGTTTTTCAGTGCCACTCACTCATATACTATGTACTACACTGTGCATTTCGTGTAATGCGGGTTTTTCAGTAAATTCTAAGTTTTTCAGTGCAACTCACTCATATACTATGTACTACACTGTGCGTTTCTTATATTCTAAGTTTTTTAGTGCAACTCACTCATATACTATGTACTACACTGTGCGTTTCTTATATTCTAAGTTTTTCAGTGCAACTTACTCATATACTATGTACTACAATGTGCGTTTCTTATATTCTAAGTTTTTCAGTGCAACTCACTCATATACTATGTACTACACTGTGCGTTTCTTATATTCTAAGTTTTTCAGTGCAACTCACTCATATGCTATGTACTACACTGTGCGTTTCTTATATTCTAAGTTTTTCAGTGCAACTCACTCATATACTATGTACTACACTGTGCGTTTCATATATTCTAAATTTTCAGTGCAACTCACTCATATACTATGTACTACACTGTGCGTTTCTTATATTCTAAGTTTTTCAGTGCAACTCACTCATATACTATGTACTACACTGTGCGTTTCTTATATTCTAAGTTTTTCAGTGCAACTCACTCATATACTATGTACTACACTGTGCGTTTCTTATATTCTAAGTTTTTCAGTGCAACTCACTCATATACTATGTACTACACTGTGCGTTTCTTATATTCTAAGTTTTTCAGTGCAACTCACTCATATACTATGTACTACACTGTGCGTTTCTTATATTCTGAGTTTTTCAGTGCAACTCACTCATATACTATGTACTACACTGTGCATTTCGTGTAATGCGTGTTTTTCAGTAAATTCTAAGTTTTTCAGTGCAACTCACTCATATACTATGTACTACACTGTGCGTTTCTTATATTCTAAGTTTTTCAGTGCAACCCACTCATATACTATGTACTACACTGTGCGTTTCTTATATTCTAAGTTTTTCAGTGCAACTCACTCATATACTATGTACTACACTGTGCGTTTCTTATATTCTAAGTTTTTCAGTGCAACTCACTCATATACTATGTACTACACTGTGCGTTTCTTATATTCTAAGTTTTTCAGTGCAACTCACTCATATACTATGTACTACACTCTGCGTTTCTTATATTCTAAGTTTTTCAGGGCAGTTCACTCATATACTATGTACTACACTCTGCGTTTCTTATATTCTAAGTTTTTCAGTGCAACTCACTCATATACTATGTACTACACTGTGCATTTCGTGTAATGCGGGTTTTTCAGTAAATTCTAAGTTTTTGAGTGCAACTCACTCATATACTATGTACTACACTGTGCGTTTCTTATATTCTAAGTTTTTCATGCAACTCACTCATATACTATGTACTACACTGTGCATTTCGTGTAATGCGGGTTTTTCAGTAAATTCTAAGTTTTTCAGTGCAACTCACTCATATACTATGTACTACACTGTGCGTTTCTTATATTCTAAGTTTTTCAGTGCAACTCACTCATATACTATGTACTACACTGTGCGTTTCTTATATTCTAAGTTTTTCAGTGCAACTCACTCATATACTATGTACTACACTGTGCGTTTCTTATATTCTAAGTTTTTCAGTGCAACTCACTCATATACTATGTACTACACTGTGCGTTTCTTATATTCTAAGTTTTTCAGTGCAACTCACTCATATACTATGTACTACACTGTGCGTTTCTTATATTCTAAGTTTTTCAGTGCAACTCACTCATATACTATGTACTACACTGTGCGTTTCTTATATTCTAAGTTTTTCAGTGCAACTCACTCATATACTATGTACTACACTGTGCGTTTCTTATATTCTAAGTTTTTCAGTGCAACTCACTCATATACTATGTACTACACTGTGCGTTTCTTATATTCTGAGTTTTTCAGTGCCACTCACTCATATACTATGTACTACACTGTGCATTTCGTGTAATGCGGGTTTTTCAGTAAATTCTAAGTTTTTCAGTGCAACTCACTCATATACTATGTACTACACTGTGCGTTTCTTATATTCTAAGTTTTTTAGTGCAACTCACTCATATACTATGTACTACACTGTGCGTTTCTTATATTCTAAGTTTTTCAGTGCAACTCACTCATATACTATGTACTACACTGTGCGTTTCTTATATTCTAAGTTTTTCAGTGCAACTCACTCATATACTATGTACTACACTGTGCGTTTCTTATATTCTAAGTTTTTCAGTGCAACTCACTCATATACTATGTACTACACTGTGCGTTTCTTATATTCTAAGTTTTTCAGTGCAACTCACTCATATACTATGTACTACACTGTGCGTTTCTTATATTCTAAGTTTTTCAGTGCAACTCACTCATATACTATGTACTACACTGTGCGTTTCTTATATTCTAAGTTTTTCAGTGCAACTCACTCATATACTATGTACTACACTGTGCGTTTCTTATATTCTAAGTTTTTCAGTGCAACTCACTCATATACTATGTACTACACTGTGCGTTTCTTATATTCTAAGTTTTTCAGTGCAACTCACTCATATACTATGTACTACACTGTGCGTTTCTTATATTCTAAGTTTTTCAGTGCAACTCACTCATATACTATGTACTACACTGTGCGTTTCTTATATTCTGAGTTTTTCAGTGCCACTCACTCATATACTATGTACTACACTGTGCATTTCGTGTAATGCGGGTTTTTCAGTAAATTCTAAGTTTTTCAGTGCAACTCACTCATATACTATGTACTACACTGTGCGTTTCTTATATTCTAAGTTTTTTAGTGCAACTCACTCATATACTATGTACTACACTGTGCGTTTCTTATATTCTAAGTTTTTCAGTGCAACTTACTCATATACTATGTACTACACTGTGCGTTTCTTATATTCTAAGTTTTTCAGTGCAACTCACTCTTATACTATGTACTACACTGTGCGTTTCTTATATTCTAAGTTTTTCAGTGCAACTCACTCATATACTCTGTACTACACTGTGCGTTTCTTAAATTGTAAGTTTTTCAGTGCAACTCACTCATATACTATGTACTACACTGTGCGTTTCTTATATTCTAAGTTTTTCAGTGCAACTCACTCATATACTATGTACTACACTGTGCGTTTCTTATATTCTAAGTTTTTCAGTGCAACTCACTCATATACTATGTACTACACTGTGCGTTTCTTATATTCTGAGTTTTTCAGTGCAACTCACTCATATACTATGTACTACACTGTGCATTTCGTGTAATGCGTGTTTTTCAGTAAATTCTAAGTTTTTCAGTGCAACTCACTCATATACTATGTACTACACTGTGCGTTTCTTATATTCTAAGTTTTTCAGTGCAACCCACTCATATACTATGTACTACACTGTGCGTTTCTTATATTCTAAGTTTTTCAGTGCAACTCACTCATATACTATGTACTACACTGTGCGTTTCTTATATTCTAAGTTTTTCAGTGCAACTCACTCATATACTATGTACTACACTGTGCGTTTCTTATATTCTAAGTTTTTCAGTGCAACTCACTCATATACTATGTACTACACTCTGCGTTTCTTATATTCTAAGTTTTTCAGGGCAGTTCACTCATATACTATGTACTACACTCTGCGTTTCTTATATTCTAAGTTTTTCAGTGCAACTCACTCATATACTATGTACTACACTGTGCATTTCGTGTAATGCGGGTTTTTCAGTAAATTCTAAGTTTTTGAGTGCAACTCACTCATATACTATGTACTACACTGTGCGTTTCTTATATTCTAAGTTTTTCATGCAACTCACTCATATACTATGTACTACACTGTGCATTTCGTGTAATGCGGGTTTTTCAGTAAATTCTAAGTTTTTCAGTGCAACTCACTCATATACTATGTACTACACTGTGCGTTTCTTATATTCTAAGTTTTTCAGTGCAACTCACTCATATACTATGTACTACACTGTGCGTTTCTTATATTCTAAGTTTTTCAGTGCAACTCACTCATATACTATGTACTACACTGTGCGTTTCTTATATTCTAAGTTTTTCAGTGCAACTCACTCATATACTATGTACTACACTGTGCGTTTCTTATATTCTAAGTTTTTCAGTGCAACTCACTCATATACTATGTACTACACTGTGCGTTTCTTATATTCTAAGTTTTTGAGTGCAACTCACTCATATACTATGTACTACACTGTGCGTTTCTTATATTCTAAGTTTTTCAGTGCAACTCACTCATATACTATGTACTACACTGTGCGTTTCTTATATTCTAAGTTCTTAAATTCTAAGTTTTTCAGTGCAACTCACTCATATACTATGTACTACACTGTGCGTTTCTTATATTCTAAGTTTTTCAGTGCAACTCACTCATATACTATGTACTACACTGTGCGTTTCTTATATTCTAAGTTTTTCAGTGCAACTCACTCATATACTATGTACTACACTGTGCGTTTCTTATATTCTGAGTTTTTCAGTGCCACTCACTCATATACTATGTACTACACTGTGCATTTCGTGTAATGCGGGTTTTTCAGTAAATTCTAAGTTTTTCAGTGCAACCCACTCATATACTATGTACTACACTGTGCGTTTCTTATATTCTAAGTTTTTTAGTGCAACTCACTCATATACTATGTACTACACTGTGCGTTTCTTATATTCTAAGTTTTTCAGTGCAACTTACTCATATACTATGTACTACAATGTGCGTTTCTTATATTCTAAGTTTTTCAGTGCAACTCACTCATATACTATGTACTACACTGTGCGTTTCTTATATTCTAAGTTTTTCAGTGCAACTCACTCATATGCTATGTACGACACTGTGCGTTTCTTATATTCTAAGTTTTTCAGTGCAACTCACTCATATACTATGTACTACACTGTGCGTTTCATATATTCTAAATTTTCAGTGCAACTCACTCATATACTATGTACTACACTGTGCGTTTCTTATATTCTAAGTTTTTCAGTGCAACTCACTCATATACTATGTACTACACTGTGCGTTTCTTATATTCTAAGTTTTTCAGTGCAACTCACTCATATACTATGTACTACACTGTGCGTTTCTTATATTCTAAGTTTTTCAGTGCAACTCACTCATATACTATGTACTACACTGTGCGTTTCTTATATTCTAAGTTTTTCAGTGCAACTCACTCATATACTATGTACTACACTGTGCGTTTCTTATATTCTGAGTTTTTCAGTGCAACTCACTCATATACTATGTACTACACTGTGCATTTCGTGTAATGCGTGTTTTTCAGTAAATTCTAAGTTTTTCAGTGCAACTCACTCATATACTATGTACTACACTGTGCGTTTCTTATATTCTAAGTTTTTCAGTGCAACCCACTCATATACTATGTACTACACTGTGCGTTTCTTATATTCTAAGTTTTTCAGTGCAACTCACTCATATACTATGTACTACACTGTGCGTTTCTTATATTCTAAGTTTTTCAGTGCAACTCACTCATATACTATGTACTACACTGTGCGTTTCTTATATTCTAAGTTTTTCAGTGCAACTCACTCATATACTATGTACTACACTCTGCGTTTCTTATATTCTAAGTTTTTCAGGGCAGTTCACTCATATACTATGTACTACACTCTGCGTTTCTTATATTCTAAGTTTTTCAGTGCAACTCACTCATATACTATGTACTACACTGTGCATTTCGTGTAATGCGGGTTTTTCAGTAAATTCTAAGTTTTTGAGTGCAACTCACTCATATACTATGTACTACACTGTGCGTTTCTTATATTCTAAGTTTTTCATGCAACTCACTCATATACTATGTACTACACTGTGCATTTCGTGTAATGCGGGTTTTTCAGTAAATTCTAAGTTTTTCAGTGCAACTCACTCATATACTATGTACTACACTGTGCGTTTCTTATATTCTAAGTTTTTCAGTGCAACTCACTCATATACTATGTACTACACTGTGCGTTTCTTATATTCTAAGTTTTTCAGTGCAACTCACTCATATACTATGTACTACACTGTGCGTTTCTTATATTCTAAGTTTTTCAGTGCAACTCACTCATATACTATGTACTACACTGTGCGTTTCTTATATTCTAAGTTTTTCAGTGCAACTCACTCATATACTATGTACTACACTGTGCGTTTCTTATATTCTAAGTTTTTCAGTGCAACTCACTCATATACTATGTACTACACTGTGCGTTTCTTATATTCTAAGTTTTTCAGTGCAACTCACTCATATACTATGTACTACACTGTGCGTTTCTTATATTCTAAGTTTTTCAGTGCAACTCACTCATATACTATGTACTACACTGTGCGTTTCTTATATTCTAAGTTTTTCAGTGCCACTCACTCATATACTATGTACTACACTGTGCATTTCGTGTAATGCGGGTTTTTCAGTAAATTCTAAGTTTTTCAGTGCAACTCACTCATATACTATGTACTACACTGTGCGTTTCTTATATTCTAAGTTTTTTAGTGCAACTCACTCATATACTATGTACTACACTGTGCGTTTCTTATATTCTAAGTTTTTCAGTGCAACTCACTCATATACTATGTACTACACTGTGCGTTTCTTATATTCTAAGTTTTTCAGTGCAACTCACTCATATACTATGTACTACACTGTGCGTTTCTTATATTCTAAGTTTTTCAGTGCAACTCACTCATATACTATGTACTACACTGTGCGTTTCTTATATTCTAAGTTTTTCAGTGCAACTCACTCATATACTATGTACTACACTGTGCGTTTCTTATATTCTAAGTTTTTCAGTGCAACTCACTCATATACTATGTACTACACTGTGCGTTTCTTATATTCTAAGTTTTTCAGTGCAACTCACTCATATACTATGTACTACACTGTGCGTTTCTTATATTCTAAGTTTTTCAGTGCAACTCACTCATATACTATGTACTACACTGTGCGTTTCTTATATTCTAAGTTTTTCAGTGCAACTCACTCATATACTATGTACTACACTGTGCGTTTCTTATATTCTAAGTTTTTCAGTGCAACTCACTCATATACTATGTACTACACTGTGCGTTTCTTATATTCTGAGTTTTTCAGTGCCACTCACTCATATACTATGTACTACACTGTGCATTTCGTGTAATGCGGGTTTTTCAGTAAATTCTAAGTTTTTCAGTGCAACTCACTCATATACTATGTACTACACTGTGCGTTTCTTATATTCTAAGTTTTTTAGTGCAACTCACTCATATACTATGTACTACACTGTGCGTTTCTTATATTCTAAGTTTTTCAGTGCAACTTACTCATATACTATGTACTACACTGTGCGTTTCTTATATTCTAAGTTTTTCAGTGCAACTCACTCTTATACTATGTACTACACTGTGCGTTTCTTATATTCTAAGTTTTTCAGTGCAACTCACTCATATACTCTGTACTACACTGTGCGTTTCTTAAATTGTAAGTTTTTCAGTGCAACTCACTCATATACTATGTACTACACTGTGCGTTTCTTATATTCTAAGTTTTTCAGTGCAACTCACTCATATACTATGTACTACACTGTGCGTTTCTTATATTCTAAGTTTTTCAGTGCAACTCACTCATATACTATGTACTACACTGTGCGTTTCTTATATTCTGAGTTTTTCAGTGCAACTCACTCATATACTATGTACTACACTGTGCATTTCGTGTAATGCGTGTTTTTCAGTAAATTCTAAGTTTTTCAGTGCAACTCACTCATATACTATGTACTACACTGTGCGTTTCTTATATTCTAAGTTTTTCAGTGCAACCCACTCATATACTATGTACTACACTGTGCGTTTCTTATATTCTAAGTTTTTCAGTGCAACTCACTCATATACTATGTACTACACTGTGCGTTTCTTATATTCTAAGTTTTTCAGTGCAACTCACTCATATACTATGTACTACACTGTGCGTTTCTTATATTCTAAGTTTTTCAGTGCAACTCACTCATATACTATGTACTACACTCTGCGTTTCTTATATTCTAAGTTTTTCAGGGCAGTTCACTCATATACTATGTACTACACTCTGCGTTTCTTATATTCTAAGTTTTTCAGTGCAACTCACTCATATACTATGTACTACACTGTGCATTTCGTGTAATGCGGGTTTTTCAGTAAATTCTAAGTTTTTGAGTGCAACTCACTAATATACTATGTACTACACTGTGCGTTTCTTATATTCTAAGTTTTTCATGCAACTCACTCATATACTATGTACTACACTGTGCATTTCGTGTAATGCGGGTTTTTCAGTAAATTCTAAGTTTTTCAGTGCAACTCACTCATATACTATGTACTACACTGTGCGTTTCTTATATTCTAAGTTTTTCAGTGCAACTCACTCATATACTATGTACTACACTGTGCGTTTCTTATATTCTAAGTTTTTCAGTGCAACTCACTCATATACTATGTACTACACTGTGCGTTTCTTATATTCTAAGTTTTTCAGTGCAACTCACTCATATACTATGTACTACACTGTGCGTTTCTTATATTCTAAGTTTTTCAGTGCAACTCACTCATATACTATGTACTACACTGTGCGTTTCTTATATTCTAAGTTTTTGAGTGCAACTCACTCATATACTATGTACTACACTGTGCGTTTCTTATATTCTAAGTTTTTCAGTGCAACTCACTCATATACTATGTACTACACTGTGCGTTTCTTATATTCTAAGTTCTTAAATTCTAAGTTTTTCAGTGCAACTCACTCATATACTATGTACTACACTGTGCGTTTCTTATATTCTAAGTTTTTCAGTGCAACTCACTCATATACTATGTACTACACTGTGCGTTTCTTATATTCTAAGTTTTTCAGTGCAACTCACTCATATACTATGTACTACACTGTGCGTTTCTTATATTCTGAGTTTTTCAGTGCCACTCACTCATATACTATGTACTACACTGTGCATTTCGTGTAATGCGGGTTTTTCAGTAAATTCTAAGTTTTTCAGTGCAACTCACTCATATACTATGTACTACACTGTGCGTTTCTTATATTCTAAGTTTTTTAGTGCAACTCACTCATATACTATGTACTACACTGTGCGTTTCTTATATTCTAAGTTTTTCAGTGCAACTTACTCATATACTATGTACTACAATGTGCGTTTCTTATATTCTAAGTTTTTCAGTGCAACTCACTCATATACTATGTACTACACTGTGCGTTTCTTATATTCTAAGTTTTTCAGTGCAACTCACTCATATGCTATGTACTACACTGTGCGTTTCTTATATTCTAAGTTTTTCAGTGCAACTCACTCATATACTATGTACTACACTGTGCGTTTCATATATTCTAAATTTTCAGTGCAACTCACTCATATACTATGTACTACACTGTGCGTTTCTTATATTCTAAGTTTTTCAGTGCAACTCACTCATATACTATGTACTACACTGTGCGTTTCTTATATTCTAAGTTTTTCAGTGCAACTCACTCATATACTATGTACTACACTGTGCGTTTCTTATATTCTAAGTTTTTCAGTGCAACTCACTCATATACTATGTACTACACTGTGCGTTTCTTATATTCTAAGTTTTTCAGTGCAACTCACTCATATACTATGTACTACACTGTGCGTTTCTTATATTCTGAGTTTTTCAGTGCAACTCACTCATATACTATGTACTACACTGTGCATTTCGTGTAATGCGTGTTTTTCAGTAAATTCTAAGTTTTTCAGTGCAACTCACTCATATACTATGTACTACACTGTGCGTTTCTTATATTCTAAGTTTTTCAGTGCAACCCACTCATATACTATGTACTACACTGTGCGTTTCTTATATTCTAAGTTTTTCAGTGCAACTCACTCATATACTATGTACTACACTGTGCGTTTCTTATATTCTAAGTTTTTCAGTGCAACTCACTCATATACTATGTACTACACTCTGCGTTTCTTATATTCTAAGTTTTTCAGGGCAGTTCACTCATATACTATGTACTACACTCTGCGTTTCTTATATTCTAAGTTTTTCAGTGCAACTCACTCATATACTATGTACTACACTGTGCATTTCGTGTAATGCGGGTTTTTCAGTAAATTCTAAGTTTTTGAGTGCAACTCACTCATATACTATGTACTACACTGTGCGTTTCTTATATTCTAAGTTTTTCATGCAACTCACTCATATACTATGTACTACACTGTGCATTTCGTGTAATGCGGGTTTTTCAGTAAATTCTAAGTTTTTCAGTGCAACTCACTCATATACTATGTACTACACTGTGCGTTTCTTATATTCTAAGTTTTTCAGTGCAACTCACTCATATACTATGTACTACACTGTGCGTTTCTTATATTCTAAGTTTTTCAGTGCAACTCACTCATATACTATGTACTACACTGTGCGTTTCTTATATTCTAAGTTTTTCAGTGCAACTCACTCATATACTATGTACTACACTGTGCGTTTCTTATATTCTAAGTTTTTCAGTGCAACTCACTCATATACTATGTACTACACTGTGCGTTTCTTATATTCTAAGTTTTTCAGTGCAACTCACTCATATACTATGTACTACACTGTGCGTTTCTTATATTCTAAGTTTTTCAGTGCAACTCACTCATATACTATGTACTACACTGTGCGTTTCTTATATTCTAAGTTTTTCAGTGCAACTCACTCATATACTATGTACTACACTGTGCGTTTCTTATATTCTGAGTTTTTCAGGGCCACTCACTCATATACTATGTACTACACTGTGCATTTCGTGTAATGCGGGTTTTTCAGTAAATTCTAAGTTTTTCAGTGCAACTCACTCATATACTATGTACTACACTGTGCGTTTCTTATATTCTAAGTTTTTTAGTGCAACTCACTCATATACTATGTACTACACTGTGCGTTTCTTATATTCTAAGTTTTTCAGTGCAACTCACTCATATACTATGTACTACACTGTGCGTTTCTTATATTCTAAGTTTTTCAGTGCAACTCACTCATATACTATGTACTACACTGTGCGTTTCTTATATTCTAAGTTTTTCAGTGCAACTCACTCATATACTATGTACTACACTGTGCGTTTCTTATATTCTAAGTTTTTCAGTGCAACTCACTCATATACTATGTACTACACTGTGCGTTTCTTATATTCTAAGTTTTTCAGTGCAACTCACTCATATACTATGTACTACACTGTGCGTTTCTTATATTCTAAGTTTTTCAGTGCAACTCACTCATATACTATGTACTACACTGTGCGTTTCTTATATTCTAAGTTTTTCAGTGCAACTCACTCATATACTATGTACTACACTGTGCGTTTCTTATATTCTAAGTTTTTCAGTGCAACTCACTCATATACTATGTACTACACTGTGCGTTTCTTATATTCTAAGTTTTTCAGTGCAACTCACTCATATACTATGTACTACACTGTGCGTTTCTTATATTCTGAGTTTTTCAGTGCCACTCACTCATATACTATGTACTACACTGTGCATTTCGTGTAATGCGGGTTTTTCAGTAAATTCTAAGTTTTTCAGTGCAACTCACTCATATACTATGTACTACACTGTGCGTTTCTTATATTCTAAGTTTTTTAGTGCAACTCACTCATATACTATGTACTACACTGTGCGTTTCTTATATTCTAAGTTTTTCAGTGCAACTTACTCATATACTATGTACTACACTGTGCGTTTCTTATATTCTAAGTTTTTCAGTGCAACTCACTCTTATACTATGTACTACACTGTGCGTTTCTTATATTCTAAGTTTTTCAGTGCAACTCACTCATATACTCTGTACTACACTGTGCGTTTCTTAAATTGTAAGTTTTTCAGTGCAACTCACTCATATACTATGTACTACACTGTGCGTTTCTTATATTCTAAGTTTTTCAGTGCAACTCACTCATATACTATGTACTACACTGTGCGTTTCTTATATTCTAAGTTTTTCAGTGCAACTCACTCATATACTATGTACTACACTGTGCGTTTCTTATATTCTGAGTTTTTCAGTGCAACTCACTCATATACTATGTACTACACTGTGCATTTCGTGTAATGCGTGTTTTTCAGTAAATTCTAAGTTTTTCAGTGCAACTCACTCATATACTATGTACTACACTGTGCGTTTCTTATATTCTAAGTTTTTCAGTGCAACCCACTCATATACTATGTACTACACTGTGCGTTTCTTATATTCTAAGTTTTTCAGTGCAACTCACTCATATACTATGTACTACACTGTGCGTTTCTTATATTCTAAGTTTTTCAGTGCAACTCACTCATATACTATGTACTACACTGTGCGTTTCTTATATTCTAAGTTTTTCAGTGCAACTCACTCATATACTATGTACTACACTCTGCGTTTCTTATATTCTAAGTTTTTCAGGGCAGTTCACTCATATACTATGTACTACACTCTGCGTTTCTTATATTCTAAGTTTTTCAGTGCAACTCACTCATATACTATGTACTACACTGTGCATTTCGTGTAATGCGGGTTTTTCAGTAAATTCTAAGTTTTTGAGTGCAACTCACTCATATACTATGTACTACACTGTGCGTTTCTTATATTCTAAGTTTTTTCATGCAACTCACTCATATACTATGTACTACACTGTGCATTTCGTGTAATGCGGGTTTTTCAGTAAATTCTAAGTTTTTCAGTGCAACTCACTCATATACTATGTACTACACTGTGCGTTTCTTATATTCTAAGTTTTTCAGTGCAACTCACTCATATACTATGTACTACACTGTGCGTTTCTTATATTCTAAGTTTTTCAGTGCAACTCACTCATATACTATGTACTACACTGTGCGTTTCTTATATTCTAAGTTTTTCAGTGCAACTCACTCATATACTATGTACTACACTGTGCGTTTCTTATATTCTAAGTTTTTCAGTGCAACTCACTCATATACTATGTACTACACTGTGCGTTTCTTATATTCTAAGTTTTTCAGTGCAACTCACTCATATACTATGTACTACACTGTGCGTTTCTTATATTCTAAGTTTTTCAGTGCAACTCACTCATATACTATGTACTACACTGTGCGTTTCTTATATTCTAAGTTTTTCAGTGCAACTCACTCATATACTATGTACTACACTGTGCGTTTCTTATATTCTGAGTTTTTCAGTGCCACTCACTCATATACTATGTACTACACTGTGCATTTCGTGTAATGCGGGTTTTTCAGTAAATTCTAAGTTTTTCAGTGCAACTCACTCATATACTATGTACTACACTGTGCGTTTCTTATATTCTAAGTTTTTTAGTGCAACTCACTCATATACTATGTACTACACTGTGCGTTTCTTATATTCTAAGTTTTTCAGTGCAACTAACTCATATACTATGTACTACACTGTGCGTTTCTTATATTCTAAGTTTTTCAGTGCAACTCACTCTTATACTATGTACTACACTGTGCGTTTATTATATTCTAAGTTTTTCAGTGCAACTCACTCATATACTCTGTACTACACTGTGCGTTTCTTAAATTGTAAGTTTTTCAGTGCAACTCACTCATATACTATGTACTACACTGTGCGTTTCTTATATTCTAAGTTTTTCAGTGCAACTCACTCATATACTATGTACTACACTGTGCGTTTCTTATATTCTAAGTTTTTCAGTGCAACTCACTCATATACTATGTACTACACTGTGCGTTTCTTATATTCTAAGTTTTTCAGTGCAACTCACTCATATACTATGTACTACACTGTGCGTTTCTTATATTCTAAGTTTTTCAGTGCAACTCACTCATATACCATGTACTACACTGTGCATTTCTTATATTCTAAGTTTTTCAGTGCAACTCACTCATATACTATGTATTACACTGTGCGTTTCTTATATTCTAAGTTTTTCAGTGCAACTCACTCATATACTTTGTACTACACTGTGCTTTTCTTATATTCTAAGTTTTTCAGTGCAACTCACTCATATACTATGTACTACACTGTGCGTTTCTTATATTCTAAGTTTATCAGTGCAACTCACTCATATACTATGTACTACACTGTGCGTTTCTTATATTCTAAGTTTTTCAGTGCAACTCACTCATATACTATGTACTACACTGTGCGTTTCTTATATTCTAAGTTTTTCAGTGCAACTCACTCATATACTATGTACTACACTGTGCGTTTCTTATATTCTAAGTTTTTCAGTGCAACTCACTCATATACTATGTACTACACTCTGCGTTTCTTATATTCTAAGTTTTTCAGGGCAGTTCACTCATATACTATGTACTACACTCTGCGTTTCTTATATTCTAAGTTTTTCAGTGCAACTCACTCATATACTATGTACTACACTGTGCGTTTCTTATATTCTAAGTTTTTCAGTGCAACTCACTCATATACTATGTACTACACTGTGCGTTTCTTATATTCTAAGTTTTTAAGTGCAACTCACTCATATACTATGTACTACACTGTGCGTTTCTTATATTCTAAGTTTTTCAGTGCAACTCACTCATATACTATGTACTACACTGTGCGTTTCTTATATTCTAAGTTTTTCAGTGCAACTCACTCATATACTATGTACTACACTGTGCGTTTCTTATATTCTAAGTTTTTCAGTGCAACTCACTCATATACTATGTACTACACTGTGCGTTTCTTATATTCTAAGTTTTTCAGTGCAACTCACTCATATACTATGTACTACACTGTGTGTTTCTTATATCCTAAGTTTTTCAGTGCAACTCACTCATATACTATGTACTACACTGTGCGTTTCTTATATTCTAAGTTTTTCAGTGCAACTCACTCATATACTATGTACTACACTGTGCGTTTCTTATATTCTAAGTTTTTCAGTGCAACTCACTCATATACTATGTACTACACTGTGCGTTTCTTATATTCTAAGTTTTTCAGTGCAACTCACTCATATACTATGTACTACACTGTGCGTTTCTTATATTCTAAGTTCTTAAATTCTAAGTTTTTCAGTGCAACTCACTCATATACTATGTACTACACTGTGCGTTTCTTATATTCTAAGTTTTTCAGTGCAACTCACTCATATACTATGTACTACACTGTGCGTTTCTTATATTCTAAGTTTTTCAGTGCAACTCACTCATATACTATGTACTACACTGTGCGTTTCTTATATTCTGAGTTTTTCAGTGCCACTCACTCATATACTATGTACTACACTGTGCATTTCGTGTAATGCGGGTTTTTCAGTAAATTCTAAGTTTTTCAGTGCAACTCACTCATATACTATGTACTACACTGTGCGTTTCTTATATTCTAAGTTTTTTAGTGCAACTCACTCATATACTATGTACTACACTGTGCGTTTCTTATATTCTAAGTTTTTCAGTGCAACTTACTCATATACTATGTACTACAATGTGCGTTTCTTATATTCTAAGTTTTTCAGTGCAACTCACTCATATACTATGTACTACACTGTGCGTTTCTTATATTCTAAGTTTTTCAGTGCAACTCACTCATATGCTATGTACTACACTGTGCGTTTCTTATATTCTAAGTTTTTCAGTGCAACTCACTCATATACTATGTACTACACTGTGCGTTTCATATATTCTAAATTTTCAGTGCAACTCACTCATATACTATGTACTACACTGTGCGTTTCTTATATTCTAAGTTTTTCAGTGCAACTCACTCATATACTATGTACTACACTGTGCGTTTCTTATATTCTAAGTTTTTCAGTGCAACTCACTCATATACTATGTACTACACTGTGCGTTTCTCATATTCTAAGTTTTTCAGTGCAACTCACTCATATACTATGTACTACACTGTGCGTTTCTTATATTCTAAGTTTTTCAGTGCAACTCACTCATATACTATGTACTACACTGTGCGTTTCTTATATTCTGAGTTTTTCAGTGCAACTCACTCATATACTATGTACTACACTGTGCATTTCGTGTAATGCGTGTTTTTCAGTAAATTCTAAGTTTTTCAGTGCAACTCACTCATATACTATGTACTACACTGTGCGTTTCTTATATTCTAAGTTTTTCAGTGCAACTCACTCATATACTATGTACTACACTGTGCGTTTCTTATATTCTAAGTTTTTCAGTGCAACCCACTCATATACTATGTACTACACTGTGCGTTTCTTATATTCTAAGTTTTTCAGTGCAACTCACTCATATACTATGTACTACACTGTGCGTTTCTTATATTCTAAGTTTTTCAGTGCAACTCACTCATATACTATGTACTACACTGTGCGTTTCTTATATTCTAAGTTTTTCAGTGCAACTCACTCATATACTATGTACTACACTCTGCGTTTCTTATATTCTAAGTTTTTCAGGGCAGTTCACTCATATACTATGTACTACACTCTGCGTTTCTTATATTCTAAGTTTTTCAGTGCAACTCACTCATATACTATGTACTACACTGTGCGTTTCTTATATTCTAAGTTTTTCAGTGCAACTCACTCATATACTATGTACTACACTGTGCGTTTCTTATATTCTAAGTTTTTCAGTGCAACTCACTCATATACTATGTACTACACTGTGCGTTTCTTATATTCTAAGTTTTTCAGTGCAACTCACTCATATACTATGTACTACACTGTGCGTTTCTTATATTCTAAGTTTTTCAGTGCAACTCACTCATATACTATGTACTACACTGTGCGTTTCTTATATTCTAAGTTTTTCAGTGCAACTCACTCATATACTATGTACTACACTGTGCGTTTCTTATATTCTAAGTTTTTCAGTGCAACTCACTCATATACTATGTACTACACTGTGTGTTTCTTATATCCTAAGTTTTTCAGTGCAACTCACTCATATACTATGTACTACACTGTGTGTTTCTTATATTCTAAGTTTTTCAGTGCAACTCACTCATATACTATGTACTACACTGTGCGTTTCTTATATTCTAAGTTTTTCAGTGCAACTCACTCATATACTATGTACTACACTGTGCGTTTCTTATATTCTAAGTTTTTCAGTGCAACTCACTCATATACTATGTACTACACTGTGCGTTTCTTATATTCTAAGTTCTTAAATTCTAAGTTTTTCAGTGCAACTCACTCATATACTATGTACTACACTGTGCGTTTCTTATATTCTAAGTTTTTCAGTGCAACTCACTCATATACTATGTACTACACTGTGCGTTTCTTATATTCTAAGTTTTTCAGTGCAACTCACTCATATACTATGTACTACACTGTGCGTTTCTTATATTCTGAGTTTTTCAGTGCCACTCACTCATATACTATGTACTACACTGTGCATTTCGTGTAATGCGGGTTTTTCAGTAAATTCTAAGTTTTTCAGTGCAACTCACTCATATACTATGTACTACACTGTGCGTTTCTTATATTCTAAGTTTTTCAGTGCAACTCACTCATATACTATGTACTACACTGTGCGTTTCTTATATTCTAAGTTTTTCAGTGCAACTTACTCATATACTATGTACTACAATGTGCGTTTCTTATATTCTAAGTTTTTCAGTGCAACTCACTCATATACTATGTACTACACTGTGCGTTTCTTATATTCTAAGTTTTTCAGTGCAACTCACTCATATGCTATGTACTACACTTTGCGTTTCTTATATTCTAAGTTTTTCAGTGCAACTCACTCATATACTATGTACTACACTGTGCGTTTCTTATATTCTAAGTTTTTCAGTGCAACTCACTCATATACTATGTACTACACTGTGTGTTTCTTATATTCTGAGTTTTTCAGTGCAACTCACTCATATACTATGTACTACACTGTGCATTTCGTGTAATGCGGGTTTTTCAGAAAATTCTAAGTTTTTCAGTGCAACTCACTCATATACTATGTACTACACTGTGCGTTTCTTATATTCTAAGTTTTTCAGTGCAACTCACTCATATACTATGTACTACACTGTGCGTTTCTTATATTCTAAGTTTTTCAGTGCAACCCACTCATATACTATGTACTACACTGTGCGTTTCTTATATTCTAAGTTTTTCAGTGCAACTCACTCATATACTATGTACTACACTGTGCGTTTCTTATATTCTAAGTTTTTCAGTGCAACTCACTCATATACTATGTACTACACTGTGCGTTTCTTATATTCTAAGTTTTTCAGTGCAACTCACTCATATACTATGTACTACACTGTGCGTTTCTTATATTCTAAGTTTTTCAGTGCAACTCACTCATATACTATGTACTACACTGTGCGTTTCTTATATTCTAAGTTTTTCAGTGCAACTCACTCATATGCTATGTACTACACTGTGCGTTTCTTATATTCTAAGTTTTTCAGTGCAACTCACTCATATACTATGTACTACACTGTGCGTTTCTTATATTCTAAGTTTTTCAGTGCAACTCACTCATATACTATGTACTACACTGTGCGTTTCTTATATTCTAAGTTTTTTAGTGCAACTCACTCATATACTATGTACTACACTGTGCGTTTCTTATATTCTAAGTTTTCAGTGCAACTCACTCATATACTATGTACTACACTGTGCGTTTCTTATATTCTGAGTTTTTCAGTGCAACTCACTCATATACTATGTACTACACTGTGCATTTCGTGTAATGCGTGTTTTTCAGTAAATTCTAAGTTTTTCAGTGCAACTCACTCATATACTATGTACTACACTGTGCGATTCTTATATTCTAAGTTTTTCAGTGCAACTCACTCATATACTATGTACTACACTGTGCGTTTCTTATATTCTAAGTTTTTCAGTGCAACTCACTCATATACTATGTACTACACTGTGCGTTTCTTATATTCTAAGTTTTTCAGTGCAACTCACTCATATACTATGTACTACACTGTGCGTTTCTTATATTCTAAGTTCTTAAATTCTAAGTTTTTCAGTGCAACTCACTCATATACTATGTACTACACTGTGCGTTTCTTATATTCTAAGTTTTTCAGTGCAACTCACTCATATACTATGTACTACACTGTGCGTTTCTTATATTCTAAGTTTTTCAGTGCAACTCACTCATATACTATGTACTACACTGTGCGTTTCTTATATTCTAAGTTTTTCAGTGCAACTCACTCATATACTATGTACTACACTGTGCGTTTTTTATATTCTAAGTTTTTCAGTGCAACTCACTCATATACTATGTACTACACTGTGCGTTTCTTATATTCTAAGTTTTTCAGTGCAACTCACTCATATACTATGTACTACACTGTGCGTTTCTTATATTCTAAGTTTTTCAGTGCAACTCACTCATATACTATGTACTACACTGTGCGTTTCTTATATTCTGTTTTTCAGTGCAACTCACTCATATACTTAGTACTACACTGTGCTTTTCTTATATTCTAAGTTTTTCAGTGCAACTCACTCATATACTATGTACTACACTGTGCGTTTCTTATATTCTAAGTTTTTCAGTGCAACTCACTCATATACTATGTACTACACTGTGCGTTTCTTATATTCTAAGTTTTTTAGTGCAACTCACTCATATACTATGTACTACACTGTGCGTTTCTTATATTCTAAGTTTTTCAGTGCAACTCACTCATATACTATGTACTACACTGTGCGTTTCTTATATTCTAAGTTTTTCAGTGCAACTCACTCATATACTATGTACTACACTGTGCGTTTCTTATATTCTAAGTTTTTCAGAGCAACTCACTAATATACTATGTACTACACTGTGCGTTTCTTATAATCTAAGTTTTTCAGTGCAACTCACTCATATACTATGTACTACACTGTGCGTTTCTTATATTCTAAGTTTTTCAGTGCAACTCACTCATATACTATGTACTACACTGTGCGTTTCTTATATTCTAAGTTTTTCAGTGCAACTCACTCATATACTATGTACTACACTGTGCGTTTCTTATATTCTAAGTTTTTCAGTGCAACACACTCATATACTATGTACTACACTGTGCGTTTCTTATATTCTAAGTTTTTCAGTGTAACTCACTCATATACTATGTACTACACTGTGCGTTTCTTATATTCTAAGTTTTTCAGTGCAACTCACTCATATACTATGTACTACACTGTGCGTTTCTTATATTCTAAGTTTTTCAGTGCAACTCACTCATATACTATGTACTACACTGTGCGTTTCTTATATTCTAAGTTTTTCAGTGCAACTCACTCATATACTATGTACTACACTGTGCGTTTCTTATATTCTGAGTTTTTCAGTGCCACTCACTCATATACTATGTACTACACTGTGCATTTCGTGTAATGCGGGTTTTTCAGTAAATTCTAAGTTTTTCAGTGCAACTCACTCATATACTATGTACTACACTGTGCGTTTCTTATATTCTAAGTTTTTTAGTGCAACTCACTCATATACTATGTACTACACTGTGCGTATCTTATATTCTAAGTTTTTCAGTGCAACTTACTCATATACTATGTACTACACTGTGCGTTTCTTATATTCTAAGTTTTTCAGTGCAACTCACTCATATACTATGTACTACACTGTGCGTTTCTTATATTCTAAGTTTTTCAGTGCAACTCACTCATATGCTATGTACTACACTGTGCGTTTCTTATATTCTAAGTTTTTCAGTGCAACTCACTCATATACTATGTACTACACTGTGCGTTTCATATATTCTAAATTTTCAGTGCAACTCACTCATATACTACACTGTGCGTTTCTTATATTCTAAGTTTTTCAGTGCAACTCACTCATATACTATGTACTACACTGTGCCTTTCTTATATTCTAAGTTTTTCAGTGCAACTCACTCATATACTATGTACTACACTGTGCGTTTCTTATATTCTAAGTTTTTCAGTGCAACTCACTCATATACTATGTACTACACTGTGCATTTCTTATATTCTAAGTTTTTCAGTGCAACTCACTCATATACTATGTACTACACTGTGCGTTTCTTATATTCTAAGTTTTTCAGTGCAACTCACTCATATACTATGTACTACACTGTGCGTTTCTTATATTCTAAGTTTTTCAGTGCAACTCACTCATATACTATGTACTACACTGTGCGTTTCTTATATTCTGAGTTTTTCAGTGCAACTCACTCATATACTATGTACTACACTGTGCATTTCGTGTAATGCGTGTTTTTCAGTAAATTCTAAGTTTTTCAGTGCAAGTCACTCATATACTATGTACTACACTGTGCATTTCTTATATTCTAAGTTTTTCAGTGCAACTCACTCATATACTATGTACTACACTGCGCGTTTCTTATATTCTAAGTTTTTCAGTGCAACTCACTCATATACTATGTACTACACTGTGCGTTTCTTATATTCTAAGTTTTTCAGTGCAACTCACTCATATACTATGTACTACACTGTGCGTTTCTTATATTCTAAGTTTTTCAGTGCAACTCACTCATATACTATGTACTACACTGTGCGTTTCTTATATTCTAAGTTTTTCAGTGCAAATCACTCATATACTATGTAGTACACTGTGCATTTCGTGTAATGCGGGTTTTTCAGTAAATTCTAAGTTTTTGAGTGCAACTCACTCATATACTATGTACTACACTGTGCGTTTCTCATATTCTAAGTTTTTCAGTGCAACTCACTCATATACTATGTACTACACTGTGCATTTCGTGTAATGCGGGTTTTTCAGTAAATTCTAAGTTTTTCAGTGCAACTCACTCATATACTATGTACTACACTGTGCGTTTCTTATATTCTAAGTTTTTCAGTGCAACTCACTCATATACTATGTACTACACTGTGCGTTTCTTATATTCTAAGTTTTTCAGTGCAACTCACTCATATACTATGTACTACACTGTGCGTTTCTTATATTCTAAGTTTTTCAGTGCAACTCACTCATATACTATGTACTACACTGTGCGTTTCTTATATTCTAAGTTTTTCAGTGCAAATCACTCATATACTATGTAGTACACTGTGCATTTCGTGTAATGCGGGTTTTTCAGTAAATTCTAAGTTTTTGAGTGCAACTCACTCATATACTATGTACTACACTGTGCGTTTCTTATATTCTAAGTTTTTCAGTGCAACTCACTCATATACTATGTACTACACTGTGCATTTCGTGTAATGCGGGTTTTTCAGTAAATTCTAAGTTTTTCAGTGCAACTCACTCATATATTATGTAGTACACTGTGCGTTTTTTATATTCTAAGTTTTTCAGTGCAACTCACTCATATACTATGTACTACACTGTGCGTTTCTTATATTCTAAGTTTTTGAGTGCAACTCACTCATATACTATGTACTACACTGTGCGTTTCTTATATTCTAAGTTTTTCAGTGCAACTCACTCATATACTATGTACTACACTGTGCATTTCGTGTAATGCGGGTTTTTCAGTAAATTCTAAGTTTTTGAGTGCAACTCACTCATATACTATGTACTACACTGTGCGTTTCTTATATTCTAAGTTTTTCAGTGCAACTCACTCATATACTATGTACTACACTGTGCATTTCGTGTAATGCGGGTTTTTCAGTAAATTCTAAGTTTTTCAGTGTAACTCACTCATATACTATGTACTACACTGTGCGTTTCTTATATTCTAAGTTTTTCAGTGCAACTCACTCATATACTATGTACTACACTGTGCGTTTCTTATATTCTAAGTTTTTCAGTGCAACTCACTCATATACTATGTACTACACTGTGCGTTTCTTATATTCTAAGTTTTTCAGTGCAACTCACTCATATACTATGTACTACACTGTGCGTTTCTTAAATTCTAAGTTTTTCAGTGCAACTCACTCATATACTAGTACTACACTGTGCGTTTCTTAAATTCTAAGTTTTTCAGTGCAACTCACTCATATACTATGTACTACACTGTGCGTTTCTTAAATTCTAAGTTTTTCAGTGCAACTCACTCATATACTATGTACTACACTGTGCGTTTCATATATTCTAAGTTTCTCAGTGCAACTCACTCATATACTATGTACTACACTGTGCGTTTCTTATATTCTAAGTTTTTCAGTGCAACTCACTCATATACTATGTACTACATTGTGCATTTCGTGTAATGCGGGTTTTTCAGTAAATTCTAAGTTTTTCAGTGCAACTCACTCATATACTATGTACTACACTGTGCGTTTCATATATTCTAAATTTTCAGTGCAACTCACTCATATACTATGTACTACACTGTGCGTTTCTTATATTCTAAGTTTTTCAGTGCAACTCACTCATATACTATGTACTACACTGTGCGTTTCTTATATTCTAAGTTTTTCAGTGCAACTCACTCATATACTATGTACTACACTGTGCGTTTCTTATATTCTAAGTTTTTCAGTGCAACTCACTCATATACTATGTACTACACTGTGCGTTTCTTATATTCTGAGTTTTTCAGTGCAACTCACTCATATACTATGTACTACACTGTGCATTTCGTGTAATGCGTGTTTTTCAGTAAATTCTAAGTTTTTCAGTGCAAGTCACTCATATACTATGTACTACCCTGTGCATTTCTTATATTCTAAGTTTTTCAGTGCAACTCACTCATATACTATGTACTACACTGTGCGTTTCTTATATTCTAAGTTTTTCAGTGCAACTCACTCATATACTATGTACTACACTGTGCGTTTCTTATATTCTAAGTTTTTCAGTGCAACTCACTCATATACTATTTACTACACTGTGCGTTTCTTATATTCTAAGTTTTTCAGTGCAACTCACTCATATACTATGTACTACACTGTGCGTTTCTTATATTCTAAGTTTTTCAGTGCAAATCACTCATATACTATGTAGTACACTGTGCATTTCGTGAAATGCGGGTTTTTCAGTAAATTCTAAGTTTTTGAGTGCAACTCACTCATATACTATGTACTACACTGTGCGTTTCTTATATTCTAAGTTTTTCAGTGCAACTCACTCATATACTATGTACTACACTGTGCATTTCGTGTAATGCGGGTTTTTCAGTAAATTCTAAGTTTTTCAGTGCAACTCACTCATATACTATGGACTACACTGTGCGTTTCATATATTCTAAGTTTCTCAGTGCAACTCACTCATATACTATGTACTACACTGTGCGTTTCTTATATTCTAAGTTTTTCAGTGCAACTCACTCATATACTATGTACTACACTGTGCGTTTCTTATATTCTAAGTTTTTCAGTGCAACTCACTCATATACTATGTACTACACTGTGCGTTTCTCATATTCTAAGTTTTTCAGTGCAACTCACTCATATACTATGTACTACACTGTGCGTTTCTTATATTCTAAGTTTTTCAGTGCAACTCACTCATATACTATGTACTACACTGTGCGTTTCTTATATTCTAAGTTTTTCAGTGCAACTCACTCATATACTATGTACTACACTGTGCGTTTCTTAAATTCTAAGTTTTTCAGTGCAACTCACTCATATACTATGTACTACACTGTGCGTTTCTTAAATTCTAAGTTTTTCAGTGCAACTCACTCATATACTATGTACTACACTGTGCGTTTCATATATTCTAAGTTTCTCAGTGCAACTCACTCATATACTATGTACTACACTGTGCGTTTCTTATATTCTAAGTTTTTCAGTGCAACTCACTCATATACTTTGTACTACATTGTGCATTTCGTGTAATGCGGGTTTTTCAGTAAATTCTAAGTTTTTCAGTGTAACTCACTCATATACTATGTACTACACTGTGCGTTTCTTATATTCTAAGTTTTTCAGTGCAACTCACTCATATACTATGTACTACACTGTGCGTTTCTTATATTCTAAGTTTTTCAGTGCAACTCACTCATATACTATGTACTACACTGTGCATTTCGTGTAATGCGGGTTTTTCAGTAAATCTAAGTTTTTGAGTGCAACTCACTCATATACTATGTACTACACTGTGCGTTTCTTATATTCTAAGTTTTTCAGTGCAACTCACTCATATACTATGTACTACACTGTGCGTTTCTTATATTCTAAGTTTTTCAGTGCAACTCACTCATATGTTATGTACTACACTGTGCGTTTCTTATATTCGAAGTTTTTCAGTGCAACTCACTCATATACTATGTACTACACTGTGCGTTTCATATATTCTAAATTTTCAGTGCAACTCACTCATATACTATGTACTACACTGTGCGTTTCTTATATTCTAAGTTTTTCAGTGCAACTCACTCATATACTATGTACTACACTGTGCGTTTCTTATATTCTAAGTTTTTCAGTGCAACTCACTCATATACTATGTACTACACTGTGCGTTTCTTATATTCTAAGTTTTTCAGTGCAACTCACTCATATACTATGTACTACACTGTGCGTTTCTTATATTCTGAGTTTTTCAGTGCAACTCACTCATATACTATGTACTACACTGTGCATTTCGTGTAATGCGTGTTTTTCAGTAAATTCTAAGTTTTTCAGTGCAAGTCACTCATATACTATGTACTACACTGTGCATTTCTTATATTCTAAGTTTTTCAGTGCAACTCACTCATATACTATGTACTACACTGTGCGTTTCTTATATTCTAAGTTTTTCAGTGCAACTCACTCATATACTATGTACTACACTGTGCGTTTCTTATATTCTAAGTTTTTCAGTGCAACTCACTCATATACTATTTACTACACTGTGCGTTTCTTATATTCTAAGTTTTTCAGTGCAACTCACTCATATACTATGTACTACACTGTGCGTTTCTTATATTCTAAGTTTTTCAGTGCAAATCACTCATATACTATGTAGTACACTGTGCATTTCGTGTAAGGCGGGTTTTTCAGTAAATTCTAAGTTTTTGAGTGCAACTCACTCATATACTATGTACTACACTGTGCGTTTCTTATATTCTAAGTTTTTCAGTGCAACTCACTCATATACTATGTACTACACTGTGCATTTCGTGTAATGCGGGTTTTTCAGTAAATTCTAAGTTTTTCAGTGCAACTCACTCATATACTATGTACTACACTGTGCGTTTCTTATATTCTAAGTTTTTCAGTGCAACTCACTCATATACTATGTACTACACTGTGCGTTTCTTATATTCTAAGTTTTTCAGTGCAACTCACTCATATACTATGTACTACACTGTGCGTTTCTTATATTCTAAGTTTTTCAGTGCAACTCACTCATATACTATGTACTACACTGTGCGTTTCTCATATTCTAAGTTTTTCAGTGCAACTCACTCATATACTATGTACTACACTGTGCGTTTCTTATATTCTAAGTTTTTCAGTGCAACTCACTCATATACTATGTACTACACTGTGCGTTTCTTATATTCTAAGTTTTTCAGTGCAACTCACTCATATACTATGTACTACACTGTGCGTTTCTTAAATTCTAAGTTTTTCAGTGCAACTCACTCATATACTATGTACTACACTGTGCGTTTCTTAAATTCTAAGTTTTTCAGTGCAACTCACTCATATACTATGTACTACACTGTGCGTTTCATATATTCTAAGTTTCTCAGTGCAACTCACTCATATACTATGTACTACACTGTGCGTTTCTTATATTCTAAGTTTTTCAGTGCAACTCACTCATATACTATGTACTACATTGTGCATTTCGTGTAATGCGGGTTTTTCAGTAAATTCTAAGTTTTTCAGTGTAACTCACTCATATACTATGTACTACACTGTGCGTTTCTTATATTCTAAGTTTTTCAGTGCAACTCACTCATATACTATGAACTACACTGTGCGTTTCTTATATTCTAAGTTTTTCAGTGCAACTCACTCATATACTATGTACTACACTGTGCATTTCGTGTAATGCGGGTTTTTCAGTAAATTCTAAGTTTTTGAGTGCAACTCACTCATATACTATGTACTACACTGTGCGTTTCTTATATTCTAAGTTTTTCAGTGCAACTCACTCATATACTATGTACTACACTGTGCATTTCGTGTAATGCGGGTTTTTCAGTAAATTCTAAGTTTTTCAGTGTAACTCACTCATATACTATGTACTACACTGTGCGTTTCTTATATTCTAAGTTTTTCAGTGCAACTCACTCATATACTATGTACTACACTGTGCGTTTCATATATTCTAAGTTTCTCAGTGCAACTCACTCATATACTATGTACTACACTGTGCGTTTCTTATATTCTAAGTTTTTCAGTGCAACTCACTCATATACTATGTACTACATTGTGCATTTCGTGTAATGCGGGTTTTCAGTAAATTCTAAGTTTTTCAGTGCAACTCACTCATATACTATGTACTACACTGTGCGTTTCTTATATTCTAAGTTTTTCAGTGCAACTCACTCATATACTATGTACTACACTGTGCATTTCGTGTAATGCGGGTTTTTCAGTAAATTCTAAGTTTTTCAGTGTAACTCACTCATATACTATGTACTACACTGTGCGTTTCTTATATTCTAAGTTTTTCAGTGCAACTCACTCATATACTATGTACTACACTGTGCGTTTCTTATATTCTAAGTTTTTCAGTGCAACTCACTCATATACTATGTACTACACTGTGCGTTTCTTATATTCTAAGTTTTTCAGTGCAACTCACTCATATACTATGTACTACACTGTGCGTTTCTTATATTCTAAGTTTTTCATGGCAACTCACTCATATACTATGTACTACACTGTGCGTTTCTTATATTCTAAGTTTTTCAGTGCAACTCACTCATATACTATGTACTATACAGTGCGTTTCTAATATTCTAAGTTTTTCAGTGCAACTCACTCATATACTATGTACTACACTGTGCGTTTCTTATATTCTAAGTTTTTCAGTGCAACTCACTCATATACTATGTACTACACTGTGCGTTTCTTATATTCTAAGTTTTTCAGTGCAACTCACTCATATACTATGTACTACACTGTGCGTTTCTTATATTCTAAGTTTTTCAGTGCAACTCACTCATATACTATGTACTACACTGTGCGTTTCTTATATTCTAAGTTTTTCAGTGCAACTCAGTCATATACTATGTACTACACTGTGCATTTCGTGTAATGCGGGTTTTTCAGTAAATTCTAAGTTTTTCAGTGCAACTCATTCATATACTATGTACTATACTGTGCGTTTCTTATATTCTAAGTTTTTCAGTGCAACTCACTCATATACTATGCACTACACTGTGCGTTTCTTATATTCTAAGTTTTTCAGTGCAACTCACTCATATACTATGTACTACACTGTGCGTTTCTTATATTCTAAGTTTTTCAGTGCAACTCACTCATATGCTATGTACTACACTGTGCGTTTCTTATATTCTAAGTTTTTCAGTGCAACTCACTCATATACTATGTACTACACTGTGCGTTTCATATATTCTAAATTTTCAGTGCAACTCACTCATATACTATGTACTACACTGTGCGTTTCTTATATTCTAAGTTTTTCAGTGCAACTCACTCATATACTATGTACTACACTGTGCGTTTCTTATATTCTAAGTTTTTCAGTGCAACTCACTCATATACTATGTACTACACTGTGCGTTTCTTATATTCTAAGTTTTTCAGTGCAACTCACTCATATACTATGTACTACACTGTGCGTTTCTTATATTCTGAGTTTTTCAGTGCAACTCACTCATATACTATGTACTACACTGTGCATTTCGTGTAATGCGTGTTTTTCAGTAAATTCTAAGTTTTTCAGTGCAAGTCACTCATATACTATGTACTACACTGTGCATTTCTTATATTCTAAGTTTTTCAGTGCAACTCACTCATATACTATGTACTACACTGTGCGTTTCTTATATTCTAAGTTTTTCAGTGCAACTCACTCATATACTATGTACTACACTGTGCGTTTCTTATATTCTAAGTTTTTCAGTGCAACTCACTCATATACTATTTACTACACTGTGCGTTTCTTATATTCTAAGTTTTTCAGTGCAACTCACTCATATACTATGTACTACACTGTGCGTTTCTTATATTCTAAGTTTTTCAGTGCAAATCACTCATATACTATGTAGTACACTGTGCATTTCGTGTAATGCGGGTTTTTCAGTAAATTCTAAGTTTTTGAGTGCAACTCACTCATATACTATGTACTACACTGTGCGTTTCTTATATTCTAAGTTTTTCAGTGCAACTCACTCATATACTATGTACTACACTGTGCATTTCGTGTAATGCGGGTTTTTCAGTAAATTCTAAGTTTTTCAGTGCAACTCACTCATATACTATGTACTACACTGTGCGTTTCTTATATTCTAAGTTTTTCAGTGCAACTCACTCATATACTATGTACTACACTGTGCGTTTCTTATATTCTAAGTTTTTCAGTGCAACTCACTCATATACTATGTACTACACTGTGCGTTTCTTATATTCTAAGTTTTTCAGTGCAACTCACTCATATACTATGTACTACACTGTGCGTTTCTTAAATTCTAAGTTTTTCAGTGCAACTCACTCATATACTATGTACTACACTGTGCGTTTCTTAAATTCTAAGTTTTTCAGTGCAACTCACTCATATACTATGTACTACACTGTGCGTTTCATATATTCTAAGTTTCTCAGTGCAACTCACTCATATACTATGTACTACACTGTGCGTTTCTTATATTCTAAGTTTTTCAGTGCAACTCACTCATATACTTTGTACTACATTGTGCATTTCGTGTAATGCGGGTTTTTCAGTAAATTCTAAGTTTTTCAGTGCAACTCACTCATATACTATGTACTACACTGTGCGTTTCTTATATTCTAAGTTTTTCAGTGCAACTCACTCATATACTATGTACTACACTGTGCGTTTCTTATATTCTAAGTTTTTCAGTGCAACTCACTCATATACTATGTACTACACTGTGCGTTTCTTATATTCTAAGTTTTTCAGTGCAACTCACTCATATACTATGTACTACACTGTGCGTTTCTTATATTCTAAGTTTTTCAGTGCAACTCACTCATATACTATGTACTACACTGTGCATTTCGTGTAATGCGGGTTTTTCAGTAAATTCTAATTTTTTGAGTGCAACTCACTCATATACTATGTACTACACTGTGCGTTTCTTATATTCTAAGTTTTTCAGTGCAACTCACTCATATACTATGTACTACACTGTGCATTTCGTGTAATGCGGGTTTTTCAGTAAATTCTAAGTTTTTCAGTGTAACTCACTCATATACTATGTACTACACTGTGCGTTTCTTATATTCTAAGTTTTTCAGTGCAACTCACTCATATACTATGTACTACACTGTGCGTTTCTTATATTCTAAGTTTTTCAGTGCAACTCACTCATACACTATGTACTACACTGTGCGTTTCTTATATTCTAAGTTTTTCAGTGCAACTCACTCATATACTATGTACTACACTGTGCGTTTCTTAAATTCTAAGTTTTTCAGTGCAACTCACTCATATACTAGTACTACACTGTGCGTTTCTTAAATTCTAAGTTTTTCAGTGCAACTCACTCATATACTATGTACTACACTGTGCGTTTCTTATATTCTAAGTTTTTCAGTGCAACTCACTCATATACTATGTACTACACTGTGCGTTTCTTATATTCTGAGTTTTTCAGTGCAACTCACTCATATACTATGTACTACACTGTGCATTTCGTGTAATGCGTGTTTTTCAGTAAATTCTAAGTTTTTCAGTGCAAGTCACTCATATACTATGTACTACACTGTGCATTTCTTATATTCTAAGTTTTTCAGTGCAACTCACTCATATACTATGTACTACACTGTGCGTTTCTTATATTCTAAGTTTTTCAGTGCAACTCACTCATATACTATGTACTACACTGTGCGTTTCTTATATTCTAAGTTTTTCAGTGCAACTCACTCATATACTATGTACTACACTGTGCGTTTCTTATATTCTAAGTTTTTCAGTGCAACTCACTCATATACTATGTACTACACTGTGCGTTTCTTATATTCTAAGTTTTTCAGTGCAACTCACTCATATACTATGTACTACACTGTGCGTTTCTTATATTCTAAGTTTTTCAGTGCAACTCACTCATATACTATGTACTACACTGTGCGTTTCTTATATTCTAAGTTTTTCAGTGCAACTCACTCATATACTATGTACTACACTGTGCGTTTCTTATATTCTAAGTTTTTCAGTGCAACTCACTCATATACTATGTACTACACTGTGCGTTTCTTATATTCTAAGTTTTTCAGTGCAACTCACTCATATACTATGTACTACACTGTGCGTTTCTTAAATTCTAAGTTTTTCAGTGCAACTCACTCATATACTATGTACTACACTGTGCATTTCTTAAATTCTAAGTTTTTCAGTGCAACTCACTCATATACTATGTACTACACTGTGCGTTTCATATATTCTAAGTTTCTCAGTGCAACTCACTCATATACTCTGTACTACACTGTGCGTTTCTTATATTCTAAGTTTTTCAGTGCAACTCACTCATATACTTTGTACTACATTGTGCATTTCGTGTAATGCGGGTTTTTCAGTAAATTCTAAGTTTTTCAGTCAACTCACTCATATACTATGTACTACACTGTGCGTTTCTTATATTCTAAGTTTTTCAGTGCAACTCACTCATATACTATGTACTACACTGTGCGTTTCTTATATTCTAAGTTTTTCAGTGCAACTCACTCATATACTATGTACTACACTGTGCGTTTCTTATATTCTAAGTTTTTCAGTGCAACTCACTCATATACTATGTACTACACTGTGCGTTTCTTATATTCTAAGTTTTTCAGTGCAACTCACTCATATACTATGTACTACACTGTGCGTTTCTTATATTCTAAGTTTTTCAGTGCAACTCACTCATATACTATGTACTACACTGTGCATTTCGTGTAATGCGGGTTTTTCAGTAAATTCTAAGTTTTTGAGTCCAACTCACTCATATACTATGTACTACACTGTGCGTTTCTTATATTCTAAGTTTTTCAGTGCAACTCACTCATATACTATGTACTACACTGTGCATTTCGTGTAATGCGGGTTTTTCAGTAAATTCTAAGTTTTTCAGTGTAACTCACTCATATACTATGTACTACACTGTGCGTTTCTTATATTCTAAGTTTTTCAGTGCAACTCACTCATATACTATGTACTACACTGTGCGTTTCTTATATTCTAAGTTTTTCAGTGCAACTCACTCATATACTATGTACTACACTGTGCGTTTCTTATATTCTAAGTTTTTCAGTGCAACTCACTCATATACTATGTACTACACTGTGCGTTTCTTAAATTCTAAGTTTTTCAGTGCAACTCACTCATATACTAGTACTACACTGTGCGTTTCTTAAATTCTAAGTTTTTCAGTGCAACTCACTCATATACTATGTACTACACTGTGCGTTTCTTAAATTCTAAGTTTTTCAGTGCAACTCACTCATATACTATGTACTACACTGTGCGTTTCATATATTCTAAGTTTCTCAGTGCAACTCACTCATATACTATGTACTACACTGTGCGTTTCTTATATTCTAAGTTTTTCAGTGCAACTCACTCATATACTATGTACTACATTGTGCATTTCGTGTAATGCGGGTTTTTCAGTAAATTCTAAGTTTTTCAGTGCAACTCACTCATATACTATGTACTATACTGTGCGTTTCTTATATTCTAAGTTTTTCAGTGCAACTCAATCATATACTTTGTACTACACTGTGCTTTTCTTATATTCTAAGTTTTTCAGTGCAACTCACTCATATACTATGTACTACACTGTGCGTTTCTTATATTCTAAGTTTTTGAGTGCAACTCACTCATATACTATGTACTACACTGTGCGTTTCTTATATTCTAAGTTTTTCAGTGCAACTCACTCATATACTATGTACTACACTGTGCGTTTCTTATATTCTAAGTTTTTCAGTGAAACTCACTCATATACTATGTACTACACTGTGCGTTTCTTATATTCTAAGTTTTTGAGTGCAACTCACTCATATACTATGTACTACACTGTGCGTTTCTTATATTCTAAGTTTTTCAGAGCAACTCACTCATATACTATGTACTACACTGTGCGTTTCTTATAATCTAAGATTTTCAGTGCAACTCACTCATATACTATGTACTACACTGTGCGTTTCTTATATTCTAAGTTTTTCAGTGCAACTCACTCATATACTATGTACTACACTGTGCGTTTCTTATATTCTAAGTTTTTCAGTGCAACTCACTCATATACTGTGTACTACACTGTGCGTTTCTTATATTCTAAGTTTTTCAGTGCAACTCACTCATATACTATGTACTACACTGTGCGTTTCTTATATTCTAAGTTTTTCAGTGCAACTCACTCATATACTATGTACTACACTGTGCGTTTCTTATATTCTAAGTTTTTTAGTGCAACTCACTCATATACTATGTACTACACTGTGCGTTTCTTATATTCTAAGTTTTTCAGTGCAACTTACTCATATACTATGTACTACACTGTGCGTTTCTTATATTCTAAGTTTTTCAGTGCAACTCACTCATATACTATGTACTACACTGTGCGTTTCTTATATTCTAAGTTTTTCAGTGCAACTCACTCATATGCTATGTACTACACTGTGCGTTTCTTATATTCTAAGTTTTTCAGTGAAACTCACTCATATACTATGTACTACACTGTGCGTTTCATATATTCTAAATTTTCAGTGCAACTCACTCATATACTATGTACTACACTGTGCGTTTCTTATATTCTAAGTTTTTCAGTGCAACTCACTCATATACTATGTACTACACTGTGCGTTTCTTATATTCTAAGTTTTTCAGTGCAACTCACTCATATACTATGTACTACACTGTGCGTCTCTTATATTCTAAGTTTTTCAGTGCAACTCACTCATATACTATGTACTACACTGTGCGTTTCTTATATTCTAAGTTTTTCAGTGCAACTCACTCATATACTATGTACTACACTGTGCGTTTCTTATATTCTGAGTTTTTCAGTGCAACTCACTCATATACTATGTACTACACTGTGCATTTCGTGTAATGCGTGTTTTTCAGTAAATTCTAAGTTTTTCAGTGCAACTCACTCATATACTATGTACTACACTGTGCGTTTCTTATATTCTAAGTTTTTCAGTGCAACTCACTCATATACTATGTACTACACTGTGCGTTTCTTATATTCTAAGTTTTTCAGTGCAACTCACTCATATACTATGTACTACACTGTGCGTTTCTTATATTCTAAGTTTTTCAGTGCAACTCACTCATATACTATGTACTACACTGTGCATTTCGTGTAATGCGGGTTTTTCAGTAAATTCTAAGTTTTTGAGTGCAACTCACTCATATACTATGTACTACACTGTGCGTTTCTTATATTCTAAGTTTTTCAGTGCAACTCACTCATATACTATGTACTACACTGTGCATTTCGTGTAATGCGGGTTTTTCAGTAAATTCTAAGTTTTTCAGTGTAACTCACTCATATACTATGTACTACACTGTGCGTTTCTTATATTCTAAGTTTTTCAGTGCAACTCACTCATATACTATGTACTACACTGTGCGTTTCTTATATTCTAAGTTTTTCAGTGCAACTCACTCATATACTATGTACTACACTGTGCGTTTCTTATATTCTAAGTTTTTCAGTGCAACTCACTCATATACTATGTACTACACTGTGCGTTTCTTAAATTCTAAGTTTTTCAGTGCAACTCACTCATATACTAGTACTACACTGTGCGTTTCTTAAATTCTAAGTTTTTCAGTGCAACTCACTCATATACTATGTACTACACTGTGCGTTTCTTAAATTCTAAGTTTTTCAGTGCAACTCACTCATATACTATGTACTACACTGTGCGTTTCATATATTCTAAGTTTCTCAGTGCAACTCACTCATATACTATGTACTACACTGTGCGTTTCTTATATTCTAAGTTTTTCAGTGCAACTCACTCATATACTATGTACTACATTGTGCATTTCGTGTAATGCGGGTTTTTCAGTAAATTCTAAGTTTTTCAGTGCAACTCACTCATATACTATGTACTACACTGTGCGTTTCTTATATTCTAAGTTTTTCAGTGAAACTCACTCATATACTATGTACTACACTGTGCGTTTCTTATATTCTAAGTTTTTGAGTGCAACTCACTCATATACTATGTACTACACTGTGCGTTTCTTATATTCTAAGTTTTTCAGAGCAACTCACTCATATACTATGTACTACACTGTGCGTTTCTTATAATCTAAGATTTTCAGTGCAACTCACTCATATACTATGTACTACACTGTGCGTTTCTTATATTCTAAGTTTTTCAGTGCAACTCACTCATATACTATGTACTACACTGTGCGTTTCTTATATTCTAAGTTTTTCAGTGCAACTCACTCATATACTGTGTACTACACTGTGCGTTTCTTATATTCTAAGTTTTTCAGTGCAACTCACTCATATACTATGTACTACACTGTGCGTTTCTTATATTCTAAGTTTTTCAGTGCAACTCACTCATATACTATGTACTACACTGTGCGTTTCTTATATTCTAAGTTTTTTAGTGCAAATCACTCATATACTATGTACTACACTGTGCGTTTCTTATATTCTAAGTTTTTCAGTGCAACTTACTCATATACTATGTACTACACTGTGCGTTTCTTATATTCTAAGTTTTTCAGTGCAACTCACTCATATACTATGTACTACACTGTGCGTTTCTTATATTCTAAGTTTTTCAGTGCAACTCACTCATATGCTATGTACTACACTGTGCGTTTCTTATATTCTAAGTTTTTCAGTGAAACTCACTCATATACTATGTACTACACTGTGCGTTTCATATATTCTAAATTTTCAGTGCAACTCACTCATATACTATGTACTACACTGTGCGTTTCTTATATTCTAAGTTTTTCAGTGCAACTCACTCATATACTATGTACTACACTGTGCGTTTCTTATATTCTAAGTTTTTCAGTGCAACTCACTCATATACTATGTACTACACTGTGCGTCTCTTATATTCTAAGTTTTTCAGTGCAACTCACTCATATACTATGTACTACACTGTGCGTTTCTTATATTCTAAGTTTTTCAGTGCAACTCACTCATATACTATGTACTACACTGTGCGTTTCTTATATTCTGAGTTTTTCAGTGCAACTCACTCATATACTATGTACTACACTGTGCATTTCGTGTAATGCGTGTTTTTCAGTAAATTCTAAGTTTTTCAGTGCAACTCACTCATATACTATGTACTACACTGTGCGTTTCTTATATTCTAAGTTTTTCAGTGCAACTCACTCATATACTATGTACTACACTGTGCGTTTCTTATATTCTAAGTTTTTCAGTGCAACTCACTCATATACTATGTACTACACTGTGCGTTTCTTATATTCTAAGTTTTTCAGTGCAACTTACTCATATACTATGTACTACACTGTGCGTTTCTTATATTCTAAGTTTTTCAGTGCAACTCACTCATATACTATGTACTTCACTGTGCGTTTCTTATATTCTAAGATTTTCAGTGCAACTCACTCATATACTATGTACTACACTGTGCATTTCTTATATTCTAAGTTTTTCAGTGCAACTCACTCATATACTTTGTACTACACTGTGCTTTTCTTATATTCTAAGTTTTTCAGTGCAACTCACTCATATACTATGTACTACACTGTGCGTTTCTTATATTCTAAGTTTTTGAGTGCAACTCACTCATATACTATGTACTACACTGTGCGTTTTTTATATTCTAAGTTTTTTAGTGCAACTCACTCATATACTATGTACTACACTGTGCGTTTCTTATATTCTAAGTTTTTGAGTGCAACTCACTCATATACTATGTACTACACTGTGCGTTTTTTATATTCTAAGTTTTTGAGTGCAACTCACTCATATACTATGTACTACACTGTGCGTTTCTTATATTCTAAGTTTTTCAGAGCAACTCACTCATATACTATGTACTACACTGTGCGTTTCTTATAATCTAAGTTTTTCAGTGCAACTCACTCATATACTATGTACTACACTGTGCGTTTCTTATATTCTAAGTTTTTCAGTGCAACTCACTCATATACTATGTACTACACTGTGCGTTTCTTATATTCTAAGTTTTTCAGTGCAACTCACTCATATACTATGTACTACACTGTGCGTTTCTTATATTCTAAGTTTTTCAGTGCAACTCACTCATATACTATGTACTACACTGTGCGTTTCTTATATTCTAAGTTTTTCAGTGTAACTCACTCATATACTATGTACTACACTGTGCGTATCTTATATTATAAGTTTTTCAGTGCAACTCACTCATATACTATGTACTACACTGTGCGTTTCTTATATTCTAAGTTTTTCAGTGCAACTCACTCATATACTATGTACTACACTGTGCGTTTCTTATATTCTAAGTTTTTCAGTGCAACTCACTCATATACTATGTACTACACTGTGCGTTTCTTATATTCTGAGTTTTTCAGTGCCACTCACTCATATACTATGTACTACACTGTGCATTTCGTGTAATGCGGGTTTTTCAGTAAATTCTAAGTTTTTCAGTGCAACTCACTCATATACTATGTACTACACTGTGCGTTTCTTATATTCTAAGTTTTTTAGTGTAACTCACTCATATACTATGTACTACACTGTGCGTATCTTATATTCTAAGTTTTTCAGTGCAACTTACTCATATACTATGTACTACACTGTGCGTTTCTTATATTCTAAGTTTTTCAGTGCAACTCACTCATATACTATGTACTACACTGTGCGTTTCTTATATTCTAAGTTTTTCAGTGCAACTCACTCATATGCTATGTACTACACTGTGCGTTTCTTATATTCTAAGTTTTTCAGTGCAACTCACTCATATACTATGTACTACACTGTGCGTTTCATATATTCTAAATTTTCAGTGCAACTCACTCATATACTACACTGTGCGTTTCTTATATTCTAAGTTTTTCAGTGCAACTCACTCATATACTATGTACTACACTGTGCGTTTCTTATATTCTAAGTTTTTCAGTGCAACTCACTCATATACTATGTACTACACTGTGCGTTTCTTATATTCTAAGTTTTTCAGTGCAACTCACTCATATACTATGTACTACACTGTGCGTTTCTTATATTCTAAGTTTTTCAGTGCAACTCACTCATATACTATGTACTACACTGTGCGTTTCTTATATTCTAAGTTTTTCAGTGCAACTCACTCATATACTATGTACTACACTGTGCGTTTCTTATATTTTGAGTTTTTCAGTGCAACTCAGTCATATACTATGTACTACACTGTGCATTTCGTGTAATGCGTGTTTTTCAGTAAATTCTAAGTTTTTCAGTACAAGTCACTCATATACTATGTACTACACTGTGCATTTCTTATATTCTAAGTTTTTCAGTGCAACTCACTCATATACTATGTACTACACTGTGCGTTTCTTATATTCTAAGTTTTTCAGTGCAACTCACTCATATACTATGTACTACACTGTGCGTTTCTTATATTCTAAGTTTTTCAGTGCAACTCACTCATATACTATGTACTACACTGTGCGTTTCTTATATTCTAAGTTTTTCAGTGCAACTCACTCATATACTTTGTACTACACTGTGCGTTTCTTATATTCTAAGTTTTTCAGTGCAAATCACTCATATACTATGTAGTACACTGTGCATTTCGTGTAATGCGGGTTTTTCAGTAAATTCTAAGTTTTTGAGTGCAACTCACTCATATACTATGTACTACACTGTGCGTTTCTTATATTCTAAGTTTTTCAGTGCAACTCACTCATATACTATGTACTACACTGTGCATTTCGTGTAATGCGGGTTTTTCAGTAAATTCTAAGTTTTTCAGTGCAACTCACTCATATACTATGTACTACACTGTGCGTTTCTTATATTCTAAGTTTTTCAGTGCAACTCACTCATATACTATGTACTACACTGTGCGTTTCTTATATTCTAAGTTTTTCAGTGCAACTCACTCATATACTATGTACTACACTGTGCGTTTCTTATATTCTAAGTTTTTCAGTGCAACTCACTCATATACTATGTACTACACTGTGCGTTTCTCATATTCTAAGTTTTTCAGTGCAACTCACTCATATACTATGTACTACACTGTGCGTTTCTTATATTCTAAGTTTTTCAGTGCAACTCACTCATATACTATGTACTACACTGTGCGTTTCTTATATTCTAAGTTATTCAGTGCAACTCACTCATATACTATGTACTACACTGTGCGTTTCTTAAATTCTAAGTTTTTCAGTGCAACTCACTCATATACTATGTACTACACTGTGCGTTTCTTAAATTCTAAGTTTTTCAGTGCAACTCACTCATATACTATGTACTACACTGTGCGTTTCATATATTCTAAGTTTCTCAGTGCAACTCACTCATATACTATGTACTACACTGTGCGTTTCTTATATTCTAAGTTTTTCAGTGCAACTCACTCATATACTTTGTACTACATTGTGCATTTCGTGTAATGCGGGTTTTTCAGTAAATTCTAAGTTTTTCAGTGCAACTCACTCATATACTATGTACTACACTGTGCGTTTCTTATATTCTAAGTTTTTCAGTGCAACTCACTCATATACTATGTACTACACTGTGCGTTTCTTATATTCTAAGTTTTTCAGGGCAACTCACTCATATACTATGTACTACACTGTGCGTTTCTTATATTCTAAGTTTTTCAGTGCAACTCACTCATATACTATGTACTACACTGTGCGTTTCTTATTTTCTAAGTTTTTCAGTGCAACTCACTCATATACTATGTACTACACTGTGCGTTTCTTATATTCTAAGTTTTTCAGTGCAACTCACCCATATACTATGTACTACACTGTGCATTTCCTGTAATGCGGGTTTTTCAGTAAATTCTAAGTTTTTCAGTGCAACTCACTCATATACTATGTACTACACTGTGCGTTTCTTATATTCTAAGTTTTTCAGTGCAACTCACTCATATACTATGTACTACACTGTGCGTTTCTTAAATTCTAAATTTTTCAGTGCAACTCTCTCATATACCATGTACTACACTGTGCGTTTCTTATATTCTAAGTTTTTCAGTGCAACTCACTCATATACTATGTACTACACTGTGCGTTTCTTATATTCTAAGTTTTTCAGTGCAACTCACTCATATACTATGTACTACACTGTGCGTTTCTTATATTCTAAGTTTTTCAGTGCAACTCACTCATATACTATGTACTACACTGTGCGTTTCTTATATTCTAAGTTTTTCAGTGCAACTCACTCATATACTATGTACTACACTGTGCATTTCGTGTAATGCGGGTTTTTCAGTAAATTCTAAGTTTTTCAGTGCAACTCACTCATATACTATGTACTACATTGTGCGTTTCTTATATTCTAAGTTTTTCAGTGCAACTCACTCATATACTATGTACTACACTGTGCGTTTCTTATATTCTTAGTTTATCAGTGCAACTCACTCATATACTATGTACTACACTGTGCGTTTCTTATATTCTAAGTTTTTCAGTGCAACTCACTCATATACTATGTACTACACTGTGCATTTCGTGTAATGCGGGTTTTTCAGTAAATTCTAAGTTTTTCAGTGCAACTCACTCATATACTATGTACTACACTGTGCGTTTCTTATATTCTAAGTTTTTCAGTGCAACTCACTCATATACTTTGTACTACACTGTGCTTTTCTTATATTCTAAGTTTTTCAGTGCAACTCACTCATATACTATGTACTACACTGTGCGTTTCTTATATTCTAAGTTTTTGAGTGCAACTCACTCATATACTATGTACTACACTGTGCGTTTCTTATATTCTAAGTTTTTTAGTGCAACTCACTCATATACTATGTACTACACTGTGCGTTTCTTATATTCTAAGTTTTTCAGTGCAACTCACTCATATACTATGTACTACACTGTGCGTTTCTTATATTCTAAGTTTTTCAGTGCAACTCACTCATATACTATGTACTACACTGTGCGTTTCTTATATTCTAAGTTTTTCAGAGCAACTCACTCATATACTATGTACTACACTGTGCGTTTCTTATAATCTAAGTTTTTCAGTGCAACTCACTCATATACTATGTACTACACTGTGCGTTTCTTATATTCTAAGTTTTTCAGTGCAACTCACTCATATACTATGTACTACACTGTGCGTTTCTTATATTCTAAGTTTTTCAGTGCAACTCACTCATATACTATGTACTACACTGTGCGTTTCTTATATTCTAAGTTTTTCAGTGCAACTCACTCATATACTATGTACTACACTGTGCGTTTCTTATATTCTAAGTTTTTCAGTGTAACTCACTCATATACTATGTACTACACTGTGCGTTTCTTATATTCTAAGTTTTTCAGTGCAACTCACTCATATACTATGTACTACACTGTGCGTTTCTTATATTCTAAGTTTTTCAGTGCAACTCACTCATATACTATGTACTACACTGTGCGTTTCTTATATTCTAAGTTTTTCAGTGCAACTCACTCATATAATATGTACTACACTGTGCGTTTCTTATATTCTGAGTTTTTCAGTGCCACTCACTCATATACTATGTACTACACTGTGCATTTCGTGTAATGCGGGTTTTTCAGTAAATTCTAAGTTTTTCAGTGCAACTCACTCATATACTATGTACTACACTGTGCGTTTCTTATATTCTAAGTTTTTTAGTGCAACTCACTCATATACTATGTACTACACTGTGCGTATCTTATATTCTAAGTTTTTCAGTGCAACTTACTCATATACTATGTACTACACTGTGCGTTTCTTATATTCTAAGTTTTTCAGTGCAACTCACTCATATACTATGTACTACACTGTGCGTTTCTTATATTCTAAGTTTTTCAGTGCAACTCACTCATATGCTATGTACTACACTGTGCGTTTCTTATATTCTAAGTTTTTCAGTGCAACTCACTCATATACTATGTACTACACTGTGCGTTTCATATATTCGAAATTTTCAGTGCAACTCACTCATATACTACACTGTGCGTTTCTTATATTCTAAGTTTTTCAGTGCAACTCACTCATATACTATGTACTACACTGTGCGTTTCTTATATTCTAAGTTATTCAGTGCAACTCACTCATATACTATGTACTACACTGTGCGTTTCTTATATTCTAAGTTTTTCAGTGCAACTCACTCATATGCTATGTACTACACTGTGCGTTTCTTATATTCTAAGTTTTTCAGTGCAACTCACTCATATACTATGTACTACACTGTGCGTTTCATATATTCGAAATTTTCAGTGCAACTCACTCATATACTACACTGTGCGTTTCTTATATTCTAAGTTTTTCAGTGCAACTCACTCATATACTATGTACTACACTGTGCGTTTCTTATATTCTAAGTTTTTCAGTGCAACTCACTCATATACTATGTACTACACTGTGCGTTTCTTATATTCTAAGTTTTTCAGTGCAACTCACTCATATACTATGTACTACACTGTGCATTTCTTATATTCTAAGTTTTTCAGTGCAACTCACTCATATACTATGTACTACACTGTGCGTTTCTTATATTCTAAGTTTTTCAGTGCAACTCACTCATATACTTTGTACTACACTGTGCGTTTCTTATATTCTAAGTTTTTCAGTGCAAATCACTCATATACTATGTACTACACTGTGCTTTTCTTATATTCTGAGTTTTTAAGTGCAACTCAGTCATATACTATGTACTACACTGTGCATTTCGTGTAATGCGTGTTTTTCAGTAAATTCTAAGTTTTTCAGTACAAGTCACTCATATACTATGTACTACACTGTGCATTTCTTATATTCTAAGTTTTTCAGTGCAACTCACTCATATACTATGTACTACACTGTGCGTTTCTTATATTCTAAGTTTTTCAGTGCAACTCACTCATATACTATGTACTACACTGTGCGTTTCTTATATTCTAAGTTTTTCAGTGCAACTCACTCATATACTATGTACTACACTGTGCGTTTCTTATATTCTAAGTTTTTCAGTGCAACTCACTCATATACTTTGTACTACACTGTGCGTTTCTTATATTCTAAGTTTTTCAGTGCAAATCACTCATATACTATGTAGTACACTGTGCATTTCGTGTAATGCGGGTTTTTCAGTAAATTCTAAGTTTTTGAGTGCAACTCACTCATATACTATGTACTACACTGTGCGTTTCTTATATTCTAAGTTTTTCAGGGCAACTCACTCATATACTATGTACTACACTGTGCATTTCGTGTAATGCGGGTTTTTCAGTAAATTCTAAGTTTTTCAGTGCAACTCACTCATATACTATGTACTACACTGTGCGTTTCTTATATTCTAAGTTTTTCAGTGCAACTCACTCATATACTATGTACTACACTGTGCGTTTCTTATATTCTAAGTTTTTCAGTGCAACTCACTCATATACTATGTACTACACTGTGCGTTTCTTATATTCTAAGTTTTTCAGTGCAACTCACTCATATACTATGTACTACACTGTGCGTTTCTCATATTCTAAGTTTTTCAGTGCAACTCACTCATATACTATGTACTACACTGTGCGTTTCTTATATTCTAAGTTTTTCAGTGCAACTCACTCATATACTATGTATTACACTGTGCGTTTCTTATATTCTAAGTTATTCAGTGCAACTCACTCATATACTATGTACTACACTGTGCGTTTCTTAAATTCTAAGTTTCTCAGTGCAACTCACTCATATACTATGTACTACACTGTGCGTTTCTTAAATTCTAAGTTTTTCAGTGCAACTCACTCATATACTATGTACTACACTGTGCGTTTCATATATTCTAAGTTTCTCAGTGCAACTCACTCATATACTATGTACTACACTGTGCGTTTCTTATATTCTAAGTTTTTCAGTGCAACTCACTCATATACTTTGTACTACATTGTGCATTTCGTGTAATGCGGGTTTTTCAGTAAATTCTAAGTTTTTCAGTGCAACTCACTCATATACTATGTACTACACTGTGCGTTTCTTATATTCTAAGTTTTTCAGTGCAACTCACTCATATACTATGTACTACACTGTGCGTTTCTTATATTCTAAGTTTTTCAGGGCAACTCACTCATATACTATGTACTACACTGTGCGTTTCTTATATTCTAAGTTTTTCAGTGCAACTCACTCATATACTATGTACTACACTGTGCGTTTCTTATTTTCTAAGTTTTTCAGTGCAACTCACTCATATACTATGTACTACACTGTGCGTTTCTTATATTCTAAGTTTTTCAGTGCAACTCACTCATATACTATGTACTACACTGTGCATTTCCTGTAATGCGGGTTTTTCAGTAAATTCTAAGTTTTTCAGTGCAACTCACTCATATACTATGTACTACACTGTGCGTTTCTTATATTCTAAGTTTTTCAGTGCAACTCACTCATATACTATGTACTACACTGTGCGTTTCTTAAATTCTAAATTTTTCAGTGCAACTCTCTCATATACTATGTACTACACTGTGCGTTTCTTATATTCTAAGTTTTTCAGTGCAACTCACTCATATACTATGTACTACACTGTGCGTTTCTTATATTCTAAGTTTTTCAGTGCAACTCACTCATATACTATGTACTACACTGTGCGTTTCTTATATTCTAAGTTTTTCAGTGCAACTCACTCATATACTATGTACTACACTGTGCGTTTCATATATTCGAAATTTTCAGTGCAACTCACTCATATACTACACTGTGCGTTTCTTATATTCTAAGTTTTTCAGTGCAACTCACTCATATACTATGTACTACACTGTGCGTTTCTTATATTCTAAGTTTTTCAGTGCAACTCACTCATATACTATGTACTACACTGTGCGTTTCTTATATTCTAAGTTTTTCAGTGCAACTCACTCATATACTATGTACTACACTGTGCGTTTCTTATATTCTAAGTTTTTCAGTGCAACTCACTCATATACTATGTACTACACTGTGCGTTTCTTATATTCTAAGTTTTTCAGTGCAACTCACTCATATACTATGTACTACACTGTGCGTTTCTTATATTCTGAGTTTTTAAGTGCAACTCAGTCATATACTATGTACTACACTGTGCATTTCGTGTAATGCGTGTTTTTCAGTAAATTCTAAGTTTTTCAGTACAAGTCACTCATATACTATGTACTACACTGTGCATTTCTTATATTCTAAGTTTTTCAGTGCAACTCACTCATATACTATGTACTACACTGTGCGTTTCTTATATTCTAAGTTTTTCAGTGCAACTCACTCATATACTATGTACTACACTGTGCGTTTCTTATATTCTAAGTTTTTCAGTGCAACTCACTCATATACTATGTACTACACTGTGCGTTACTTATATTCTAAGTTTTTCAGTGCAACTCACTCATATACTTTGTACTACACTGTGCGTTTCTTATATTCTAAGTTTTTCAGTGCAAATCACTCATATACTATGTAGTACACTGTGCATTTCGTGTAATGCGGGTTTTTCAGTAAATTCTAAGTTTTTGAGTGCAACTCACTCATATACTATGTACTACACTGTGCGTTTCTTATATTCTAAGTTTTTCAGGGCAACTCACTCATATACTATGTACTACACTGTGCATTTCGTGTAATGCGGGTTTTTCAGTAAATTCTAAGTTTTTCAGTGCAACTCACTCATATACTATGTACTACACTGTGCGTTTCTTATATTCTAAGTTTTTCAGTGCAACTCACTCATATACTATGTACTACACTGTGCGTTTCTTATATTCTAAGTTTTTCAGTGCAACTCACTCATATACTATGTACTACACTGTGCGTTTCTTATATTCTAAGTTTTTCAGTGCAACTCACTCATATACTATGTACTACACTGTGCGTTTCTCATATTCTAAGTTTTTCAGTGCAACTCACTCATATACTATGTACTACACTGTGCGTTTCTTATATTCTAAGTTTTTCAGTGCAACTCAATCATATACTATGTATTACACTGTGCGTTTCTTATATTCTAAGTTATTCAGTGCAACTCACTCATATACTATGTACTACACTGTGCGTTTCTTAAATTCTAAGTTTCTCAGTGCAACTCACTCATATACTATGTACTACACTGTGCGTTTCTTAAATTCTAAGTTTTTCAGTGCAACTCACTCATATACTATGTACTACACTGTGCGTTTCATATATTCTAAGTTTCTCAGTGCAACTCACTCATATACTATGTACTACACTGTGCGTTTCTTATATTCTAAGTTTTTCAGTGCAACTCACTCATATACTTTGTACTACATTGTGCATTTCGTGTAATGCGGGTTTTTCAGTAAATTCTAAGTTTTTCAGTGCAACTCACTCATATACTATGTACTACACTGTGCGTTTCTTATATTCTAAGTTTTTCAGTGCAACTCACTCATATACTATGTACTACACTGTGCGTTTCTTATATTCTAAGTTTTTCAGGGCAACTCACTCATATACTATGTACTACACTGTGCGTTTCTTATATTCTAAGTTTTTCAGTGCAACTCACTCATATACTATGTACTACACTGTGCGTTTCTTATTTTTTAAGTTTTTCAGTGCAACTCACTCATATACTATGTACTACACTGTGCGTTTCTTATATTCTAAGTTTTTCAGTGCAACTCACTCATATACTATGTACTACACTGTGCATTTCCTGTAATGCGGGTTTTTCAGTAAATTCTAAGTTTTTCAGTGCAACTCACTCATATACTATGTACTACACTGTGCGTTTCTTATATTCTAAGTTTTTCAGTGCAACTCACTCATATACTATGTACTACACTGTGCGTTTCTTAAATTCTAAATTTTTCAGTGCAACTCTCTCATATACTATGTACTACACTGTGCGTTTCTTATATTCTAAGTTTTTCAGTGCAACTCACTCATATACTATGTACTACACTGTGCGTTTCTTATATTCTAAGTTTTTCAGTGCAACTCACTCATATACTATGTACTACACTGTGCGTTTCTTATATTCTAAGTTTTTCAGTGCAACTCACTCATATACTATGTACTACACTGTGCGTTTCTTATATTCTAAGTTTTTCACTGCAACTCACTCATATACTATGTACTACACTGTGCATTTCGTGTAATGCGGGTTTTTCAGTAAATTCTAAGTTTTTCAGTGCAACTCACTCATATACTATGTACTACATTGTGCGTTTCTTATATTCTAAGTTTTTCAGTGCAACTCACTCATATACTATGTACTACACTGTGCGTTTCTTATATTCTTAGTTTATCAGTGCAACTCACTCATATACTATGTACTACACTGTGCGTTTCTTATATTCTAAGTTTTTCAGTGCAACTCACTCATATACTATGTACTACACTGTGCATTTCGTGTAATGCGGGTTTTTCAGTAAATTCTAAGTTTTTCAGTGCAACTCACTCATATACTATGTACTACACTGTGCGTTTCTTATATTCTAAGTTTTTCAGTGCAACTCACTCATATACTATGTACTACACTGTGCGTTTCTTATATTCTAAGTTTTTCAGTGCAACTCACTCATATACTATGTACTACACTGTGCGTTTCTTATATTCTAAGTTTTTCAGTGCAACTCACTCATATACTATGTACTACACTGTGCATTTCGTGTAATGCGGGATTTTCAGTAAATTCTTAGTTTTTCAGTGCAACTCACTCATATACTATGTACTACACTGTGCGTTTCTTATATTCTAAGTTTTTCAGTGCAACTCACTCATATACTATGTACTACACTGTGCGTTTTTTATATTCTAAGTTTTTCAGTGTAACTCACTCATATACTATGTACTACACTGTGCGTTTCTTATATTCTAAGTTTTTCTAGTGCAACTCACTCATATACTATGTACTACACTGTGCGTTTCTTATTTTCTAAGTTTTTCAGTGCAACTCACTCATATACTATGTACTACACTGTGCGTTTCTTATATTCTAAGTTTTTCAGTGCAACTCACTCATATACTATGTACTACACTGTGCGTTTCTTATTTTCTAAGTTTTTCAGTGCAACTCACTCATATACTATGTACTACACTGTGCGTTTCTTATATTCTAAGTTTTTCAGTGCAACTCACTCATATACTATGTACTACACTGTGCATTTCGTGTAATGCGGGATTTTCAGTAAATTCTTAGTTTTTCAGTGCAACTCACTCATATACTATGTACTACACTGTGCGTTTCTTATATTCTAAGTTTTTCAGTGCAACTCACTCATATACTATGTACTACACTGTGCGTTTTTTATATTCTAAGTTTTTCAGTGCAACTCACTCATATACTATGTACTACACTGTGCGTTTCTTATATTCTAAGTTTTTCTAGTGCAACTCACTCATATACTATGTACTACACTGTGCGTTTCTTATTTTCTAAGTTTTTCAGTGAAACTCACTCATATACTATGTACTACACTGTGCGTTTCTTATATTCTAAGTTTTTCAGTGCAACTCACTCATATACTATGTACTACACTGTGCGTTTCTTATTTTCTAAGTTTTTCAGTGCAACTCACTCATATACTATGTACTACACTGTGCGTTTCTTATATTCTAAGTTTTTCAGTGCAACTCACTCATATACTATGTACTACACTGTGCATTTCGTGTAATGCGGGTTTTTCAGTAAATTCTAAGTTTTTCAGTGCAACTCACTCATATGCTATGTACTACACTGTGCGTTTCTTATATTCTAAGTTTTTCAGTGCAACTCACTCATATACTATGTACTACACTGTGCGTTTCTTATATTCTAAGTTTTTCAGTGCAACTCACTCATATACTATGTACTACACTGTGCATTTCGTGTAATGCGGGTATTTCAGTAAATTCTAAGTTTTTCAGTGCAACTCACTCATATACTATGTACTACACTGTGCGTTTCTTATATTCTAAGTTTTTCAGTGCAACTCACTCATATACTATGTACTACACTGTGCGTTTCTTATATTCTAAGTTTTTCAGTGCAACTCACTCATATACTATGTACTACACTGTGCGTTTCTTATATTCTAAGTTTTTCAGTGCAACTCACTCATATACTATGTACTACACTGTGCATTTCGTGTAATGCGGGTTTTTCAGTAAATTCTAAGTTTTTCAGTGCAACTCACTCATATACTATGTACTACACTGTGCGTTTCTTATATTCTAAGTTTTTCAGTGTAACTCACTCATATACTATGTACTACACTGTGCGTTTCTTATAGTCTAAGTTTTTCAGTGCAACTCACTCATATACTATGTACTACACTGTGCGTTTCTTATATTCTAAGTTTTTCAGTGCAACTCACTCATATACTATGTACTACACTGTGCGTTTCTTATATTCTAAGTTTTTCAGTGCAACTCACTCATATACTATGTACTACACTGTGCGTTTCTTATATTCTAATATTTTCAGTTCAACTCACTCATATACTATGTACTACACTGAGCGTTTCTTATATTCTAAGTTTTTCAGTGCAACTGACTCATATACTATGTACTACACTGTGCGTTTCTTATATTCTAAGTTTTTCAGTGCAACTCACTCATATACTATGTACTACACTGTGCATTTTGTGTAATGCGGGTTTTTCAGTAAATTCTAAGTTTTTCAGTGCAACTCACTCATATACTATGTACTACACTGTGCGTTTCTTACATTCTATGTTTTTCAGTGCAACTCACTCATATAATATGTACTACACTGTGCGTTTCTTATATTCTAAGTTTTTCAGTGCAACTCACTCATATACTATGTACTACACTGTGCGTTTCTTATATTCTAAGTTTTTCAGTGCAACTCACTCATATACTATGTACTACACTGTGCGTTTCTTATATTCTAAGTTTTTCAGTGCAACTCACTCATATACTATGTACTACACTGTGCGTTTCTTATATTCTAAGTTTTTCAGTGCAACTCACTCATATACTATGTACTACACTGTGCATTTCTTATATTCTAAGTTTTTCAATGCAACTCACTCATATACTATGTACTACACTGTGCATTTCGTGTAATGCGGGTTTTTCAGTAAATTCTAAGTTTTTCAGTGCAACTCATTCATATACTATGTACTACACTTTGCGTTTCAAATATTCTAAGTTTTTCAGTGCAATCACTCATATACTATATACTCCACTGTGCGTTTCTTATATTCTAAGTTTTTCAGTGCAACTCACTCATATACTATGTACTACACTGTGCGTTTCTTATATTCTAAGTTTTTCAGTGCAACTCACTCATATACTATGTACTACACTGTGCGTTTCTTATATTCTAAGTTTTTCAGTGCAACTCACTCATATACTATGTACTACACTGGGCATTTCGTGTAATGCGGGATTTTCAGTAAATTCTTAGTTTTTCAGTGCAACTCACTCATATACTATGTACTACACTGTGCGTTTCTTATATTCTAAGTTTTTCAGTGCAACTCACTCATATACTATGTACTACACTGTGCGTTTTTTATATTCTAAGTTTTTCAGTGCAACTCACTCATATACTATGTACTACACTGTGCGTTTCTTATATTCTAAGTTTTTCTAGTGCAACTCACTCATATACTATGTACTACACTGTGCGTTTCTTATTTTCTAAGTTTTTCAGTGCAACTCACTCATATACTATGTACTACACTGTGCGTTTCTTATATTCTAAGTTTTTCAGTGCAACTCACTCATATACTATGTACTACACTGTGCGTTTCTTATTTTCTAAGTTTTTCAGTGCAACTCACTCATATACTATGTACTACACTGTGCGTTTCTTATATTCTAAGTTTTTCAGTGCAAGTCACTCATATACTATGTACTACACTGTGCATTTCGTGTAATGCGGGTTTTTCAGTAAATTCTAAGTTTTTCAGTGCAACTCACTCATATGCTATGTACTACACTGTGCGTTTCTTATATTCTAAGTTTTTCAGTGCAACTCACTCATATACTATGTACTACACTGTGCGTTTCTTATATTCTAAGTTTTTCAGTGCAACTCACTTTTATACTATGTACTACACTGTGCGTTTCTTATATTCTAAGTTTTTCAGTGCAACTCACTCATATACTATGTACTACACTGTGCGTTTCTTATATTCTAAGTTTTTCAGGGCAACTCACTCATATACTATGTACTACACTGTGCGTTTCTTATATTCTAAGTTTTTCAGTGCAACTCACTCATATACTATGTACTACACTGTGCGTTTCTTATTTTCTAAGTTTTTCAGTGCAACTCACTCATATACTATGTACTACACTGTGCGTTTCTTATATTCTAAGTTTTTCAGTGCAACTCACTCATATACTATGTACTACACTGTGCATTTCCTGTAATGCGGGTTTTTCAGTAAATTCTAAGTTTTTCAGTGCAACTCACTCACATACTATGTACTACACTGTGCATTTCGTGTAATGCGGGTTTTTCAGTAAATTCTAAGTTTTTCAGTGCAACTCACTCATATACTATGTACTACACTGTGCGTTTCTTATATTCTAAGTTTTTCAGTGTAACTCACTCATATACTATGTACTACACTGTGCGTTTCTTATATTCTAAGTTTTTCAGTGCAACTCACTCATATACTATGTACTACACTGTGCGTTTCTTATATTCTAAGTTTTTCAGTGCAACTCACTCATATACTATGTACTACACTGTGCGTTTCTTATATTCTAAGTTTTTCAGTGCAACTCACTCATATACTATGTACTACACTGTGCGTTTCTTATATTCTAATATTTTCAGTTCAACTCACTCATATACTATGTACTACACTGAGCGTTTCTTATATTCTAAGTTTTTCAGTGCAACTGACTCATATACTATGTACTACACTGTGCGTTTCTTATATTCTAAGTTTTTCAGTGCAACTCACTCATATACTATGTACTACACTGTGCATTTCGTGTAATGCGGGTTTTTCAGTAAATTCTAAGTTTTTCAGTGCAACTCACTCATATACTATGTACTACACTGTGCGTTTATTACATTCTATGTTTTTCAGTGCAACTCACTCATATAATATGTACTACACTGTGCGTTTCTTATATTCTAAGTTTTTCAGTGCAACTCACTCATATACTATGTACTACACTGTGCGTTTCTTATATTCTAAGTTTTTCAGTGCAACTCACTCATATACTATGTACTACACTGTGCGTTTCTTATATTCTAAGTTTTTCAGTGCAACTCACTCATATACTATGTACTACACTGTGCGTTTCTTATATTCTAAGTTTTTCAGTGCAACTCACTCATATACTATGTACTACACTGTGCGTTTCTTATATTCTAAGTTTTTCTAGTGCAACTCACTCATATACTATGTACTACACTGTGCGTTTCTTATTTTCTAAGTTTTTCAGTGCAACTCACTCATATACTATGTACTACACTGTGCGTTTCTTATATTCTAAGTTTTTCAGTGCAACTCACTCATATACTATGTACTACACTGTGCGTTTCTTATTTTCTAAGTTTTTCAGTGCAACTCACTCATATACTATGTACTACACTGTGCGTTTCTTATATTCTAAGTTTTTCAGTGCAAGTCACTCATATACTATGTACTACACTGTGCATTTCGTGTAATGCGGGTTTTTCAGTAAATTCTAAGTTTTTCAGTGCAACTCACTCATATGCTATGTACTACACTGTGCGTTTCTTATATTCTAAGTTTTTCAGTGCAACTCACTCATATACTATGTACTACACTGTGCGTTTCTTATATTCTAAGTTTTTCAGTGCAACTCACTTTTATACAATGTACTACACTGTGCGTTTCTTATATTCTAAGTTTTTCAGTGCAACTCACTCATATACTATGTACTACACTGTGCGTTTCTTATATTCTAAGTTTTTCAGGGCAACTCACTCATATACTATGTACTACACTGTGCGTTTCTTATATTCTAAGTTTTTCAGTGCAACTCACTCATATACTATGTACTACACTGTGCGTTTCTTATTTTCTAAGTTTTTCAGTGCAACTCACTCATATACTATGTACTACACTGTGCGTTTCTTATATTCTAAGTTTTTCAGTGCAACTCACTCATATACTATGTACTACACTGTGCATTTCCTGTAATGCGGGTTTTTCAGTAAATTCTAAGTTTTTCAGTGCAACTCACTCACATACTATGTACTACACTGTGCATTTCGTGTAATGCGGGTTTTTCAGTAAATTCTAAGTTTTTCAGTGCAACTCACTCATATACTATGTACTACACTGTGCGTTTCTTATATTCTAAGTTTTTCAGTGTAACTCACTCATATACTATGTACTACACTGTGCGTTTCTTATATTCTAAGTTTTTCAGTGCAACTCACTCATATACTATGTACTACACTGTGCGTTTCTTATATTCTAAGTTTTTCAGTGCAACTCACTCATATACTATGTACTACACTGTGCGTTTCTTATATTCTAAGTTTTTCAGTGCAACTCACTCATATACTATGTACTACACTGTGCGTTTCTTATATTCTAATATTTTCAGTTCAACTCACTCATATACTATGTACTACACTGAGCGTTTCTTATATTCTAAGTTTTTCAGTGCAACTGACTCATATACTATGTACTACACTGTGCGTTTCTTATATTCTAAGTTTTTCAGTGCAACTCACTCATATACTATGTACTACACTGTGCATTTCGTGTAATGCGGGTTTTTCAGTAAATTCTAAGTTTTTCAGTGCAACTCACTCATATACTATGTACTACACTGTGCGTTTATTACATTCTATGTTTTTCAGTGCAACTCACTCATATAATATGTACTACACTGTGCGTTTCTTATATTCTAAGTTTTTCAGTGCAACTCACTCATATACTATGTACTACACTGTGCGTTTCTTATATTCTAAGTTTTTCAGTGCAACTCACTCATATACTATGTACTACACTGTGCGTTTCTTATATTCTAAGTTTTTCAGTGCAACTCACTCATATACTATGTACTACACTGTGCGTTTCTTATATTCTAAGTTTTTCAGTGCAACTCACTCATATACTATGTACTACACTGTGCGTTTCTTATATTCTAAGTTTTTCAGTGCAACTCACTCATATACTATGTACTACACTGTGCATTTCGTGTAATGCGGGTTTTTCAGTAAATTCTAAGTTTTTCAGTGCAACTCACTCATATACTATGTACTACACTGTGCGTTTCTTATATTCTAATATTTTCAGTGCAACTCACTCATATACTATGTACTACACTGTGCGTTTCTTATATTCTAAGTTTTTCAGTGCAACTCACTCATATACTATGTACTACACTGTGCGTTTCTTATATTCTACGTTTTTCAGTGCAACTCACTCTTATACTATGTACTACACTGTGCATTTCGTGTAATGCGGGTTTTTCAGTAAATTCTAAGTTTTTCAGTGCAACTCACTCATATACTATGTACTACACTGTGCGTTTCTTATATTCTAAGTTTTTCAGTGCAACTCACTCATATACTATGTACTACACTGTGCATTTCTTATATTCTAAGTTTTTCAATGCAACTCACTCATATACTATGTACTACACTGTGCATTTCGTGTAATGCGGGTTTTTCAGTAAATTCTAAGTTTTTCAGTGCAACTCATTCATATACTATGTACTACACTTTGCGTTTCAAATATTCTAAGTTTTTCAGTGCAATCACTCATATACTATATACTCCACTGTGCGTTTCTTATATTCTAAGTTTTTCAGTGCAACTCACTCATATACTATGTACTACACTGTGCGTTTCTTATATTCTAAGTTTTTCAGTGTAACTCACTCATATACTATGTACTACACTGTGCGTTTCTTATATTCTAAGTTTTTCAGTGCAACTCACTCATATACTATGTACTACACTGTGCGTTTCTTATATTCTAAGTTTTTCAGTGCAACTCACTCATATACTATGTACTACACTGTGCGTTTCTTATATTCTAAGTTTTTCAGTGCAACTCACTCATATACTATGTACTACACTGTGCGTTTCTTATATTCTAATATTTTCAGTTCAACTCACTCATATACTATGTACTACACTGAGCGTTTCTTATATTCTAAGTTTTTCAGTGCAACTGACTCATATACTATGTACTACACTGTGCGTTTCTTATATTCTAAGTTTTTCAGTGCAACTCACTCATATACTATGTACTACACTGTGCATTTCGTGTAATGCGGGTTTTTCAGTAAATTCTAAGTTTTTCAGTGCAACTCACTCATATACTATGTACTACACTGTGCGTTTATTACATTCTATGTTTTTCAGTGCAACTCACTCATATAATATGTACTACACTATGCGTTTCTTATATTCTAAGTTTTTCAGTGCAACTCACTCATATACTATGTACTACACTGTGCGTTTCTTATATTCTAAGTTTTTCAGTGCAACTCACTCATATACTATGTACTACACTGTGCGTTTCTTATATTCTAAGTTTTTCAGTGCAACTCACTCATATACTATGTACTACACTGTGCGTTTCTTATATTCTAAGTTTTTCAGTGCAACTCACTCATATACTATGTACTACACTGTGCGTTTCTTATATTCTAAGTTTTTCTAGTGCAACTCACTCATATACTATGTACTACACTGTGCGTTTCTTATTTTCTAAGTTTTTCAGTGCAACTCACTCATATACTATGTACTACACTGTGCGTTTCTTATATTCTAAGTTTTTCAGTGCAACTCACTCATATACTATGTACTACACTGTGCGTTTCTTATTTTCTAAGTTTTTCAGTGCAACTCACTCATATACTATGTACTACACTGTGCGTTTCTTATATTCTAAGTTTTTCAGTGCAAGTCACTCATATACTATGTACTACACTGTGCATTTCGTGTAATGCGGGTTTTTCAGTAAATTCTAAGTTTTTCAGTGCAACTCACTCATATGCTATGTACTACACTGTGCGTTTCTTATATTCTAAGTTTTTCAGTGCAACTCACTCATATACTATGTACTACACTGTGCGTTTCTTATATTCTAAGTTTTTCAGTGCAACTCACTTTTATACAATGTACTACACTGTGCGTTTCTTATATTCTAAGTTTTTCAGTGCAACTCACTCATATACTATGTACTACACTGTGCGTTTCTTATATTCTAAGTTTTTCAGGGCAACTCACTCATATACTATGTACTACACTGTGCGTTTCTTATATTCTAAGTTTTTCAGTGCAACTCACTCATATACTATGTACTACACTGTGCGTTTCTTATTTTCTAAGTTTTTCAGTGCAACTCACTCATATACTATGTACTACACTGTGCGTTTCTTATATTCTAAGTTTTTCAGTGCAACTCACTCATATACTATGTACTACACTGTGCATTTCCTGTAATGCGGGTTTTTCAGTAAATTCTAAGTTTTTCAGTGCAACTCACTCACATACTATGTACTACACTGTGCATTTCGTGTAATGCGGGTTTTTCAGTAAATTCTAAGTTTTTCAGTGCAACTCACTCATATACTATGTACTACACTGTGCGTTTCTTATATTCTAAGTTTTTCAGTGTAACTCACTCATATACTATGTACTACACTGTGCGTTTCTTATATTCTAAGTTTTTCAGTGCAACTCACTCATATACTATGTACTACACTGTGCGTTTCTTATATTCTAAGTTTTTCAGTGCAACTCACTCATATACTATGTACTACACTGTGCGTTTCTTATATTCTAAGTTTTTCAGTGCAACTCACTCATATACTATGTACTACACTGTGCGTTTCTTATATTCTAATATTTTCAGTTCAACTCACTCATATACTATGTACTACACTGAGCGTTTCTTATATTCTAAGTTTTTCAGTGCAACTGACTCATATACTATGTACTACACTGTGCGTTTCTTATATTCTAAGTTTTTCAGTGCAACTCACTCATATACTATGTACTACACTGTGCATTTCGTGTAATGCGGGTTTTTCAGTAAATTCTAAGTTTTTCAGTGCAACTCACTCATATACTATGTACTACACTGTGCGTTTATTACATTCTATGTTTTTCAGTGCAACTCACTCATATAATATGTACTACACTGTGCGTTTCTTATATTCTAAGTTTTTCAGTGCAACTCACTCATATACTATGTACTACACTGTGCGTTTCTTATATTCTAAGTTTTTCAGTGCAACTCACTCATATACTATGTACTACACTGTGCATTTCGTGTAATGCGGGTTTTTCAGTAAATTCTAAGTTTTTCAGTGCAACTCACTCATATACTATGTACTACACTGTGCGTTTCTTATATTCTAATATTTTCAGTGCAACTCACTCATATACTATGTACTACACTGTGCGTTTCTTATATTCTAAGTTTTTCAGTGCAACTCACTCATATACTATGTACTACACTGTGCGTTTCTTATATTCTACGTTTTTCAGTGCAACTCACTCTTATACTATGTACTACACTGTGCATTTCGTGTAATGCGGGTTTTTCAGTAAATTCTAAGTTTTTCAGTGCAACTCACTCATATACTATGTACTACACTGTGCGTTTCTTATATTCTAAGTTTTTCAGTGCAACTCACTCATATACTATGTACTACACTGTGCATTTCTTATATTCTAAGTTTTTCAATGCAACTCACTCATATACTATGTACTACACTGTGCATTTCGTGTAATGCGGGTTTTTCAGTAAATTCTAAGTTTTTCAGTGCAACTCATTCATATACTATGTACTACACTTTGCGTTTCAAATATTCTAAGTTTTTCAGTGCAATCACTCATATACTATATACTCCACTGTGCGTTTCTTATATTCTAAGTTTTTCAGTGCAACTCACTCATATACTATGTACTACACTGTGCGTTTCTTATATTCTAAGTTTTTCAGTGCAACTCACTCATATACTATGTACTACACTGTGCGTTTCTTATATTCTAAGTTTTTCAGTGCAACTCACTCATATACTATGTACTACACTGTGCATTTCGTGTAATGCGGGATTTTCAGTAAATTCTTAGTTTTTCAGTGCAACTCACTCATATACTATGTACTACACTGTGCGTTTCTTATATTCTAAGTTTTTCAGTGCAACTCACTCATATACTATGTACTACACTGTGCGTTTCTTATTTTCTAAGTTTTTCAGTGCAACTCACTCATATACTATGTACTACACTGTGCGTTTCTTATATTCTAAGTTTTTCAGTGCAACTCACTCATATACTATGTACTACACTGTGCATTTCGTGTAATGCGGGTTTTTCAGTAAATTCTAAGTTTTTCAGTGCAACTCACTCATATGCTATGTACTACACTGTGCGTTTCTTATATTCTAAGTTTTTCAGTGTAACTCACTCATATACTATGTACTACACTGTGCGTTTCTTATATTTTAAGTTTTTCAGTGCAACTCACTCATATACTATGTACTACACTGTGCGTTTCTTATATTCTAAGTTTTTCAGTGCAACTCACTCATATACTATGTACTACACTGTGCATTTCGTGTAATGCGGGATTTTCAGTAAATTCTTAGTTTTTCAGTGCAACTCACTCATATACTATGTACTACACTGTGCGTTTCTTATATTCTAAGTTTTTCAGTGCAACTCACTCATATACTATGTACTACACTGTGCGTTTTTTATATTCTAAGTTTTTCAGTGCAACTCACTCATATACTATGTACTACACTGTGCGTTTCTTATATTCTAAGTTTTTCTAGTGCAACTCACTCATATACTATGTACTACACTGTGCGTTTCTTATTTTCTAAGTTTTTCAGTGCAACTCACTCATATACTATGTACTACACTGTGCGTTTCTTATATTCTAAGTTTTTCAGTGCAACTCACTCATATACTATGTACTACACTGTGCGTTTCTTATTTTCTAAGTTTTTCAGTGCAACTCACTCATATACTATGTACTACACTGTGCGTTTCTTATATTCTAAGTTTTTCAGTGCAACTCACTCATATACTATGTACTACACTGTGCATTTCGTGTAATGCGGGTTTTTCAGTAAATTCTAAGTTTTTCAGTGCAACTCACTCATATGCTATGTACTACACTGTGCGTTTCTTATATTCTAAGTTTTACAGTGCAACTCACTCATATACTATGTACTACACTGTGCGTTTCTTATATTCTAAGTTTTTCAGTGCAACTCACTTTTATACTATGTACTACACTGTGCGTTTCTTATATTCTAAGTTTTTCAGTGCAACTCACTCATATACTATGTACTACACTGTGCGTTTCTTATATTCTAAGTTTTTCAGGGCAACTCACTCATATACTATGTACTACACTGTGCGTTTCTTATATTCTAAGTTTTTCAGTGCAACTCACTCATATACTATGTACTACACTGTGCGTTTCTTATTTTCTAAGTTTTTCAGTGCAACTCACTCATATACTATGTACTACACTGTGCGTTTCTTATATTCTAAGTTTTTCAGTGCAACTCACTCATATACTATGTACTACACTGTGCATTTCCTGTAATGCGGGTTTTTCAGTAAATTCTAAGTTTTTCAGTGCAACTCACTCATATACTATGTACTACACTGTGCGTTTCTTATATTCTAAGTTTTTCAGTGCAACTCACTCATATACTATGTACTACACTGTGCGTTTCTTACATTCTATGTTTTTCAGTGCAACTCACTCATATAATATGTACTACACTGTGCGTTTCTTATATTCTAAGTTTTTCAGTGCAACTCACTCATATACTATGTACTACACTGTGCGTTTCTTATATTCTAAGTTTTTCAGTGCAACTCACTCATATACTATGTACTACACTGTGCGTTTCTTATATTCTAAGTTTTTCAGTGCAACTCACTCATATACTATGTACTACACTGTGCGTTTCTTATATTCTAAGTTTTTCAGTGCAACTCACTCATATACTATGTACTACAGTGTGCGTTTCTTATATTCTAAGTTTTTCAGTGCAACTCACTCATATACTATGTACTACACTGTGCATTTCGTGTAATGCGGGTTTTTCAGTAAATTCTAAGTTTTTCAGTGCAACTCACTCATATACTATGTACTACACTGTGCGTTTCTTATATTCTAAGTTTTTCAGTGCAACTCACTCATATACTATGTACTACACTGTGCGTTTCTTATATTCTACGTTTTTCAGTGCAACTCTCTCTTATACTATGTACTACACTGTGCGTTTCTTATATTCTACGTTTTTCAGTGCAACTCACTCTTATACTATGTACTACACTGTGCATTTCGTGTAATGCGGGTTTTTCAGTAAATTCTAAGTTTTTCAGTGCAACTCACTCATATACTATGTACTACACTGTGCGTTTCTTATATTCTAAGTTTTTCAGTGCAACTCACTCATATACTATGTACTACACTGTGCATTTCTTATATTCTAAGTTTTTCAATGCAACTCACTCATATACTATGTACTACACTGTGCATTTCGTGTAATGCGGGTTTTTCAGTAAATTCTAAGTTTTTCAGTGCAACTCATTCATATACTATGTACTACACTTTGCGTTTCAAATATTCTAAGTTTTTCAGTGCAATCACTCATATACTATATACTCCACTGTGCGTTTCTTATATTCTAAGTTTTTCAGTGCAACTCACTCATATACTATGTACTACACTGTGCATTTCGTGTAATGCGGGTTTTTCAGTAAATTCTAAGTTTTTCAGTGCAACTCACTCATATACTATGTACTACACTGTGCGTTTCTTATATTCTAAGTTTTTCAGTGTAACTCACTCATATACTATGTACTACACTGTGCGTTTCTTATATTCTAAGTTTTTCAGTGCAACTCACTCATATACTATGTACTACACTGTGCGTTTCTTATATTCTAAGTTTTTCAGTGCAACTCACTCATATACTATGTACTACACTGTGCGTTTCTTATATTCTAAGTTTTTCAGTGCAACTCACTCATATACTATGTACTACACTGTGCGTTTCTTATATTCTAATATTTTCAGTTCAACTCACTCATATACTATGTACTACACTGAGCGTTTCTTATATTCTAAGTTTTTCAGTGCAACTGACTCATATACTATGTACTACACTGTGCGTTTCTTATATTCTAAGTTTTTCAGTGCAACTCACTCATATACTATGTACTACACTGTGCATTTCGTGTAATGCGGGTTTTTCAGTAAATTCTAAGTTTTTCAGTGCAACTCACTCATATACTATGTACTACACTGTGCGTTTCTTACATTCTATGTTTTTCAGTGCAACTCACTCATATAATATGTACTACACTGTGCGTTTCTTATATTCTAAGTTTTTCAGTGCAACTCACTCATATACTATGTACTACACTGTGCGTTTCTTATATTCTAAGTTTTTCAGTGCAACTCACTCATATACTATGTACTACACTCTGCGTTTCTTATATTCTAAGTTTTTCAGTGCAACTCACTCATATACTATGTACTACACTGCGTTTCTTATATTCTAAGTTTTTCAGTGCAACTCACTCATATACTATGTACTACATTGTGCGTTTCTTATATTCTAAGTTTTTCAGTGCAACTCACTCATATACTATGTACTACACTGTGCATTTCGTGTAATGCGGGTTTTTCAGTAAATTCTAAGTTTTTCAGTGCAACTCACTCATATACTATGTACTACACTGTGCGTTTCTTATATTCTAAGTTTTTCAGTGCAACTCACTCATATACTATGTACTACACTGTGCGTTTCTTATATTCTAAGTTTTTCAGTGCAACTCACTCATATACTATGTACTACACTGTGCATTTCGTGTAATGCGGGATTTTCAGTAAATTCTTAGTTTTTCAGTGCAACTCACTCATATACTATGTACTACACTGTGCGTTTCTTATATTCTAAGTTTTTCAGTGCAACTCACTTTTATACTATGTACTACACTGTGCGTTTCTTATATTCTAAGTTTTTCAGTGCAACTCACTCATATACTATGTACTACACTGTGCGTTTCTTATATTCTAAGTTTTTCAGGGCAACTCACTCATATACTATGTACTACACTGTGCGTTTCTTATATTCTAAGTTTTTCAGTGCAACTCACTCATATACTATGTACTACACTGTGCGTTTCTTATATTCTAAGTTTTTCAGTGCAACTCACTCATATACTATGTACTACACTGTGCATTTCCTGTAATGCGGGTTTTTCAGTAAATTCTAAGTTTTTCAGTGCAACTCACTCATATACTATGTACTACACTGTGCGTTTCTTATATTCTAAGTTTTTCAGTGCAACTCACTCATATACTATGTACTACACTGTGCGTTTCTTACATTCTATGTTTTTCAGTGCAACTCACTCATATAATATGTACTACACTGTGCGTTTCTTATATTCTAAGTTTTTCAGTGCAACTCACTCATATACTATGTACTACACTGTGCGTTTCTTATATTCTAAGTTTTTCAGTGCAACTCACTCATATACTATGTACTACACTGTGCGTTTCTTATATTCTAAGTTTTTCAGTGCAACTCACTCATATACTATGTACTACACTGTGCGTTTCTTATATTCTAAGTTTTTCAGTGCAACTCACTCATATACTATGTACTACAGTGTGCGTTTCTTATATTCTAAGTTTTTCAGTGCAACTCACTCATATACTATGTACTACACTGTGCATTTCGTGTAATGCGGGTTTTTCAGTAAATTCTAAGTTTTTCAGTGCAACTCACTCATATACTATGTACTACACTGTGCGTTTCTTATATTCTAAGTTTTTCAGTGCAACTCACTCATATACTATGTACTACACTGTGCGTTTCTTATATTCTACGTTTTTCAGTGCAACTCTCTCTTTTACTATGTACTACACTGTGCGTTTCTTATATTCTACGTTTTTCAGTGCAACTCACTCTTATACTATGTACTACACTGTGCATTTCGTGTAATGCGGGTTTTTCAGTAAATTCTAAGTTTTTCAGTGCAACTCACTCATATACTATGTACTACACTGTGCGTTTCTTATATTCTAAGTTTTTCAGTGCAACTCACTCATATACTATGTACTACACTGTGCATTTCTTATATTCTAAGTTTTTCAATGCAACTCACTCATATACTATGTACTACACTGTGCATTTCGTGTAATGCGGGTTTTTCAGTAAATTCTAAGTTTTTCAGTGCAACTCATTCATATACTATGTACTACACTTTGCGTTTCAAATATTCTAAGTTTTTCAGTGCAATCACTCATATACTATATACTCCACTGTGCGTTTCTTATATTCTAAGTTTTTCAGTGCAACTCACTCATATACTATGTACTACACTGTGCATTTCGTGTAATGCGGGTTTTTCAGTAAATTCTAAGTTTTTCAGTGCAACTCACTCATATACTATGTACTACACTGTGCGTTTCTTATATTCTAAGTTTTTCAGTGTAACTCACTCATATACTATGTACTACACTGTGCGTTTCTTATATTCTAAGTTTTTCAGTGCAACTCACTCATATACTATGTACTACACTGTGCGTTTCTTATATTCTAAGTTTTTCAGTGCAACTCACTCATATACTATGTACTACACTGTGCGTTTCTTATATTCTAAGTTTTTCAGTGCAACTCACTCATATACTATGTACTACACTGTGCGTTTCTTATATTCTAATATTTTCAGTTCAACTCACTCATATACTATGTACTACACTGAGCGTTTCTTATATTCTAAGTTTTTCAGTGCAACTGACTCATATACTATGTACTACACTGTGCGTTTCTTATATTCTAAGTTTTTCAGTGCAACTCACTCATATACTATGTACTACACTGTGCATTTCGTGTAATGCGGGTTTTTCAGTAAATTCTAAGTTTTTCAGTGCAACTCACTCATATACTATGTACTACACTGTGCGTTTCTTACATTCTATGTTTTTCAGTGCAACTCACTCATATAATATGTACTACACTGTGCGTTTCTTATATTCTAAGTTTTTCAGTGCAACTCACTCATATACTATGTACTACACTGTGCGTTTCTTATATTCTAAGTTTTTCAGTGCAACTCACTCATATACTATGTACTACACTCTGCGTTTCTTATATTCTAAGTTTTTCAGTGCAACTCACTCATATACTATGTACTACACTGCGTTTCTTATATTCTAAGTTTTTCAGTGCAACTCACTCATATACTATGTACTACATTGTGCGTTTCTTATATTCTAAGTTTTTCAGTGCAACTCACTCATATACTATGTACTACACTGTGCATTTCGTGTAATGCGGGTTTTTCAGTAAATTCTAAGTTTTTCAGTGCAACTCACTCATATACTATGTACTACACTGTGCGTTTCTTATATTCTAAGTTTTTCAGTGCAACTCACTCATATACTATGTACTACACTGTGCGTTTCTTATATTCTAAGTTTTTCAGTGCAACTCACTCATATACTATGTACTACACTGTGCATTTCGTGTAATGCGGGATTTTCAGTAAATTCTTAGTTTTTCAGTGCAACTCACTCATATACTATGTACTACACTGTGCGTTTCTTATATTCTAAGTTTTTCAGTGCAACTCACTCATATACTATGTACTACACTGTGCGTTTTTTACATTCTAAGTTTTTCAGTGCAACTCACTCATATACTATGTACTACACTGTGCGTTTCTTATATTCTAAGTTTTTCTAGTGCAACTCACTCATATACTATGTACTACACTGTGCGTTTCTTATTTTCTAAGTTTTTCAGTGCAACTCACTCATATACTATGTACTACACTGTGCGTTTCTTATATTCTAAGTTTTTCAGTGCAACTCACTCATATACTATGTACTACACTGTGCGTTTCTTATTTTCTAAGTTTTTCAGTGCAACTCACTCATATACTATGTACTACACTGTGCGTTTCTTATTTTCTAAGTTTTTCAGTGCAACTCACTCATATACTATGTACTACACTGTGCGTTTCTTATATTCTAAGTTTTTCAGTGCAACTCACTCATATACTATGTACTACACTGTGCATTTCGTGTAATGCGGGTTTTTCAGTAAATTCTAATTTTTTCAGTGCAACTCACTCATATGCTATGTACTACACTGTGCGTTTCTTATATTCTAAGTTTTTCAGTGCAACTCACTCATATACTATGTACTACACTGTGCGTTTCTTATATTCTAAGTTTTTCAGTGCAACTCACTCATATACTATGTACTACACTGTGCATTTCGTGTAATGCGGGTATTTCAGTAAATTCTAAGTTTTTCAGTGCAACTCACTCATATACTATGTACTACACTGTGCGTTTCTTATATTCTAAGTTTTTCAGTGCAACTCACTCATATACTATGTACTACACTGTGCATTTCGTGTAATGCGGGTTTTTCAGTAAATTCTAAGTTTTTCAGTGCAACTCACTCATATACTATGTACTACACTGTACGTTTCTTATATTCTAAGTTTTTCAGTGTAACTCACTCATATACTATGTACTACACTGTGCGTTTCTTATATTCTAAGTTTTTCAGTGCAACTCACTCATATACTATGTACTACACTGTGCGTTTCTTATATTCTAAGTTTTTCAGTGCAACTCACTCATATACTATGTACTACACTGTGCGTTTCTTATATTCTAAGTTTTTCAGTGCAACTCACTCATATACTATGTACTACACTGTGCGTTTCTTATATTCTAATATTTTCAGTTCAACTCACTCATATACTATGTACTACACTGAGCGTTTCTTATATTCTAAGTTTTTCAGTGCAACTGACTCATATACTATGTACTACACTGTGCGTTTCTTATATTCTAAGTTTTTCAGTGCAACTCACTCATATACTATGTACTACACTGTGCATTTCGTGTAATGCGGGTTTTTCAGTAAATTCTAAGTTTTTCAGTGCAACTCACTCATATACTATGTACTACACGGTGCGTTTCTTACATTCTATGTTTTTCAGTGCAACTCACTCATATAATATGTACTACACTGTGCGTTTCTTATATTCTAAGTTTTTCAGTGCAACTCACTCATATACTATGTACTACACTGTGCGTTTCTTATATTCTAAGTTTTTCAGTGCAACTCACTCATATACTATGTACTACACTGTGCGTTTCTTATATTCTAAGTTTTTCAGTGCAACTCACTCATATACTATGTACTACACTGTGCGTTTCTTATATTCTAAGTTTTTCAGTGCAACTCACTCATATACTATGTACTACACTGTGCGTTTCTTATATTCTAAGTTTTTCAGTGCAACTCAATCATATACTATGTACTACACTGTGCATTTCGTGTAATGCGGGTTTTTCAGTAAATTCTAAGTTTTTCAGTGCAATTCACTCATATACTATGTACTACACTGTGCGTTTCTTATATTCTAATATTTTCAGTGCAACTCACTCATATACTATGTACTACACTGTGCGTTTCTTATATTCAAAGTTTTTCAGTGCAACTCACTCATATACTATGTACTACACTGTGCGTTTCTTATATTCTACGTTTTTCAGTGCAACTCACTCTTATACTATGTACTACACTGTGCATTTCGTGTAATGCGGGTTTTTCAGTAAATTCTAAGTTTTTCAGTGCAACTCAATCATATACTATGTACTACACTGTGCGTTTCTTATATTCTAAGTTTTTCAGTGCAACTCACTCATATACTATGTACTACACTATGCATTTCTTATATTCTAAGTTTTTCAATGCAACTCACTCATATACTATGTACTACACTGTGCATTTCGTGTAATGCGGGTTTTTCAGTAAATTCTAAGTTTTTCAGTGCAACTCATTCATATACTATGTACTACACTTTGCGTTTCAAATATTCTAAGTTTTTCAGTGCAATCACTCATATACTATATACTCCACTGTGCGTTTCTTATATTCTAAGTTTTTCAGTGCAACTCACTCATATACTATGTACTACACTGTGCGTTTCTTATATTCTAAGTTTTTCAGTTCAACTCACTCATATACTATGTACTACACTGTGCGTTTCTTATATTCTAAGTTTTTCAGTGCAACTCACTCATATACTATGTACTACACTGTGCGATTCTTATATTCTAAGTTTTTCAGTGCAACTCACTCATATACTATGTACTACACTGTGCATTTCGTGTAATGCGGGTTTTTCAGTAAATTCTAAGTTTTTCAGTGCAACTCACTCATATACTATGTACTACACTGTGCGTTTCTTATATTCTAAGTTTTTCAGTGCAACTCACTCATATACTATGTACTACACTGTGCGTTTCTTATATTCTACGTTTTTCAGTGCAACTCACTCTTATACTATGTACTACACTGTGCGTTTCTTATATTCTACGTTTTTCAGTGCAACTCACTCTTATACTATGTACTACACTGTGCATTTCGTGTAATGCGGGTTTTTCAGTAAATTCTAAGTTTTTCAGTGCAACTCACTCATATACTATGTACTACACTGTGCGTTTCTTATATTCTAAGTTTTTCAGTGCAACTCACTCATATACTATGTACTACACTGTGCATTTCTTATATTCTAAGTTTTTCAATGCAACTCACTCATATACTATGTACTACACTGTGCATTTCGTGTAATGCGGGTTTTTCAGTAAATTCTAAGTTTTTCAGTGCAACTCATTCATATACTATGTACTACACTTTGCGTTTCAAATATTCTAAGTTTTTCAGTGCAATCACTCATATACTATATACTCCACTGTGCGTTTCTTATATTCTAAGTTTTTCAGTGCAACTCACTCATATACTATGTACTACACTGTGCGTTTCTTATATTCTAAGTTTTTCAGTGCAACTCACTCATATACTATGTACTACACTGTGCGTTTCTTATATTCTAAGTTTTTCAGTGCAACTCACTCATATACTATGTACTACACTGTGCATTTCGTGTAATGCGGGATTTTCAGTAAATTCTTAGTTTTTCAGTGCAACTCACTCATATACTATGTACTACACTGTGCGTTTCTTATATTCTAAGTTTTTCAGTGCAACTCACTCATATACTATGTACTACACTGTGCGTTTTTTACATTCTAAGTTTTTCAGTGCAACTCACTCATATACTATGTACTACACTGTGCGTTTCTTATATTCTAAGTTTTTCTAGTGCAACTCACTCATATACTATGTACTACACTGTGCGTTTCTTATTTTCTAAGTTTTTCAGTGCAACTCACTCATATACTATGTACTACACTGTGCGTTTCTTATATTCTAAGTTTTTCAGTGCAACTCACTCATATACTATGTACTACACTGTGCGTTTCTTATTTTCTAAGTTTTTCAGTGCAACTCACTCATATACTATGTACTACACTGTGCGTTTCTTATTTTCTAAGTTTTTCAGTGCAACTCACTCATATACTATGTACTACACTGTGCGTTTCTTATATTCTAAGTTTTTCAGTGCAACTCACTCATATACTATGTACTACACTGTGCATTTCGTGTAATGCGGGTTTTTCAGTAAATTCTAAGTTTTTCAGTGCAACTCACTCATATGCTATGTACTACACTGTGCGTTTCTTATATTCTAAGTTTTTCAGTGCAACTCACTCATATACTATGTACTACACTGTGCGTTTCTTATATTCTAAGTTTTTCAGTGCAACTCACTCATATACTATGTACTACAGTGTGCGTTTCTTATATTCTAAGTTTTTCAGTGCAACTCACTCATATACTATGTACTACACTGTGCATTTCGTGTAATGCGGGTTTTTCAGTAAATTCTAAGTTTTTCAGTGCAACTCACTCATATACTATGTACTACACTGTGCGTTTCTTATATTCTAAGTTTTTCAGTGCAACTCACTCATATACTATGTACTACACTGTGCGTTTCTTATATTCTACGTTTTTCAGTGCAACTCTCTCTTATACTATGTACTACACTGTGCGTTTCTTATATTCTACGTTTTTCAGTGCAACTCACTCTTACACTATGTACTACACTGTGCATTTCGTGTAATGCGGGTTTTTCAGTAAATTCTAAGTTTTTCAGTGCAACTCACTCATATACTATGTACTACACTGTGCGTTTCTTATATTCTAAGTTTTTCAGTGCAACTCACTCATATACTATGTACTACACTGTGCATTTCTTATATTCTAAGTTTTTCAATGCAACTCACTCATATACTATGTACTACACTGTGCATTTCGTGTAATGCGGGTTTTTCAGTAAATTCTAAGTTTTTCAGTGCAACTCATTCATATACTATGTACTACACTTTGCGTTTCAAATATTCTAAGTTTTTCAGTGCAATCACTCATATACTATATACTCCACTGTGCGTTTCTTATATTCTATGTTTTTCAGTGCAACTCACTCATATACTATGTACTACACTGTGCGTTTCTTATATTCTAAGTTTTTCAGTGCAACTCACTCATATACTATGTACTACACTGTGCATTTCGTGTAATGCGGGTATTTCAGTAAATTCTAAGTTTTTCAGTGCAACTCACTCATATACTATGTACTACACTGTTCGTTTCTTATATTCTAAGTTTTTCAGTGCAACTCACTCATATACTATGTACTACACTGTGCGTTTCTTATATTCTAAGTTTTTCAGTGCAACTCACTCATATACTATGTACTACACTGTGCGTTTCTTATATTCTAAGTTTTTCAGTGCAACTCACTCATATACTATGTACTACACTGTGCATTTCGTGTAATGCGGGTTTTTCAGTAAATTCTAAGTTTTTCAGTGCAACTCACTCATATACTATGTACTACACTGTGCGTTTCTTATATTCTAAGTTTTTCAGTGTAACTCACTCATATACTATGTACTACACTGTGCGTTTCTTATATTCTAAGTTTTTCAGTGCAACTCACTCATATACTATGTACTACACTGTGCGTTTCTTATATTCTAAGTTTTTCAGTGCAACTCACTCATATACTATGTACTACACTGTGCGTTTCTTATATTCTAAGTTTTTCAGTGCAACTCACTCATATACTATGTACTACACTGTGCGTTTCTTATATTCTAATATTTTCAGTTCAACTCACTCATATACTATGTACTACACTGAGCGTTTCTTATATTCTAAGTTTTTCAGTGCAACTGACTCATATACTATGTACTACACTGTGCGTTTCTTATATTCTAAGTTTTTCAGTGCAACTCACTCATATACTATGTACTACACTGTGCATTTCGTGTAATGCGGGTTTTTCAGTAAATTCTAAGTTTTTCAGTGCAACTCACTCATATACTATGTACTACACTGTGCGTTTCTTATATTCTAATATTTTCAGTGCAACTCACTCATATACTATGTACTACACTGTGCGTTTCTTATATTCTAAGTTTTTCAGTGCAACTCACTCATATACTATGTACTACACTGTGCGTTTCTTATATTCTAAGTTTTTCAGTGCAACTCACTCATATACTATGTACTACACTGTGCGTTTCTTATATTCTAAGTTTTTCAGTGCAACTCACTCATATACTATGTACTACACTGTGCATTTCGTGTAATGCGGGTTTTTCAGTAAATTCTAAGTTTTTCAGTGCAACTCACTCATATACTATGTACTACACTGTGCGTTTCTTATATTCTAAGTTTTTCAGTGTAACTCACTCATATACTATGTACTACACTGTGCGTTTCTTATATTCTAAGTTTTTCAGTGCAACTCACTCATATACTATGTACTACACTGTGCGTTTCTTATATTCTAAGTTTTTCAGTGCAACTCACTCATATACTATGTACTACACTGTGCGTTTCTTATATTCTAAGTTTTTCAGTGCAACTCACTCATATACTATGTACTACACTGTGCGTTTCTTATATTCTAATATTTTCAGTTCAACTCACTCATATACTATGTACTACACTGAGCGTTTCTTATATTCTAAGTTTTTCAGTGCAACTCACTCATATACTATGTACTACACTGTGCATTTCGTGTAATGCGGGTTTTTCAGTAAATTCTAAGTTTTTCAGTGCAACTCACTCATATACTATGTACTACACTGTGCGTTTCTTATATTCTAATATTTTCAGTGCAACTCACTCATATACTATGTACTACACTGTGCGTTTCTGATATTCTAAGTTTTTCAGTGCAACTCACTCATATACTATGTACTACACTGTGCATTTCGTGTAATGCGGGTTTTTCAGTAAATTCTAAGTTTTTCAGTGCAACTCATTCATATACTATGTACTACACTTTGCGTTTCAAATATTCTAAGTTTTTCAGTGCAATCACTCATATACTATATACTCCACTGTGCGTTTCTTATATTCTAAGTTTTTCAGTGCAACTCACTCATATACTATGTACTACACTGTGCGTTTCTTATATTCTAAGTTTTTCAGTGCAACTCACTCATATACTATGTACTACACTGTGCGTTTCTTATATTCTAAGTTTTTCAGTGCAACTCACTCATATACTATGTACTACACTGTGCGTTTCTTATATTCTAAGTTTTTCAGTGCAACTCACTCATATACTATGTACTACACTGTGCATTTCGTGTAATGCGGGTTTTTCAGTAAATTCTAAGTTTTTCAGTGCAACTCACTCATATACTATGTACTACACTGTGCATTTCGTGTAATGCGGGTTTTTCAGTAAATTCTAAGTTTTTCAGTGCAACTCACTCATATACTATGTACTACACGGTGCGTTTCTTACATTCTATGTTTTTCAGTGCAACTCACTCATATAATATGTACTACACTGTGCGTTTCTTATATTCTAAGTTTTTCAGTGCAACTCACTCATATACTATGTACTACACTGTGCGTTTCTTATATTCTAAGTTTTTCAGTGCAACTCACTCATATACTATGTACTACACTGTGCGTTTCTTATATTCTAAGTTTTTCAGTGCAACTCACTCATATACTATGTACTACACTGTGCGTTTCTTATATTCTAAGTTTTTCAGTGCAACTCACTCATATACTATGTACTACACTGTGCGTTTCTTATATTCTAAGTTTTTCAGTGCAACTCACTCATATACTATGTACTACACTGTGCATTTCGTGTAATGCGGGTTTTTCAGTAAATTCTAAGTTTTTCAGTGCAACTCATTCATATACTATGTACTACACTTTGCGTTTCAAATATTCTAAGTTTTTCAGTGCAATCACTCATATACTATATACTCCACTGTGCGTTTCTTATATTCTATGTTTTTCAGTGCAACTCACTCATATACTATGTACTACAGTGTGCATTTCGTGTAATGCGGGTTTTTCAGTAAATTCTAAGTTTTTCAGTGCAACTCACTCATATACTATGTACTACACTGTGCGTTTCTTATATTCTAAGTTTTTCAGTGTAACTCACTCATATACTATGTACTACACTGTGCGTTTCTTATATTCTAAGTTTTTCAGTGCAACTCACTCATATACTATGTACTACACTGTGCGTTTCTTATATTCTAAGTTTTTCAGTGCAACTCACTCATATACTATGTACTACACTGTGCGTTTCTTATATTCTAAGTTTTTCAGTGCAACTCACTCATATACTATGTACTACACTGTGCGTTTCTTATATTCTAATATTTTCAGTTCAACTCACTCATATACTATGTACTACACTGAGCGTTTCTTATATTCTAAGTTTTTCAGTGCAACTGACTCATATACTATGTACTACACTGTGCGTTTCTTATATTCTAAGTTTTTCAGTGCAACTCACTCATATACTATGTACTACACTGTGCATTTCGTGTAATGCGGGTTTTTCAGAAAATTCTAAGTTTTTCAGTGCAACTCACTCATATACTATGTACTACACTGTGCGTTTCTTACATTCTATGTTTTTCAGTGCAACTCACTCATATAATATGTACTACACTGTGCGTTTCTTATATTCTAAGTTTTTCAGTGCAACTCACTCATATACTATGTACTACACTGTGCGTTTCTTATATTCTAAGTTTTTCAGTGCAACTCACTCATATACTATGTACTACACTGTGCGTTTCTTATATTCTAAGTTTTTCAGTGCAACTCACTCATATACTATGTACTACACTGTGCGTTTCTTATATTCTAAGTTTTTCAGTGCAACTCACTCATATACTATGTACTACATTGTGCGTTTCTTATATTCTAAGTTTTTCAGTGCAACTCACTCATATACTATGTACTACACTGTGCATTTCGTGTAATGCGGGTTTTTCAGTAAATTCTAAGTTTTTCAGTGCAACTCACTCATATACTATGTACTACACTGTGCGTTTCTTATATTCTAAGTTTTTCAGTGCAACTCACTCATATACTATGTACTACACTGTGCGTTTCTTATATTCTAAGTTTTTCAGTGCAACTCACTCATATACTATGTACTACACTGTGCATTTCATGTAATGCGGGATTTTCAGTAAATTCTTAGTTTTTCAGTGCAACTCACTCATATACTATGTACTATACTGTGCGTTTCTTATATTCTAAGTTTTTCAGTGCAACTCACTCATATACTATGTACTACACTGTGCGTTTTTTACATTCTAAGTTTTTCAGTGCAACTCACTCATATACTATGTACTACACTGTGCGTTTCTTATATTCTAAGTTTTTCTAGTGCAACTCACTCATATACTATGTACTACACTGTGCGTTTCTTATTTTCTAAGTTTTTCAGTGCAACTCACTCATATACTATGTACTACACTGTGCGTTTCTTATATTCTAAGTTTTTCAGTGCAACTCACTCATATACTATGTACTACACTGTGCGTTTCTTATTTTCTAAGTTTTTCAGTGCAACTCACTCATATACTATGTACTACACTGTGCGTTTCTTATTTTCTAAGTTTTTCAGTGCAACTCACTCATATACTATGTACTACACTGTGCGTTTCTTATATTCTAAGTTTTTCAGTGCAACTCACTCATATACTATGTACTACACTGTGCATTTCGTGTAATGCGGGTTTTTCAGTAAATTCTAAGTTTTTCAGTGCAACTCACTCATATGCTATGTACTACACTGTGCGTTTCTTATATTCTAAGTTTTTCAGTGCAACTCACTCATATACTATGTACTACACTGTGCGTTTCTTATATTCTAAGTTTTTCAGTGCAACTCACTCATATACTATGTACTACACTGTGCATTTCGTGTAATGCGGGTATTTCAGTAAATTCTAAGTTTTTCAGTGCAACTCACTCATATACTATGTACTACACTGTGCGTTTCTTATATTCTAAGTTTTTCAGTGCAACTCACTCATATACTATGTACTACACTGTGCGTTTCTTATATTCTAAGTTTTTCAGTGCAACTCACTCATATACTATGTACTACACTGTGCGTTTCTTATATTCTAAGTTTTTCAGTGCAACTCACTCATATACTATGTACTACACTGTGCATTTCGTGTAATGCGGGTTTTTCAGTAAATTCTAAGTTTTTCAGTGCAACTCACTCATATACTATGTACTACACTGTGCGTTTCTTATATTCTAAGTTTTTCAGTGTAACTCACTCATATACTATGTACTACACTGTGCGTTTCTTATATTCTAAGTTTTTCAGTGCAACTCACTCATATACTATGTACTACACTGTGCGTTTCTTATATTCTAAGTTTTTCAGTGCAACTCACTCATATACTATGTACTACACTGTGTGTTTCTTATATTCTAAGTTTTTCAGTGCAACTCACTCATATACTATGTACTACACTGTGCGTTTCTTATATTCTAATATTTTCAGTTCAACTCACTCATATACTATGTACTACACTGAGCGTTTCTTATATTCTAAGTTTTTCAGTGCAACTGACTCATATACTATGTACTACACTGTGCGTTTCTTATATTCTAAGTTTTTCAGTGCAACTCACTCATATACTATGTACTACACTGTGCATTTCGTGTAATGCGGGTTTTTCAGTAAATTCTAAGTTTTTCAGTGCAACTCACTCATATACTATGTACTACACTGTGCGTTTCTTATATTCTAATATTTTCAGTGCAACTCACTCATATACTATGTACTACACTGTGCGTTTCTTATATTCTAAGTTTTTCAGTGTAACTCACTCATATACTATGTACTACACTGTGCGTTTCTTATATTCTAAGTTTTTCAGTGCAACTCACTCATATACTATGTACTACACTGTGCGTTTCTTATATTCTAAGTTTTTCAGTGCAACTCACTCATATACTATGTACTACACTGTGCGTTTCTTATATTCTAAGTTTTTCAGTGCAACTCACTCATATACTATGTACTACACTGTGCGTTTCTTATATTCTAATATTTTCAGTTCAACTCACTCATATACTATGTACTACACTGAGCGTTTCTTATATTCTAAGTTTTTCAGTGCAACTGACTCATATACTATGTACTACACTGTGCGTTTCTTATATTCTAAGTTTTTCAGTGCAACTCACTCATATACTATGTACTACACTGTGCATTTCGTGTAATGCGGGTTTTTCAGTAAATTCTAAGTTTTTCAGTGCAACTCACTCATATACTATGTACTACACTGTGCGTTTCTTATATTCTAATATTTTCAGTGCAACTCACTCATATACTATGTACTACACTGTGCGTTTCTTATATTCTAAGTTTTTCAGTGCAACTCACTCATATACTATGTACTACACTGTGCATTTCGTGTAATGCGGGTTTTTCATTAAATTCTAAGTTTTTCAGTGCAACTCATTCATATACTATGTACTACACTTTGCGTTTCAAATATTCTAAGTTTTTCAGTGCAATCACTCATATACTATATACTCCACTGTGCGTTTCTTATATTCTAAGTTTTTCAGTGCAACTCACTCATATACTATGTACTACACTGTGCGTTTCTTATATTCTAAGTTTTTCAGTGCAACTCACTCATATACTATGTACTACACTGTGCGTTTCTTATATTCTAAGTTTTTCAGTGCAACTCACTCATATACTATGTACTACACTGTGCGTTTCTTATATTCTAAGTTTTTCAGTGCAACTCACTCATATACTATGTACTACACTGTGCATTTCGTGTAATGCGGGTTTTTCAGTAAATTCTAAGTTTTTCAGTGCAACTCACTCATATACTATGTACTACACTGTGCATTTCGTGTAATGCGGGTTTTTCAGTAAATTCTAAGTTTTTCAGTGCAACTCACTCATATACTATGTACTACACGGTGCGTTTCTTACATTCTATGTTTTTCAGTGCAACTCACTCATATAATATGTACTACACTGTGCGTTTCTTATATTCTAAGTTTTTCAGTGCAACTCACTCATATACTATGTACTACACTGTGCGTTTCTTATATTCTAAGTTTTTCAGTGCAACTCACTCATATACTATGTACTACACTGTGCGTTTCTTATATTCTAAGTTTTTCAGTGCAACTCACTCATATACTATGTACTACACTGTGCGTTTCTTATATTCTAAGTTTTTCAGTGCAACTCACTCATATACTATGTACTACACTGTGCGTTTCTTATATTCTAAGTTTTTCAGTGCAACTCACTCATATACTATGTACTACACTGTGCATTTCGTGTAATGCGGGTTTTTCAGTAAATTCTAAGTTTTTCAGTGCAACTCACTCATATACTATGTACTACACTGTGCGTTTCTTATATTCTAATATTTTCAGTGCACCTCACTCATATACTATGTACTACACTGTGCGTTTCTTATATTCTAAGTTTTTCAGTGCAACTCACTCATATACTATGTACTACACTGTGCGTTTCTTATATTCTACGTTTTTCAGTGCAACTCACTCTTATACTATGTACTACACTGTGCATTTCGTGTAATGCGGGTTTTTCAGTAAATTCTAAGTTTTTCAGTGCAACTCACTCATATACTATGTACTACACTGTGCGTTTCTTATATTCTAAGTTTTTCAGTGCAACTCACTCATATACTATGTACTACACTATGCATTTCTTATATTCTAAGTTTTTCAATGCAACTCACTCATATACTATGTACTACACTGTGCATTTCGTGTAATGCGGGTTTTTCAGTAAATTCTAAGTTTTTCAGTGCAACTCATTCATATACTATGTACTACACTTTGCGTTTCAAATATTCTAAGTTTTTCAGTGCAATCACTCATATACTATATACTCCACTGTGCGTTTCTTATATTCTAAGTTTTTCAGTGCAACTCACTCATATACTATGTACTACACTGTGCGTTTCTTATATTCTAAGTTTTTCAGTGCAACTCACTCATATACTATGTACTACACTGTGCGTTTCTTATATTCTAAGTTTTTCAGTGCAACTCACTCATATACTATGTACTACACTGTGCGTTTCTTATATTCTAAGTTTTTCAGTGCAACTCACTCATATACTATGTACTACACTGTGCATTTCGTGTAATGCGGGTTTTTCAGTAAATTCTAAGTTTTTCAGTGCAACTCACTCATATACTATGTACTACACTGTGCGTTTCTTATATTCTAAGTTTTTCAGTGCAACTCACTCATATACTATGTACTACACTGTGCGTTTCTTATATTCTACGTTTTTCAGTGCAACTCACTCTTATACTATGTACTACACTGTGCGTTTCTTATATTCTACGTTTTTCAGTGCAACTCACTCTTATACTATGTACTACACTGTGCATTTCGTGTAATGCGGGTTTTTCAGTAAATTCTAAGTTTTTCAGTGCAACTCACTCATATACTATGTACTACACTGTGCGTTTCTTATATTCTAAGTTTTTCAGTGCAACTCACTCATATACTATGTACTACACTGTGCATTTCTTATATTCTAAGTTTTTCAATGCAACTCACTCATATACTATGTACTACACTGTGCATTTCGTGTAATGCGGGTTTTTCAGTAAATTCTAAGTTTTTCAGTGCAACTCATTCATATACTATGTACTACACTTTGCGTTTCAAATATTCTAAGTTTTTCAGTGCAATCACTCATATACTATATACTCCACTGTGCGTTTCTTATATTCTAAGTTTTTCAGTGCAACTCACTCATATACTATGTACTACACTGTGCGTTTCTTATATTCTAAGTTTTTCAGTGCAACTCACTCATATACTATGTACTACACTGTGCGTTTCTTATATTCTAAGTTTTTCAGTGCAACTCACTCATATACTATGTACTACACTGTGCATTTCGTGTAATGCGGGATTTTCAGTAAATTCTTAGTTTTTCAGTGCAACTCACTCATATACTATGTACTACACTGTGCGTTTCTTATATTCTAAGTTTTTCAGTGCAACTCACTCATATACTATGTACTACACTGTGCGTTTTTTACATTCTAAGTTTTTCAGTGCAACTCACTCATATACTATGTACTACACTGTGCGTTTCTTATATTCTAAGTTTTTCTAGTGCAACTCACTCATATACTATGTACTACACTGTGCGTTTCTTATTTTCTAAGTTTTTCAGTGCAACTCACTCATATACTATGTACTACACTGTGCGTTTCTTATATTCTAAGTTTTTCAGTGCAACTCACTCATATGCTATGTACTACACTGTGCGTTTCTTATATTCTAAGTTTTTCAGTGCAACTCACTCATATACTATGTACTACACTGTGCGTTTCTTATATTCTAAGTTTTTCAGTGCAACTCACTCATATACTATGTACTACAGTGTGCGTTTCTTATATTCTAAGTTTTTCAGTGCAACTCACTCATATACTATGTACTACACTGTGCATTTCGTGTAATGCGGGTTTTTCAGTAAATTCTAAGTTTTTCAGTGCAACTCACTCATATACTATGTACTACACTGTGCGTTTCTTATATTCTAAGTTTTTCAGTGCAACTCACTCATATACTATGTACTACACTGTGCGTTTCTTATATTCTACGTTTTTCAGTGCAACTCTCTCTTATACTATGTACTACACTGTGCGTTTCTTATATTCTACGTTTTTCAGTGCAACTCACTCTTATACTATGTACTACACTGTGCATTTCGTGTAATACGGGTTTTTCAGTAAATTCTAAGTTTTTCAGTGCAACTCACTCATATACTATGTACTACACTGTGCGTTTCTTATATTCTAAGTTTTTCAGTGCAACTCACTCATATACTATGTACTACACTGTGCATTTCTTATATTCTAAGTTTTTCAATGCAACTCACTCATATACTATGTACTACACTGTGCATTTCGTGTAATGCGGGTTTTTCAGTAAATTCTAAGTTTTTCAGTGCAACTCATTCATATACTATGTACTACACTTTGCGTTTCAAATATTCTAAGTTTTTCAGTGCAATCACTCATATACTATATACTCCACTGTGCGTTTCTTATATTCTAAGTTTTTCAGTGCAACTCACTCATATACTATGTACTACACTGTGCATTTCGTGTAATGCGGGTTTTTCAGTAAATTCTAAGTTTTTCAGTGCAACTCACTCATATACTATGTACTACACTGTGCGTTTCTTATATTCTAAGTTTTTCAGTGTAACTCACTCATATACTATGTACTACACTGTGCGTTTCTTATATTCTAAGTTTTTCAGTGCAACTCACTCATATACTATGTACTACACTGTGCGTTTCTTATATTCTAAGTTTTTCAGTGCAACTCACTCATATACTATGTACTACACTGTGCGTTTCTTATATTCTAAGTTTTTCAGTGCAACTCACTCATATACTATGTACTACACTGTGCGTTTCTTATATTCTAATATTTTCAGTTCAACTCACTCATATACTATGTACTACACTGAGCGTTTCTTATATTCTAAGTTTTTCAGTGCAACTGACTCATATACTATGTACTACACTGTGCGTTTCTTATATTCTAAGTTTTTCAGTGCAACTCACTCATATACTATGTACTACACTGTGCATTTCGTGTAATGCGGGTTTTTCAGTAAATTCTAAGTTTTTCAGTGCAACTCACTCATATACTATGTACTACACTGTGCGTTTCTTACATTCTATGTTTTTCAGTGCAACTCACTCATATAATATGTACTACACTGTGCGTTTCTTATATTCTAAGTTTTTCAGTGCAACTCACTCATATACTATGTACTACACTGTGCGTTTCTTATATTCTAAGTTTTTCAGTGCAACTCACTCATATACTATGTACTACACTGTGCGTTTCTTATATTCTAAGTTTTTCAGTGCAACTCACTCATATACTATGTACTACACTGTGCGTTTCTTATATTCTAAGTTTTTCAGTGCAACTCACTCATATACTATGTACTACATTGTGCGTTTCTTATATTCTAAGTTTTTCAGTGCAACTCACTCATATACTATGTACTACACTGTGCATTTCGTGTAATGCGGGTTTTTCAGTAAATTCTAAGTTTTTCAGTGCAACTCACTCATATACTATGTACTACACTGTGCGTTTCTTATATTCTAAGTTTTTCAGTGCAACTCACTCATATACTATGTACTACACTGTGCGTTTCTTATATTCTAAGTTTTTCAGTGCAACTCACTCATATACTATGTACTACACTGTGCATTTCGTGTAATGCGGGATTTTCAGTAAATTCTTAGTTTTTCAGTGCAACTCACTCATATACTATGTACTACACTGTGCGTTTCTTATATTCTAAGTTTTTCAGTGCAACTCACTCATATACTATGTACTACACTGTGCGTTTTTTACATTCTAAGTTTTTCAGTGCAACTCACTCATATACTATGTACTACACTGTGCGTTTCTTATATTCTAAGTTTTTCTAGTGCAACTCACTCATATACTATGTACTACACTGTGCGTTTCTTATTTTCTAAGTTTTTCAGTGCAACTCACTCATATACTATGTACTACACTGTGCGTTTCTTATATTCTAAGTTTTTCAGTGCAACTCACTCATATACTATGTACTACACTGTGCGTTTCTTATTTTCTAAGTTTTTCAGTGCAACTCACTCATATACTATGTACTACACTGTGCGTTTCTTATTTTCTAAGTTTTTCAGTGCAACTCACTCATATACTATGTACTACACTGTGCGTTTCTTATATTCTAAGTTTTTCAGTGCAACTCACTCATATACTATGTACTACACTGTGCATTTCGTGTAATGCGGGTTTTTCAGTAAATTCTAAGTTTTTCAGTGCAACTCACTCATATGCTATGTACTACACTGTGCGTTTCTTATATTCTAAGTTTTTCAGTGCAACTCACTCATATACTATGTACTACACTGTGCGTTTCTTATATTCTAAGTTTTTCAGTGCAACTCACTCATATACTATGTACTACACTGTGCATTTCGTGTAATGCGGGTATTTCAGTAAATTCTAAGTTTTTCAGTGCAACTCACTCATATACTATGTACTACACTGTGCGTTTCTTATATTCTAAGTTTTTCAGTGCAACTCACTCATATACTATGTACTACACTGTGCGTTTCTTATATTCTAAGTTTTTCAGTGCAACTCACTCATATACTATGTACTACACTGTGCGTTTCTTATATTCTAAGTTTTTCAGTGCAACTCACTCATATACTATGTACTACACTGTGCATTTCGTGTAATGCGGGTTTTTCAGTAAATTCTAAGTTTTTCAGTGCAACTCACTCATATACTATGTACTACACTGTGCGTTTCTTATATTCTAAGTTTTTCAGTGTAACTCACTCATATACTATGTACTACACTGTGCGTTTCTTATATTCTAAGTTTTTCAGTGCAACTCACTCATATACTATGTACTACACTGTGCGTTTCTTATATTCTAAGTTTTTCAGTGCAACTCACTCATATACTATGTACTACACTGTGCGTTTCTTATATTCTAAGTTTTTCAGTGCAACTCACTCATATACTATGTACTACACTGTGCGTTTCTTATATTCTAATATTTTCAGTTCAACTCACTCATATACTATGTACTACACTGAGCGTTTCTTATATTCTAAGTTTTTCAGTGCAACTGACTCATATACTATGTACTACACTGTGCGTTTCTTATATTCTAAGTTTTTCAGTGCAACTCACTCATATACTATGTACTACACTGTGCATTTCGTGTAATGCGGGTTTTTCAGTAAATTCTAAGTTTTTCAGTGCAACTCACTCATATACTATGTACTACACTGTGCGTTTCTTATATTCTAATATTTTCAGTGCAACTCACTCATATACTATGTACTACACTGTGCGTTTCTTATATTCTAAGTTTTTCAGTGCAACTCACTCATATACTATGTACTACACTGTGCGTTTCTTATATTCTACGTTTTTCAGTGCAACTCACTCTTATACTATGTACTACACTGTGCATTTCGTGTAATGCGGGTTTTTCAGTAAATTCTAAGTTTTTCAGTGCAACTCATTCATATACTATGTACTACACTTTGCGTTTCAAATATTCTAAGTTTTTCAGTGCAATCACTCATATACTATATACTCCACTGTGCGTTTCTTATATTCTAAGTTTTTCAGTGCAACTCACTCATATACTATGTACTACACTGTGCGTTTCTTATATTCTAAGTTTTTCAGTGCAACTCACTCATATACTATGTACTACACTGTGCGTTTCTTATATTCTAAGTTTTTCAGTGCAACTCACTCATATACTATGTACTACACTGTGCATTTCGTGTAATGCGGGTTTTTCAGTAAATTCTAAGTTTTTCAGTGCAACTCACTCATATGCTATGTACTACACTGTGCGTTTCTTATATTCTAAGTTTTTCAGTGCAACTCACTCATATACTATGTACTACACTGTGCGTTTCTTATATTCTAAGTTTTTCAGTGCAACTCACTCATATACTATGTACTACACTGTGCGTTTCTTATATTCTAAGTTTTTCAGTGCAACTCACTCATATACTATGTACTACACTGTGCGTTTCTTATATTCTAAGTTTTTCAGTGCAACTCACTCATATACTATGTACTACACTGTGCATTTCGTGTAATGCGGGTTTTTCAGTAAATTCTAAGTTTTTCAGTGCAACTCACTCATATACTATGTACTACACTGTGCGTTTCTTATATTCTAAGTTTTTCAGTGTAACTCACTCATATACTATGTACTACACTGTGCGTTTCTTATATTCTAAGTTTTTCAGTGCAACTCACTCATATACTATGTACTACACTGTGCGTTTCTTATATTCTAAGTTTTTCAGTGCAACTCACTCATATACTATGTACTACACTGTGCGTTTCTTATATTCTAAGTTTTTCAGTGCAACTCACTCATATACTATGTACTACACTGTGCGTTTCTTATATTCTAATATTTTCAGTTCAACTCACTCATATACTATGTACTACACTGAGCGTTTCTTATATTCTAAGTTTTTCAGTGCAACTGACTCATATACTATGTACTACACTGTGCGTTTCTTATATTCTAAGTTTTTCAGTGCAACTCACTCATATACTATGTACTACACTGTGCATTTCGTGTAATGCGGGTTTTTCAGTAAATTCTAAGTTTTTCAGTGCAACTCACTCATATACTATGTACTACACTGTGCGTTTCTTACATTCTATGTTTTTCAGTGCAACTCACTCATATAATATGTACTACACTGTGCGTTTCTTATATTCTAAGTTTTTCAGTGCAACTCACTCATATACTATGTACTACACTGTGCGTTTCTTATATTCTAAGTTTTTCAGTGCAACTCACTCATATACTATGTACTACACTGTGCGTTTCTTATATTCTAAGTTTTTCAGTGCAACTCACTCATATACTATGTACTACACTGTGCGTTTCTTATATTCTAAGTTTTTCAGTGCAACTCACTCATATACTATGTACTACACTGTGCGTTTCTTATATTCTAAGTTTTTCAGTGCAACTCACTCATATACTATGTACTACACTGTGCATTTCGTGTAATGCGGGTTTTTCAGTAAATTCTAAGTTTTTCAGTGCAACTCACTCATATACTATGTACTACACTGTGCGTTTCTTATATTCTAATATTTTCAGTGCAACTCACTCATATACTATGTACTACACTGTGCGTTTCTTATATTCTAAGTTTTTCAGTGCAACTCACTCATATGCTATGTACTACACTGTGCATTTCTTATATTCTAAGTTTTTCAATGCAACTCACTCATATACTATGTACTACACTGTGCATTTCGTGTAATGCGGGTTTTTCAGTAAATTCTAAGTTTTTCAGTGCAACTCATTCATATACTATGTACTACACTTTGCGTTTCAAATATTCTAAGTTTTTCAGTGCAATCACTCATATACTATATACTCCACTGTGCGTTTCTTATATTCTAAGTTTTTCAGTGCAACTCACTCATATACTATGTACTACACTGTGCGTTTCTTATATTCTAAGTTTTTCAGTGCAACTCACTCATATACTATGTACTACACTGTGCGTTTCTTATATTCTAAGTTTTTCAGTGCAACTCACTCATATACTATGTACTACACTGTGCATTTGGTGTAATGCGGGATTTTCAGTAAATTCTTAGTTTTTCAGTGCAACTCACTCATATACTATGTACTACACTGTGCGTTTCTTATATTCTAAGTTTTTCAGTGCAACTCACTCATATACTATGTACTACACTGTGCGTTTTTTATATTCTAAGTTTTTCAGTGCAACTCACTCATATACTATGTACTACACTGTGCGTTTCTTATATTCTAAGTTTTTCTAGTGCAACTCACTCATATACTATGTACTACACTGTGCGTTTCTTATTTTCTAAGTTTTTCAGTGCAACTCACTCATATACTATGTACTACACTGTGCGTTTCTTATATTCTAAGTTTTTCAGTGCAACTCACTCATATACTATGTACTACACTGTGCGTTTCTTATTTTCTAAGTTTTTCAGTGCAACTCACTCATATACTATGTACTACACTGTGCGTTTCTTATATTCTAAGTTTTTCAGTGCAACTCACTCATATACTATGTACTACACTGTGCATTTCGTGTAATGCGGGTTTTTCAGTAAATTCTAAGTTTTTCAGTGCAACTCACTCATATGCTATGTACTACACTGTGCGTTTCTTATATTCTAAGTTTTTCAGTGCAACTCACTCATATACTATGTACTACACTGTGCGTTTCTTATATTCTAAGTTTTTCAGTGCAACTCACTTTTATACTATGTACTACACTGTGCGTTTCTTATATTCTAAGTTTTTCAGTGCAACTCACTCATATACTATGTACTACACTGTGCGTTTCTTATATTCTAAGTTTTTCAGGGCAACTCACTCATATACTATGTACTACACTGTGCGTTTCTTATATTCTAAGTTTTTCAGTGCAACTCACTCATATACTATGTACTACACTGTGCGTTTCTTATTTTCTAAGTTTTTCAGTGCAACTCACTCATATACTATGTACTACACTGTGCGTTTCTTATATTCTAAGTTTTTCAGTGCAACTCACTCATATACTATGTACTACACTGTGCATTTCCTGTAATGCGGGTTTTTCATTAAATTCTAAGTTTTTCAGTGCAACTCACTCACATACTATGTACTACACTGTGCATTTCGTGTAATGCGGGTTTTTCAGTAAATTCTAAGTTTTTCAGTGCAACTCACTCATATACTATGTACTACACTGTGCGTTTCTTATATTCTAAGTTTTTCAGTGTAACTCACTCATATACTATGTACTACACTGTGCGTTTCTTATATTCTAAGTTTTTCAGTGCAACTCACTCATATACTATGTACTACACTGTGCGTTTCTTATATTCTAAGTTTTTCAGTGCAACTCACTCATATACTATGTACTACACTGTGCGTTTCTTATATTCTAAGTTTTTCAGTGCAACTCACTCATATACTATGTACTACACTGTGCGTTTCTTATATTCTAATATTTTCAGTTCAACTCACTCATATACTATGTACTACACTGAGCGTTTCTTATATTCTAAGTTTTTCAGTGCAACTGACTCATATACTATGTACTACACTGTGCGTTTCTTATATTCTAAGTTTTTCAGTGCAACTCACTCATATACTATGTACTACATTGTGCATTTCGTGTAATGCGGGTTTTTCAGTAAATTCTAAGTTTTTCAGTGCAACTCACTCATATACTATGTACTCACTGTGCGTTTATTACATTCTATGTTTTTCAGTGCAACTCACTCATATAATATGTACTACACTGTGCGTTTCTTATATTCTAAGTTTTTCAGTGCAACTCACTCATATACTATGTACTACACTGTGCGTTTCTTATATTCTAAGTTTTTCAGTGCAACTCACTCATATACTATGTACTACACTGTGCGTTTCTTATATTCTAAGTTTTTCAGTGCAACTCACTCATATACTATGTACTACACTGTGCGTTTCTTATATTCTAAGTTTTTCAGTGCAACTCACTCATATACTATGTACTACACTGTGCGTTTCTTATATTCTAAGTTTTTCAGTGCAACTCACTCATATACTATGTACTACACTGTGCATTTCGTGTAATGCGGGTTTTTCAGTAAATTCTAAGTTTTTCAGTGCAACTCACTCATATACTATGTACTACACTGTGCGTTTCTTATATTCTAATATTTTCAGTGCAACTCACTCATATACTATGTACTACACTGTGCGTTTCTTATATTCTAAGTTTTTCAGTGCAACTCACTCATATACTATGTACTACACTGTGCGTTTCTTATATTCTACGTTTTTCAGTGCAACTCACTCTTATACTATGTACTACACTGTGCATTTCGTGTAATGCGGGTTTTTCAGTAAATTCTAAGTTTTTCAGTGCAACTCACTCATATACTATGTTCTACACTGTGCGTTTCTTATATTCTAAGTTTTTCAGTGCAACTCACTCATATACTATGTACTACACTGTGCATTTCTTATATTCTAAGTTTTTCAATGCAACTCACTCATATACTATGTACTACACTGTGCATTTCGTGTAATGCGGGTTTTTCAGTAAATTCTAAGTTTTTCAGTGCAACTCATTCATATACTATGTACTACACTTTGCGTTTCAAATATTCTAAGTTTTTCAGTGCAATCACTCATATACTATATACTCCACTGTGCGTTTCTTATATTCTAAGTTTTTCAGTGCAACTCACTCATATACTATGTACTACACTGTGCGTTTCTTATATTCTAAGTTTTTCAGTGCAACTCACTCATATACTATGTACTACACTGTGCGTTTCTTATATTCTAAGTTTTTCAGTGCAACTCACTCATATACTATGTACTACACTGTGCATTTCGTGTAATGCGGGATTTTCAGTAAATTCTTAGTTTTTCAGTGCAACTCACTCATATACTATGTACTACACTGTGCGTTTCTTATATTCTAAGTTTTTCAGTGCAACTCACTCATATACTATGTACTACACTGTGCGTTTCTTATTTTCTAAGTTTTTCAGTGCAACTCACTCATATACTATGTACTACACTGTGCGTTTCTTATATTCTAAGTTTTTCAGTGCAACTCACTCATATACTATGTACTACACTGTGCATTTCGTGTAATGCGGGTTTTTCAGTAAATTCTAAGTTTTTCAGTGCAACTCACTCATATGCTATGTACTACACTGTGCGTTTCTTATATTCTAAGTTTTTCAGTGTAACTCACTCATATACTATGTACTACACTGTGCGTTTCTTATATTCTACGTTTTTCAGTGCAACTCACTCATATACTATGTACTACACTGTGCGTTTCTTATATTCTAAGTTTTTCAGTGCAACTCACTCATATACTATGTACTACACTGTGCGTTTTTTATATTCTAAGTTTTTCAGTGCAACTCACTCATATACTATGTACTACACTGTGCGTTTCTTATATTCTAAGTTTTTCTAGTGCAACTCACTCATATACTATGTACTACACTGTGCGTTTCTTATTTTCTAAGTTTTTCAGTGCAACTCACTCATATACTATGTACTACACTGTGCGTTTCTTATATTCTAAGTTTTTCAGTGCAACTCACTCATATACTATGTACTACACTGTGCGTTTCTTATTTTCTAAGTTTTTCAGTGCAACTCACTCATATACTATGTACTACACTGTGCGTTTCTTATATTCTAAGTTTTTCAGTGCAACTCACTCATATACTATGTACTACACTGTGCATTTCGTGTAATGCGGGTTTTTCAGTAAATTCTAAGTTTTTCAGTGCAACTCACTCATATGCTATGTACTACACTGTGCGTTTCTTATATTCTAAGTTTTTCAGTGCAACTCACTCATATACTATGTACTACACTGTGCGTTTCTTATATTCTAAGTTTTTCAGTGCAACTCACTTTTATACTATGTACTACACTGTGCGTTTCTTATATTCTAAGTTTTTCAGTGCAACTCACTCATATACTATGTACTACACTGTGCGTTTCTTATATTCTAAGTTTTTCAGGGAAACTCACTCATATACTATGTACTACACTGTGCGTTTCTTATATTCTAAGTTTTTCAGTGCAACTCACTCATATACTATGTACTACACTGTGCGTTTCTTATTTTCTAAGTTTTTCAGTGCAACTCACTCATATACTATGTACTACACTGTGCGTTTCTTATATTCTAAGTTTTTCAGTGCAACTCACTCATATACTATGTACTACACTGTGCATTTCCTGTAATGCGGGTTTTTCAGTAAATTCTAAGTTTTTCAGTGCAACTCACTCATATACTATGTACTACACTGTGAATTTCGTGTAATGCGGGTTTTTCAGTAAATTCTAAGTTTTTCAGTGCAACTCACTCATATACTATGTACTACACTGTGCGTTTCTTATATTCTAAGTTTTTCAGTGTAACTCACTCATATACTATGTACTACACTGTGCGTTTCTTATATTCTAAGTTTTTCAGTGCAACTCACTCATATACTATGTACTACACTGTGCGTTTCTTATATTCTAAGTTTTTCAGTGCAACTCACTCATATACTATGTACTACACTGTGCGTTTCTTATATTCTAAGTTTTTCAGTGCAACTCACTCATATACTATGTACTACACTGTGCGTTTCTTATATTCTAATATTTTCAGTTCAACTCACTCATATACTATGTACTACACTGAGCGTTTCTTATATTCTAAGTTTTTCAGTGCAACTGACTCATATACTATGTACTACACTGTGCGTTTCTTATATTCTAAGTTTTTCAGTGCAACTCACTCATATACTATGTACTACACTGTGCATTTCGTGTAATGCGGGTTTTTCAGTAAATTCTAAGTTTTTCAGTGCAACTCACTCATATACTATGTACTACACTGTGCGTTTCTTACATTCTATGTTTTTCAGTGCAACTCACTCATATAATATGTACTACACTGTGCGTTTCTTATATTCTAAGTTTTTCAGTGCAACTCACTCATATACTATGTACTACACTGTGCGTTTCTTATATTCTAAGTTTTTCAGTGCAACTCACTCATATACTATGTACTACACTGTGCGTTTCTTATATTCTAAGTTTTTCAGTGCAACTCACTCATATACTATGTACTACACTGTGCGTTTCTTATATTCTAAGTTTTTCAGTGCAACTCACTCATATACTATGTACTACACTGTGCGTTTCTTATATTCTAAGTTTTTCAGTGCAACTCACTCATATACTATGTACTACACTGTGCGTTTCTTATATTCTAAGTTTTTCAGTGCAACTCACTCATATACTATGTACTACACTGTGCGTTTCTTATATTCTAATATTTTCAGTTCAACTCACTCATATACTATGTACTACACTGAGCGTTTCTTATATTCTAAGTTTTTCAGTGCAACTGACTCATATACTATGTACTACACTGTGCGTTTCTTATATTCTAAGTTTTTCAGTGCAACTCACTCATATACTATGTACTACACTGTGCATTTCGTGTAATGCGGGTTTTTCAGTAAATTCTAAGTTTTTCAGTGCAACTCACTCATATACTATGTACTACACTGTGCGTTTCTTACATTCTATGTTTTTCAGTGCAACTCACTCATATAATATGTACTACACTGTGCGTTTCTTATATTCTAAGTTTTTCAGTGCAACTCACTCATATACTATGTACTACACTGTGCGTTTCTTATATTCTAAGTTTTTCAGTGCAACTCACTCATATACTATGTACTACACTGTGCGTTTCTTATATTCTAAGTTTTTCAGTGCAACTCACTCATATACTATGTACTACACTGTGCGTTTCTTATATTCTAAGTTTTTCAGTGCAACTCACTCATATACTATGTACTACACTGTGCGTTTCTTATATTCTAAGTTTTTCAGTGCAACTCACTCATATACTATGTACTACACTGTGCATTTCGTGTAATGCGGGTTTTGCAGTAAATTCTAAGTTTTTCAGTGCAACTCACTCATATACTATGTACTACACTGTGCGTTTTTTATATTCTAAGTTTTTCAGTGCAACTCACTCATATACTATGTACTACACTGTGCGTTTCTTATATTCTACATTTTTCAGTGCAACTCACTCTTATACTATGTACTACACTGTGCGTTTCTTATATTCTACGTTTTTCAGTGCAACTCACTCTTATACTATGTACTACACTGTGCATTTCGTGTAATGCGGGTTTTTCAGTAAATTCTAAGTTTTTCAGTGCAACTCACTCATATACTATGTACTACACTGTGCGTTTCTTATATTCTAAGTTTTTCAGTGCAACTCACTCATATACTATGTACTACACTGTGCATTTCTTATATTCTAAGTTTTTCAATGCAACTCACTCATATACTATGTACTACACTGTGCATTTCGTGTAATGCGGGTTTTTCAGTAAATTCTAAGTTTTTCAGTGCAACTCATTCATATACTATGTACTACACTTTGCGTTTCAAATATTCTAAGTTTTTCAGTGCAATCACTCATATACTATATACTCCACTGTGCGTTTCTTATATTCTAAGTTTTTCAGTGCAACTCACTCATATACTATGTACTACACTGTGCGTTTCTTATATTCTAAGTTTTTCAGTGCAACTCACTCATATACTATGTACTACACTGTGCGTTTCTTATATTCTAAGTTTTTCAGTGCAACTCACTCATATACTATGTACTACACTGTGCATTTCGTGTAATGCGGGATTTTCAGTAAATTCTTAGTTTTTCAGTGCAACTCACTCATATACTATGTACTACACTGTGCGTTTCTTATATTCTAAGTTTTTCAGTGCAACTCACTCATATACTATGTACTACACTGTGCGTTTTTTACATTCTAAGTTTTTCAGTGCAACTCACTCATATACTATGTACTACACTGTGCGTTTCTTATATTCTAAGTTTTTCTAGTGCAACTCACTCATATACTATGTACTACACTGTGCGTTTCTTATATTCTAAGTTTTTCAGTGCAACTCACTCATATACTATGTACTACACTGTGCGTTTCTTATATTCTAAGTTTTTCAGTGTAACTCACTCATATACTATGTACTACACTGTGCGTTTCTTATTTTCTAAGTTTTTCAGTGCAACTCACTCATATACTATGTACTACACTGTGCGTTTCTTATATTCTAAGTTTTTCAGTGCAACTCACTCATATACTATGTACTACACTGTGCATTTCGTGTAATGCGGGTTTTTCAGTAAATTCTAAGTTTTTCAGTGCAACTCACTCATATGCTATGTACTACACTGTGCGTTTCTTATATTCTAAGTTTTTCAGTGCAACTCACTCATATACTATGTACTACACTGTGCGTTTCTTATATTCTAAGTTTTTCAGGGCAACTCACTCATATACTATGTACTACACTGTGCGTTTCTTATATTCTAAGTTTTTCAGTGCAACTCACTCATATACTATGTACTACACTGTGCGTTTCTTATATTCTAAGTTTTTCAGTGCAACTCACTCATATACTATGTACTACACTGTGCGTTTCTTATATTCTAAGTTTTTCAGTGCAACTCACTCATATACTATGTACTACACTGTGCATTTCGTGTTATGCGGGTTTTTCAGTAAATTCTAAGTTTTTCAGTGCAACTCACTCATATACTATGTACTACACTGTGCGTTTCTTATTTTCTAAGTTTTTCAGTGCAACTCACTCATATACTATGTACTACACTGTCCGTTTCTTATATTATAAGTTTTTCAGTGCAACTCACTCATATACTATGTACTACACTGTGCGTTTCTAATTTTCTAAGTTTTTCAGTGCAACTCACTCATATACTATGTACTACACTGTGCGTTTCTTATATTCTAAGTTTTTCAGTGCAACTCACTCATATACTATGTACTACACTGTGCGTTTCTTATATTCTAAGTTTTTCAGTGCAACTCACTCATATACTATGTACTACACTGTGCGTTTCTTATATTCTAAGTTTTTCAGTGCAACTCACTCATATACTATGTACTACACTGTGCGTTTCTTATATTCTAAGTTTTTCAGTGCAACTCACTCATATACTATGTACTACACTGTGCGTTTCTTATATTCTAAGTTTTTCAGTGCAACTCACTCATATACTATGTACTACACTGTGCGTTTCTTATATTCTAAGTTTTTCAGTGCAACTCACTCATATACTATGTACTACACTGTGCGTTTCTTATATTCTAAGTTTTTCAGTGCAACTCACTCATATACTATGTACTACACTGTGCGTTTCTTATATTCTAATATTTTCAGTTCAACTCACTCATATACTATGTACTACACTGAGCGTTTCTTATATTCTAAGTTTTTCAGTGCAACTGACTCATATACTATGTACTACACTGTGCGTTTCTTATATTCTAAGTTTTTCAGTGCAACTCACTCATATACTATGTACTACACTGTGCATTTCGTGTAATGCGGGTTTTTCAGTAAATTCTAAGTTTTTCAGTGCAACTCACTCATATACTATGTACTACACTGTGCGTTTCTTACATTCTATGTTTTTCAGTGCAACTCACTCATATAATATGTACTACACTGTGCGTTTCTTATATTCTAAGTTTTTCAGTGCAACTCACTCATATACTATGTACTACACTGTGCGTTTCTTATATTCTAAGTTTTTCAGTGCAACTCACTCATATACTATGTACTACACTGTGCGTTTCTTATATTCTAAGTTTTTCAGTGCAACTCACTCATATACTATGTACTACACTGTGCGTTTCTTATATTCTAAGTTTTTCAGTGCAACTCACTCATATACTATGTACTACACTGTGCGTTTCTTATATTCTAAGTTTTTCAGTGCAACTCACTCATATACTATGTACTACACTGTGCGTTTTTTATATTCTAAGTTTTTCAGTGCAACTCACTCATATACTATGTACTACACTGTGCGTTTCTTATATTCTACATTTTTCAGTGCAACTCACTCTTATACTATGTACTACACTGTGCGTTTCTTATATTCTACGTTTTTCAGTGCAACTCACTCTTATACTATGTACTACACTGTGCATTTCGTGTAATGCGGGTTTTTCAGTAAATTCTAAGTTTTTCAGTGCAACTCACTCATATACTATGTACTACACTGTGCGTTTCTTATATTCTAAGTTTTTCAGTGCAACTCACTCATATACTATGTACTACACTGTGCATTTCTTATATTCTAAGTTTTTCAATGCAACTCACTCATATACTATGTACTACACTGTGCATTTCGTGTAATGCGGGTTTTTCAGTAAATTCTAAGTTTTTCAGTGCAACTCATTCATATACTATGTACTACACTTTGCGTTTCAAATATTCTAAGTTTTTCAGTGCAATCACTCATATACTATATACTCCACTGTGCGTTTCTTATATTCTAAGTTTTTCAGTGCAACTCACTCATATACTATGTACTACACTGTGCGTTTCTTATATTCTAAGTTTTTCAGTGCAACTCACTCATATACTATGTACTACACTGTGCGTTTCTTATATTCTAAGTTTTTCAGTGCAACTCACTCATATACTATGTACTACACTGTGCATTTCGTGTAATGCGGGATTTTCAGTAAATTCTTAGTTTTTCAGTGCAACTCACTCATATACTATGTACTACACTGTGCGTTTCTTATATTCTAAGTTTTTCAGTGCAACTCACTCATATACTATGTACTACACTGTGCGTTTTTTACATTCTAAGTTTTTCAGTGCAACTCACTCATATACTATGTACTACACTGTGCGTTTCTTATATTCTAAGTTTTTCTAGTGCAACTCACTCATATACTATGTACTACACTGTGCGTTTCTTATATTCTAAGTTTTTCAGTGCAACTCACTCATATACTATGTACTACACTGTGCGTTTCTTATATTCTAAGTTTTTCAGTGTAACTCACTCATATACTATGTACTACACTGTGCGTTTCTTATTTTCTAAGTTTTTCAGTGCAACTCACTCATATACTATGTACTACACTGTGCGTTTCTTATATTCTAAGTTTTTCAGTGCAACTCACTCATATACTATGTACTACACTGTGCATTTCGTGTAATGCGGGTTTTTCAGTAAATTCTAAGTTTTTCAGTGCAACTCACTCATATGCTATGTACTACACTGTGCGTTTCTTATATTCTAAGTTTTTCAGTGCAACTCACTCATATACTATGTACTACACTGTGCGTTTCTTATATTCTAAGTTTTTCAGGGCAACTCACTCATATACTATGTACTACACTGTGCGTTTCTTATATTCTAAGTTTTTCAGTGCAACTCACTCATATACTATGTACTACACTGTGCGTTTCTTATATTCTAAGTTTTTCAGTGCAACTCACTCATATACTATGTACTACACTGTGCGTTTCTTATATTCTAAGTTTTTCAGTGCAACTCACTCATATACTATGTACTACACTGTGCATTTCGTGTTATGCGGGTTTTTCAGTAAATTCTAAGTTTTTCAGTGCAACTCACTCATATACTATGTACTACACTGTGCGTTTCTTATTTTCTAAGTTTTTCAGTGCAACTCACTCATATACTATGTACTACACTGTCCGTTTCTTATATTATAAGTTTTTCAGTGCAACTCACTCATATACTATGTACTACACTGTGCGTTTCTAATTTTCTAAGTTTTTCAGTGCAACTCACTCATATACTATGTACTACACTGTGCGTTTCTTATATTCTAAGTTTTTCAGTGCAACTCACTCATATACTATGTACTACACTGTGCGTTTCTTATATTCTAAGTTTTTCAGTGCAACTCACTCATATACTATGTACTACACTGTGCATTTCGTGTAATGCGGGTTTTTCAGTAAATTCTAAGTTTTTCAGTGCAACTCACTCATATGCTATGTACTACACTGTGCGTTTCTTATATTCTAAGTTTTTCAGTTCAACTCACTCATATACTATGTACTACACTGTGCGTTTCTTATATTCTAAGTTTTTCAGTGCAACTCACTCATATACTATGTACTAAACTGTGCGTTTCTTATATTCTAAGTTTTTCAGTGCAACTCACTCATATACTATGTACTACACTGTGCGTTTCTTATATTCTAAGTTTTTCAGTGCAACTCACTCATATACTATGTACTACACTGTGCATTTCGTGTAATGCGGGTTTTTCAGTAAATTCTAAGTTTTTCAGTGCAACTCACTCATATACTATGTACTACACTGTGCGTTTCTTATATTCTAAGTTTTTCAGTGCAACTCACTCATATACTATGTACTACACTGTGCGTTTCTTATATTCTAAGTTTTTCAGTGCAACTCACTCATATACTATGTACTACACTGTGCATTTCTTATATTCTGTTTTTCAGTGCAACTCACTCATATACTATGTACTACACTGTGCGTTTCTTATTTTCTAAGTTTTTCAGTGCAACTCACTCATATACTATGTACTACACTGTGCGTTTCTTATATTCTAAGTTTTTAGTGCAACTCACTCATATACAATGTACTACACTGTGCATTTCGTCTAATGCGGGTTTTTCAGTAAATTCTAAGTTTTTCAGTGCAACTCACTCATATACAATGTACTACACTGTGCATTTCGTCTAATGCGGGTTTTTCAGTAAATTCTAAGTTTTTCAGTGCAACTCACTCATATACAATGTACTACACTGTGCATTTCGTGTAATGCGGGTTTTTCAGTAAATTCTAAGTTTTTCAGTGCAACTCACTCCTATACTATGTACTACACTGTGCGTTTCTTATATTCTAAGTTTTTCAGTGCAACTCACTCATACTATGTACTACACTGTGCGTTTCTTATATTCTAAGGTTTTCAGTGCAACTCACTCATATACTATGTACTACACTGTGCGTTTCTTATATTCTAAGGTTTTCAGTGCAACTCACTCATATACTATGTACTACACTGTGCGTTTCTTATATTCTAAGTTTTTCAGTGCAACTCACTCATATACTATGTACTACACTGTGCGTTTCTTATATTCTAAGTTTTTCAGTGCAACTCACTCATATACTATGTACTACACTGTGCATTTCGTGTAATGCGGGTATATCAGTAAATTCTAAGTTTTTCAGTGCAACTCACTCATATACTATGTACTACACTGTGCGTTTCTTATATTCTAAGTTTTTCAGTGCAACTCACTCATATACTATGTACTACACTGTGCGTTTCTTATATTCTAAGTTTTTCAGTGCAACTCACTCATATACTATGTACTACACTGTGCGTTTCTTATATTCTAAGTTTTTCAGTGCAACTCACTCATATACTATGTACTACACTGTGCATTTCGTGTAATGCGGGTTTTTCAGTAAATTCTAAGTTTTTCAGTGCAACTCACTCATATACTATGTACTACACTGTGCGTTTCTTATATTCTAAGTTTTTCAGTGCAACTCACTCATATACTATGTACTACACTGTGCGTTTCTTATATTCTAAGTTTTTCAGTGCAACTCACTCATATACTATGTACTACACTGTGCGTTTCTTATATTCTAAATTTTTCAGTGCAACTCACTCATATACTATGTACTACACTGTGCGTTTCGTGTAATGCGGGTTTTTCAGTAAATTCTATGTTTTTCAGTGCAACTCACTCATATACTATGTACTACACTGTGCGTTTCTTATATTCTAAGTTTTGCAGTGCAACTCACTCATATACTATGTACTACACTGTGCGTTTCTTATATTCTAAGTTTTTCAGTGCAACTCACTCATATACTATGTACTACACTGTGCGTTTCTTAAATTCTAAGTTTTCCAGTGCAACTCACTCATATACTATGTACTACACTGTGCGTTTCTTATATTCTAAGTTTTTCAGTGCAACTCACTCATATACTATGTACTACACTGTGCGTTTCTTATATTCTAAGTTTTTCAGTGCAACTCACTCATATACTATGTACTACACTGTGCATTTCGTGTAATGCGGGTTTTTCAGTAAATTCTAAGTTTTTCAGTGCAACTCACTCATATACTATGTACTACACTGTGCGTTTCTTATATTCTAAGTTTTTCAGTGCAACTCACTCATATACTATGTACTACACTGTGCGTTTCTTATATTCTAAGTTTTTCAGTGCAACTCACTCATATACTATGTACTACACTGTGCATTTCTTATATTCTAAGTTTTTCAGTGCAACTCACTCATATACTATGTACTACACTGTGCGTTTCTTATTTTCTAAGTTTTTCAGTGCAACTCACTCATATACTATGTACTACACTGTGCGTTTCTTATATTCTAAGTTTTTAGTGCAACTCACTCATATACTATGTACTACACTGTGCGTTTCTTATATTCTAAGTTTTTCAGGGCAACTCACTCATATACTATGTACTACACTGTGCGTTTCTTATATTCTAAGTTTTTCAGTGCAACTCACTCATATACTATGTACTACACTGTGCGTTTCTTATATTCTAAGTTTTTCAGTGCAACTCACTCATATACTATGTACTACACTGTGCGTTTCTTATATTCTAAGTTTTTCAGTGCAACTCACTCATATACTATGTACTACACTGTGCATTTCGTGTAATGCGGGTTTTTCAGTAAATTCTAAGTTTTTCAGTGCAACTCACTCATATACTATGTACTACACTGTGCGTTTCTTATATTCTAAGTTTTTCAGTGCAACTCACTCATATACTATGTACTACACTGTGCGTTTCTTATATTCTAAGTTTTTCAGTGCAACTCACTCATATACTATGTACTACACTGTGCATTTCTTATATTCTGTTTTTCAGTGCAACTCACTCATATACTATGTACTACACTGTGCGTTTCTTATTTTCTAAGTTTTTCAGTGCAACTCACTCATATACTATGTACTACACTGTGCGTTTCTTATATTCTAAGTTTTTAGTGCAACTCACTCATATACAATGTACTACACTGTGCATTTCGTCTAATGCGGGTTTTTCAGTAAATTCTAAGTTTTTCAGTGCAACTCACTCATATACAATGTACTACACTGTGCATTTCGTCTAATGCGGGTTTTTCAGTAAATTCTAAGTTTTTCAGTGCAACTCACTCATATACAATGTACTACACTGTGCATTTCGTGTAATGCGGGTTTTTCAGTAAATTCTAAGTTTTTCAGTGCAACTCACTCCTATACTATGTACTACACTGTGCGTTTCTTATATTCTAAGTTTTTCAGTGCAACTCACTCATACTATGTACTACACTGTGCGTTTCTTATATTCTAAGGTTTTCAGTGCAACTCACTCATATACTATGTACTACACTGTGCGTTTCTTATATTCTAAGTTTTTCAGTGCAACTCACTCATATACTATGTACTACACTGTGTGTTTCTTATATTCTAAGTTTTTCAGTGCAACTCACTCATATACTATGTACTACACTGTGCATTTCTTATATTCTAAGTTTTTCAGTGTAACTCACTCATATACTATGTACTACACTGTGCGTTTCTTATATTCTAAGTTTTTCAGTGCAACTCACTCATATACTATGTACTACACTGTGCGTTTCTTATATTCTAAGTTTTTCAGTGCAACTCACTCATATACTATGTACTACACTGTGCATTTCGTGTAATGCGGGTATATCAGTAAATTCTAAGTTTTTCAGTGCAACTCACTCATATACTATGTACTACACTGTGCGTTTCTTATATTCTAAGTTTTTCAGTGCAACTCACTCATATACTATGTACTACACTGTGCGTTTCTTATATTCTAAGTTTTTCAGTGCAACTCACTCATATACTATGTACTACACTGTGCGTTTCTTATATTCTAAGTTTTTCAGTGCAACTCACTCATATACTATGTACTACACTGTGCGTTTCTTATATTCTAAGTTTTTCAGTGCAACTCACTCATATACTATGTACTACACTGTGCATTTCGTGTAATGCGGGATTTTCAGTAAATTCTTAGTTTTTCAGTGCAACTCACTCATATACTATGTACTACACTGTGCGTTTCTTATATTCTAAGTTTTTCAGTGCAACTCACTCATATACTATGTACTACACTGTGCGTTTTTTACATTCTAAGTTTTTCAGTGCAACTCACTCATATACTATGTACTACACTGTGCGTTTCTTATATTCTAAGTTTTTCTAGTGCAACTCACTCATATACTATGTACTACACTGTGCGTTTCTTATATTCTAAGTTTTTCAGTGCAACTCACTCATATACTATGTACTACACTGTGCGTTTCTTATATTCTAAGTTTTTCAGTGTAACTCACTCATATACTATGTACTACACTGTGCGTTTCTTATTTTCTAAGTTTTTCAGTGCAACTCACTCATATACTATGTACTACACTGTGCGTTTCTTATATTCTAAGTTTTTCAGTGCAACTCACTCATATACTATGTACTACACTGTGCATTTCGTGTAATGCGGGTTTTTCAGTAAATTCTAAGTTTTTCAGTGCAACTCACTCATATGCTATGTACTACACTGTGCGTTTCTTATATTCTAAGTTTTTCAGTGCAACTCACTCATATACTATGTACTACACTGTGCGTTTCTTATATTCTAAGTTTTTCAGGGCAACTCACTCATATACTATGTACTACACTGTGCGTTTCTTATATTCTAAGTTTTTCAGTGCAACTCACTCATATACTATGTACTACACTGTGCGTTTCTTATATTCTAAGTTTTTCAGTGCAACTCACTCATATACTATGTACTACACTGTGCGTTTCTTATATTCTAAGTTTTTCAGTGCAACTCACTCATATACTATGTACTACACTGTGCATTTCGTGTTATGCGGGTTTTTCAGTAAATTCTAAGTTTTTCAGTGCAACTCACTCATATACTATGTACTACACTGTGCGTTTCTTATTTTCTAAGTTTTTCAGTGCAACTCACTCATATACTATGTACTACACTGTCCGTTTCTTATATTATAAGTTTTTCAGTGCAACTCACTCATATACTATGTACTACACTGTGCGTTTCTAATTTTCTAAGTTTTTCAGTGCAACTCACTCATATACTATGTACTACACTGTGCGTTTCTTATATTCTAAGTTTTTCAGTGCAACTCACTCATATACTATGTACTACACTGTGCGTTTCTTATATTCTAAGTTTTTCAGTGCAACTCACTCATATACTATGTACTACACTGTGCATTTCGTGTAATGCGGGTTTTTCAGTAAATTCTAAGTTTTTCAGTGCAACTCACTCATATGCTATGTACTACACTGTGCGTTTCTTATATTCTAAGTTTTTCAGTTCAACTCACTCATATACTATGTACTACACTGTGCGTTTCTTATATTCTAAGTTTTTCAGTGCAACTCACTCATATACTATGTACTAAACTGTGCGTTTCTTATATTCTAAGTTTTTCAGTGCAACTCACTCATATACTATGTACTACACTGTGCGTTTCTTATATTCTAAGTTTTTCAGTGCAACTCACTCATATACTATGTACTACACTGTGCATTTCGTGTAATGCGGGTTTTTCAGTAAATTCTAAGTTTTTCAGTGCAACTCACTCATATACTATGTACTACACTGTGCGTTTCTTATATTCTAAGTTTTTCAGTGCAACTCACTCATATACTATGTACTACACTGTGCGTTTCTTATATTCTAAGTTTTTCAGTGCAACTCACTCATATACTATGTACTACACTGTGCATTTCTTATATTCTGTTTTTCAGTGCAACTCACTCATATACTATGTACTACACTGTGCGTTTCTTATTTTCTAAGTTTTTCAGTGCAACTCACTCATATACTATGTACTACACTGTGCGTTTCTTATATTCTAAGTTTTTAGTGCAACTCACTCATATACAATGTACTACACTGTGCATTTCGTCTAATGCGGGTTTTTCAGTAAATTCTAAGTTTTTCAGTGCAACTCACTCCTATACTATGTACTACACTGTGCGTTTCTTATATTCTAAGTTTTTCAGTGCAACTCACTCATACTATGTACTACACTGTGCGTTTCTTATATTCTAAGGTTTTCAGTGCAACTCACTCATATACTATGTACTACACTGTGCGTTTCTTATATTCTAAGGTTTTCAGTGCAACTCACTCATATACTATGTACTACACTGTGCGTTTCTTATATTCTAAGTTTTTCAGTGCAACTCACTCATATACTATGTACTACACTGTGCGTTTCTTATATTCTAAGTTTTTCAGTGCAACTCACTCATATACTATGTACTACACTGTGCATTTCGTGTAATGCGGGTATATCAGTAAATTCTAAGTTTTTCAGTGCAACTCACTCATATACTATGTACTACACTGTGCGTTTCTTATATTCTAAGTTTTTCAGTGCAACTCACTCATATACTATGTACTACACTGTGCGTTTCTTATATTCTAAGTTTTTCAGTGCAACTCACTCATATACTATGTACTACACTGTGCGTTTCTTATATTCTAAGTTTTTCAGTGCAACTCACTCATATACTATGTACTACACTGTGCATTTCGTGTAATGCGGGTTTTTCAGTAAATTCTAAGTTTTTCAGTGCAACTCACTCATATACTATGTACTACACTGTGCGTTTCTTATATTCTAAGTTTTTCAGTGCAACTCACTCATATACTATGTACTACACTGTGCGTTTCTTATATTCTAAGTTTTTCAGTGCAACTCACTCATATACTATGTACTACACTGTGCGTTTCTTATATTCTAAATTTTTCAGTGCAACTCACTCATATACTATGTACTACACTGTGCGTTTCGTGTAATGCGGGTTTTTCAGTAAATTCTATGTTTTTCAGTGCAACTCACTCATATACTATGTACTACACTGTGCGTTTCTTATATTCTAAGTTTTGCAGTGCAACTCACTCATATACTATGTACTACACTGTGCGTTTCTTATATTCTAAGTTTTTCAGTGCAACTCACTCATATACTATGTACTACACTGTGCGTTTCTTAAATTCTAAGTTTTCCAGTGCAACTCACTCATATACTATGTACTACACTGTGCGTTTCTTATATTCTAAGTTTTTCAGTGCAACTCACTCATATACTATGTACTACACTGTGCGTTTCTTATATTCTAAGTTTTTCAGTGCAACTCACTCATATACTATGTACTACACTGTGCATTTCGTGTAATGCGGGTTTTTCAGTAAATTCTAAGTTTTTCAGTGCAACTCACTCATATACTATGTACTACACTGTCCGTTTCTTATATTCTAAGTTTTTCAGTGCAACTCACTCATATACTATGTACTACACTGTGCGTTTCTTATATTCTAAGTTTTTCAGTGCAACTCACTCATATACTATGTACTACACTGTGCATTTCTTATATTGTAAGTTTTTCAGTGCAACTCACTCATATACTATGTACTACACTGTGCGTTTCTTATTTTCTAAGTTTTTCAGTGCAACTCACTCATATACTATGTACTACACTGTGCGTTTCTTATATTCTAAGTTTTTAGTGCAACTCACTCATATACTATGTACTACACTGTGCGTTTCTTATATTCTAAGTTTTTCAGGGCAACTCACTCATATACTATGTACTACACTGTGCGTTTCTTATATTCTAAATTTTTCAGTGCAACTCACTCATATACTATGTACTACACTGTGCGTTTCTTATATTCTAAGTTTTTCAGTGCAACTCACTCATATACTATGTACTACACTGTGCGTTTCTTATATTCTAAGTTTTTCAGTGCAACTCACTCATATACTATGTACTACACTGTGCATTTCGTGTAATGCGGGTTTTTCAGTAAATTCTAAGTTTTTCAGTGCAACTCACTCATATACTATGTACTACACTGTGCGTTTCTTATATTCTAAGTTTTTCAGTGCAACTCACTCATATACTATGTACTACACTGTGCGTTTCTTATATTCTAAGTTTTTCAGTGCAACTCACTCATATACTATGTACTACACTGTGCATTTCTTATATTCTGTTTTTCAGTGCAACTCACTCATATACTATGTACTACACTGTGCGTTTCTTATTTTCTAAGTTTTTCAGTGCAACTCACTCATATACTATGTACTACACTGTGCGTTTCTTATATTCTAAGTTTTTAGTGCAACTCACTCATATACAATGTACTACACTGTGCATTTCGTCTAATGCGGGTTTTTCAGTAAATTCTAAGTTTTTCAGTGCAACTCACTCATATACAATGTACTACACTGTGCATTTCGTCTAATGCGGGTTTTTCAGTAAATTCTAAGTTTTTCAGTGCAACTCACTCATATACAATGTACTACACTGTGCATTTCGTGTAATGCGGGTTTTTCAGTAAATTCTAAGTTTTTCAGTGCAACTCACTCCTATACTATGTACTACACTGTGCGTTTCTTATATTCTAAGTTTTTCAGTGCAACTCACTCATACTATGTACTACACTGTGCGTTTCTTATATTCTAAGGTTTTCAGTGCAACTCACTCATATACTATGTACTACACTGTGCGTTTCTTATATTCTAAGTTTTTCAGTGCAACTCACTCATATACTATGTACTACACTGTGTGTTTCTTATATTCTAAGTTTTTCAGTGCAACTCACTCATATACTATGTACTACACTGTGCATTTCTTATATTCTAAGTTTTTCAGTGTAACTCACTCATATACTATGTACTACACTGTGCGTTTCTTATATTCTAAGTTTTTCAGTGCAACTCACTCATATACTATGTACTACACTGTGCGTTTCTTATATTCTAAGTTTTTCAGTGCAACTCACTCATATACTATGTACTACACTGTGCATTTCGTGTAATGCGGGTATATCAGTAAATTCTAAGTTTTTCAGTGCAACTCACTCATATACTATGTACTACACTGTGCGTTTCTTATATTCTAAGTTTTTCAGTGCAACTCACTCATATACTATGTACTACACTGTGCGTTTCTTATATTCTAAGTTTTTCAGTGCAACTCACTCATATACTATGTACTACACTGTGCGTTTCTTATATTCTAAGTTTTTCAGTGCAACTCACTCATATACTATGTACTACACTGTGCGTTTCTTATATTCTAAGTTTTTCAGTGCAACTCACTCATATACTATGTACTACACTATGCGTTTCTTATATTCTAATATTTTCAGTGCAACTCACTCATATACTATGTACTACACTGTGCATTTCGTGTAATGCGGGTTTTTCAGTAAATTCTAAGTTTTTCAGTGCAACTCACTCATATACTATGTACTACACTGTGCGTTTCTTATATTCTAAGTTTTTCAGTGCAACTCACTCATATACTATGTACTACACTGTGCGTTTCTTATATTCTAAGTTTTTCAGTGCAACTCACTCATATACTATGTACTACACTGTGCGTTTCTTATATTCTAAATTTTTCAGTGCAACTCACTCATATACTATGTACTACACTGTGCGTTTCGTGTAATGCGGGTTTTTCAGTAAATTCTATGTTTTTCAGTGCAACTCACTCATATACTATGTACTACACTGTGCGTTTCTTATATTCTAAGTTTTGCAGTGCAACTCACTCATATACTATGTACTACACTGTGCGTTTCTTATATTCTAAGTTTTTCAGTGCAACTCACTCATATACTATGTACTACACTGTGCATTTCTTATATTCTAAGTTTTTCAGTGCAAGTCACTCATATACTATGTACTACACTGTGCGTTTCTTATTTTCTAAGTTTTTCAGTGCAACTCACTCATATACTATGTACTACACTGTGCGTTTCTTATATTCTAAGTTTTTAGTGCAACTCACTCATATACAATGTACTACACTGTGCATTTCGTCTAATGCGGGTTTTTCAGTAAATTCTAAGTTTTTCAGTGCAACTCACTCATATACAATGTACTACACTGTACATTTCGTCTAATGCGGGTTTTTCAGTAAATTCTAAGTTTTTCAGTGCAACTCACTCATATACAATGTACTACACTGTGCATTTCGTGTAATGCGGGTTTTTCTCTAAATTCTAAGTTTTTCAGTGCAACTCACTCCTATACTATGTACTACACTGTGCGTTTCTTATATTCTAAGTTTTTCAGTGCAACTCACTCATACTATGTACTACACTGTGCGTTTCTTATATTCTAAGGTTTTCAGTGCAACTCACTCATATACTATGTACTACACTGTGCGTTTCTTATATTCTAAGTTTTTCAGTGCAACTCACTCATATACTATGTACTACACTGTGTGTTTCTTATATTCTAAGTTTTTCAGTGCAACTCACTCATATACTATGTACTACACTGTGCATTTCTTATATTCTAAGTTTTTCAGTGCAACTCACTCATATACTATGTACTACACTGTGCGTTTCTTATATTCTAAGTTTTTCAGTGCAACTCACTCATATACTATGTACTACACTGTGCGTTTCTTATATTCTAAGTTTTTCAGTGCAACTCACTCATATACTATGTACTACACTGTGCATTTCGTGTAATGCGGGTATTTCAGTAAATTCTAAGTTTTTCAGTGCAACTCACTCATATACTATGTACTACACTGTGCGTTTCTTATATTCTAAGTTTTTCAGTGCAACTCACTCATATACTATGTACTACACTGTGCGTTTCTTATATTCTAAGTTTTTCAGTGCAACTCACTCATATACTATGTACTACACTGTGCGTTTCTTATATTCTAAGTTTTTCAGTGCAACTCACTCATATACTATGTACTACACTGTGCATTTCGTGTAATGCGGGTTTTTCAGTAAATTCTAAGTTTTTCAGTGCAACTCACTCATATACTTTGTACTACACTGTGCGTTTCTTATATTCGAAGTTTTTCAGTGCAACTCACTCATATACTATGTACTACACTGTGCGTTTCTTATATTCTAATTTTTCAGTGCAACTCACTCATATACTATGTACTACACTGTGCGTTTCTTATATTCTAAGTTTTTCAGTGCAACTCACTCATATACTATGTACTACACTGTGCGTTTCTTATATTCTAAGTTTTTCAGTGCAACTCACTCATATACTATGTACTACACTATGCGTTTCTTATATTCTAATATATTCAGTGCAACTCACTCATATACTATGTACTACACTGTGCATTTCGTGTAATGCGGGTTTTTCAGTAAATTCTAAGTTTTTCAGTGCAACTCACTCATATACTATGTACTACACTGTGCGTTTCTTATATTCTAAGTTTTTCAGTGCAACTCACTCATATACTATGTACTACACTGTGCGTTTCTTATATTCTAAGTTTTTCAGTGCAACTCACTCATATACTATGTACTACACTGTGCGTTTCTTATATTCTAAATTTTTCAGTGCAACTCACTCATATACTATGTACTACACTGTGCGTTTCGTGTAATGCGGGTTTTTCAGTAAATTCTATGTTTTTCAGTGCAACTCACTCATATACTATGTACTACACTGTGCGTTTCTTATATTCTAAGTTTTTCAGTGCAACTCACTCATATACTATGTACTACACTGTGCGTTTCTTAAATTCTAAGTTTTCCAGTGCAACTCACTCATATACTATGTACTACACTGTGCGTTTCTTATATTCTAAGTTTTTCAGTGCAACTCACTCATATACTATGTACTACACTGTGCGTTGCTTATATTCTAAGTTTTTCAGTTCAACTCACTCATATACTATGTACTACACTGTGCGTTTCTTATATTCTAAGTTTTTCAGTGCAACTCACTCATATACTATGTACTACACTGTGCGTTTCTATATTCTAAGTTTTTCAGTGCAACTCACTCATATACTATGTACTACACTGTGCGTTTCTTATATTCTAAGTTTTTCAGTGCAACTCACTCATATACTATGTACTACACTGTGCGTTTCTTATATTCTAAGTTTTTCAGTGCAACTCACTCATATACTATGTACTACACTGTGCATTTCGTGTAATGCGGGTTTTTCAGTAAATTCTAAGTTTTTCAGTGCAACTCACTCATATACTATGTACTACACTGTGCGTTTCTTATATTCTATGTTTTTCAGTGCAACTCACTCATATACTATGTACTACACTGTGCATTTCGTGTAATGCGGGTTTTTCAGTAAATTCTAAGTTTTTCAGTGCAACTCACTCATATACTATGTACTACACTGTGCGTTTCTTATATTCTATGTTTTTCAGTGCAACTCACTCATATACTATGTACTACACTGTGCGTTTCTTATTTTCTAAGTTTTTCAGTGCAACTCACTCATATACTATGTACTACACTGTGCGTTTCTTATATTCTAAGTTTTTAGTGCAACTCACTCATATACAATGTACTACACTGTGCATTTCGTCTAATGCGGGTTTTTCAGTAAATTCTAAGTTTTTCAGTGCAACTCACTCATATACAATGTACTACACTGTGCATTTCGTCTAATGCGGGTTTTTCAGTAAATTCTAAGTTTTTCAGTGCAACTCACTCATATACAATGTACTACACTGTGCATTTCGTGTAATGCGGGTTTTTCAGTAAATTCTAAGTTTTTCAGTGCAACTCACTCATATACTATGTACTACACTGTGCGTTTCTTATATTCTAAGTTTTTCAGTGCAACTCACTCATACTATGTACTACACTGTGCGTTTCTTATATTCTAAGGTTTTCAGTGCAACTCACTCATATACTATGTACTACACTGTGCGTTTCTTATATTCTAAGTTTTTCAGTGCAACTCACTCATATACTATGTACTACACTGTGTGTTTCTTATATTCTAAGTTTTTCAGTGCAACTCACTCATATACTATGTACTACACTGTGCATTTCTTATATTCTAAGTTTTTCAGTGCAACTCACTCATATACTATGTACTACACTGTGCGTTTCTTATATTCTAAGTTTTTCAGTGCAACTCACTCATATACTATGTACTACACTGTGCGTTTCTTATATTCTAAGTTTTTCAGTGCAACTCACTCATATACTATGTACTACACTGTGCATTTCGTGTAATGCGGGTATTTCAGTAAATTCTAAGTTTTTCAGTGCAACTCACTCATATACTATGTACTACACTGTGCGTTTCTTATATTCTAAGTTTTTCAGTGCAACTCACTCATATACTATGTACTACACTGTGCGTTTCTTATATTCTAAGTTTTTCAGTGCAACTCACTCATATACTATGTACTACACTGTGCGTTTCTTATATTCTAAGTTTTTCAGTGCAACTCACTCATATACTATGTACTACACTGTGCATTTCGTGTAATGCGGGTTTTTCAGTAAATTCTAAGTTTTTCAGTGCAACTCACTCATATACTATGTACTACACTGTGCGTTTCTTATATTCTAAGTTTTTCAGTGCAACTCACTCATATACTATGTACTACACTGTGCGTTTCTTATATTCTAAGTTTTTCAGTGCAACTCACTCATATACTATGTACTACACTGTGCGTTTCTTATATTCTAAGTTTTTCAGTGCAACTCACTCATATACTATGTACTACACTGTGCGTTTCTTATATTCTAAGTTTTTCAGTGCAACTCACTCATATACTATGTACTACACTATGCGTTTCTTATATTCTAATATTTTCAGTGCAACTCACTCATATACTATGTATTACACTGTGCATTTCGTGTAATGCGGGTTTTTCAGTAAATTCTAAGTTTTTCAGTGCAACTCACTCATATACTATGTACTACACTGTGCGTTTCTTATATTCTAAGTTTTTCAGTGCAACTCACTCATATACTATGTACTACACTGTGCGTTTCTTATATTCTAAGTTTTTCAGTGCAACTCACTCATATACTATGTACTACACTGTGCGTTTCTTATGTTCTAAGTTTTTCAGTGCAACTCACTCATATACTATGTACTACACTGTGCGTTTCGTTAATGCGGGTTTTTCAGTAAATTCTATGTTTTTCAGTGCAACTCACTCATATACTATGTACTACACTGTGCGTTTCTTATATTCTAAGTTTTTCAGTGCAACTCACTCATATACTATGTACTACACTGTGCGTTTCTTATATTCTAAGTTTTTCAGTGCAACTCACTCATATACTATGTACTACACTGTGCGTTTCTTAAATTCTAAGTTTTCCAGTGCAACTCACTCATATACTATGTACTACACTGTGCGTTTCTTATATTCTAAGTTTTTCAGTGCAACTCACTCATATACTATGTACTACACTGTGCGTTTCTTATATTCTAAGTTTTTCAGTGCAACTCACTCATATACTATGTACTACACTGTGCGTTTCTTATATTCTAAGTTTTTCAGTGCAACTCACTCATATACTATGTACTACACTGTGCGTTTCTTATATTCTAAGTTTTTCAGTGCAACTCACTCATATACTATGTACTACACTATGCGTTTCTTATATTCTAATATTTTCAGTGCAACTCACTCATATACTATGTATTACACTGTGCATTTCGTGTAATGCGGGTTTTTCAGTAAATTCTAAGTTTTTCAGTGCAACTCACTCATATACTATGTACTACACTGTGCGTTTCTTATATTCTAAGTTTTTCAGTGCAACTCACTCATATACTATGTACTACACTGTGCGTTTCTTATATTCTAAGTTTTTCAGTGCAACTCACTCATATACTATGTACTACACTGTGCGTTTCTTATGTTCTAAGTTTTTCAGTGCAACTCACTCATATACTATGTACTACACTGTGCGTTTCGTTAATGCGGGTTTTTCAGTAAATTCTATGTTTTTCAGTGCAACTCACTCATATACTATGTACTACACTGTGCGTTTCTTATATTCTAAGTTTTTCAGTGCAACTCACTCATATACTATGTACTACACTGTGCGTTTCTTATATTCTAAGTTTTTCAGTGCAACTCACTCATATACTATGTACTACACTGTGCGTTTCTTAAATTCTAAGTTTTCCAGTGCAACTCACTCATATACTATGTACTACACTGTGCGTTTCTTATATTCTAAGTTTTTCAGTGCAACTCACTCATATACTATGTACTACACTGTGCGTTTCTTATATTCTAAGTTTTTCAGTGCAACTCACTCATATACTATGTACTACACTGTGCGTTGCTTATATTCTAAGTTTTTCAGTGCAACTCACTCATATACTATGTACTACACTGTGCGTTTCTTAAATTCTAAGTTTTTCAGTGCAACTCACTCATATACTATGTACTACACTGTGCATTTCGTGTAATGCGGGTTTTTCAGTAAATTCTAAGTTTTTCAGTGCAACTCACTCATATACTATGTACTACACTGTGCGTTTCTTATATTCTATGTTTTTCAGTGCAACTCACTCATATACTATGTACTACACTGTGCATTTCGTGTAATGCGGGTTTTTCAGTAAATTCTAAGTTTTTCAGTGCAACTCACTCATATACTATGTACTACACTGTGCGTTTCTTATATTCTATGTTTTTCTGTGCAACTCACTCATATACTATGTACTACACTGTGCGTTTCTTATTTTCTAAGTTTTTCAGTGCAACTCACTCATATACTATGTACTACACTGTGCGTTTCTTATATTCTAAGTTTTTAGTGCAACTCACTCATATACAATGTACTACACTGTGCATTTCGTCTAATGCGGGTTTTTCAGTAAATTCTAAGTTTTTCAGTGCAACTCACTCATATACAATGTACTACACTGTGCATTTCGTCTAATGCGGATTTTCAGTAAATTCTAAGTTTTTCAGTGCAACTCACTCATATACAATGTACTACACTGTGCATTTCGTGTAATGCGGGTTTTTCAGTAAATTCTAAGTTTTTCAGTGCAACTCACTCATATACTATGTACTACACTGTGCGTTTCTTATATTCTAAGTTTTTCAGTGCAACTCACTCATACTATGTACTACACTGTGCGTTTCTTATATTCTAAGGTTTTCAGTGCAACTCACTCATATACTATGTACTACACTGTGCGTTTCTTATATTCTAAGTTTTTCAGTGCAACTCACTCATATACTATGTACTACACTGTGTGTTTCTTATATTCTAAGTTTTTCAGTGCAACTCACTCATATACTATGTACTACACTGTGCATTTCTTATATTCTAAGTTTTTCAGTGCAACTCACTCATATACTATGTACTACACTGTGCGTTTCTTATATTCTAAGTTTTTCAGTGCAACTCACTCATATACTATGTACTACACTGTGCGTTTCTTATATTCTAAGTTTTTCAGTGCAACTCACTCATATACTATGTACTACACTGTGCATTTCGTGTAATGCGGGTATTTCAGTAAATTCTAAGTTTTTCAGTGCAACTCACTCATATACTATGTACTACACTGTGCGTTTCTTATATTCTAAGTTTTTCAGTGCAACTCACTCATATACTATGTACTACACTGTGCGTTTCTTATATTCTAAGGTTTTCAGTGCAACTCACTCATATACTATGTACTACACTGTGCATTTCGTGTAATGCGGGTTTTTCAGTAAATTCTAAGTTTTTCAGTGCAACTCACTCATATACTATGTACTACACTGTGCGTTTCTTATATTCTAAGTTTTTCAGTGCAACTCACTCATATACTATGTACTACACTGTGCGTTTCTTATATTCTAAGTTTTTCAGTGCAACTCACTCATATACTATGTACTACACTGTGCGTTTCTTATATTCTAAGTTTTTCAGTGCAACTCACTCATATACTATGTACTACACTGTGCGTTTCTTATATTCTAAGTTTTTCAGTGCAACTCACTCATATACTATGTACTACACTATGCGTTTCTTATATTCTAATATTTTCAGTGCAACTCACTCATATACTATGTATTACACTGTGCATTTCGTGTAATGCGGGTTTTTCAGTAAATTCTAAGTTTTTCAGTGCAACTCACTCATATACTATGTACTACACTGTGCGTTTCTTATATTCTAAGTTTTTCAGTGCAACTCACTCATATACTATGTACTACACTGTGCGTTTCTTATATTCTAAGTTTTTCAGTGCAACTCACTCATATACTATGTACTACACTGTGCGTTTCTTATGTTCTAAGTTTTTCAGTGCAACTCACTCATATAGTATGTACTACACTGTGCGTTTCGTTAATGCGGGTTTTTCAGTAAATTCTATGTTTTTCAGTGCAACTCACTCATATACTATGTACTACACTGTGCGTTTCTTATATTCTACGTTTTTCAGTGCAACTCACTCATATACTATGTACTACACTGTGCGTTTCTTATATTCTAAGTTTTTCAGTGCAACTCACTCATATACTATGTACTACACTGTGCATTTCTTAAATTCTAAGTTTTCCAGTGCAACTCACTCATATACTATGTACTACACTGTGCGTTTCTTATATTCTAAGTTTTTCAGTGCAACTCACTCATATACTATGTACTACACTGTGCGTTTCTTATATTCTAAGTTTTTCAGTGCAACTCACTCATATACTATGTACTACACTGTGCGTTGCTTATATTCTAAGTTTTTCAGTGCAACTCACTCATATACTATGTACTACACTGTGCGTTTCTTATATTCTAAGTTTTTCAGTGCAACTCACTCATATACTATGTACTACACTGTGCGTTTCTTATTTTCTAAGTTTTTCAGTGCAACTCACTCATATACTATGTACTACACTGTGCGTTTCTTATATTCTAAGTTTTTCAGTGCAACTCACTCATATACTATGTACTACACTGTGCGTTTCTTATATTCTAAGTTTTTCAGTGCAACTCACTCATATACTATGTACTACACTGTGCGTTTCTATTTCTAAGTTTTTCAGTGCAACTCACTCATATACTATGTACTACACTGTGCGTTTCTTATATTCTAAGTTTTTCAGTGCAACTCACTCATATACTATGTACTACACTGTGCGTTTCTTATATTCTAAGTTTTTCAGTGCAACTCACTCATATACTATGTACTACACTGTGCATTTCGTGTAATGCGGGTTTTTCAGTAAATTCTAAGTTTTTCAGTGCAACTCACTCATATACTATGTACTACACTGTGCGTTTCTTATATTCTATGTTTTTCAGTGCAACTCACTCATATACTATGTACTACACTGTGCGTTTCTTATATTCTAAGTTTTTCAGTGCAACTCACTCATATACTATGTACTACACTGTGCGTTGCTTATATTCTAAGTTTTTCAGTGCAACTCACTCATATACTATGTACTACACTGTGCGTTTCTTAAATTCTAAGTTTTTCAGTGCAACTCACTCATATACTATGTACTACACTGTGCGTTTCTTATATTCTAAGTTTTTCAGTGCAACTCACTCATATACTATGTACTACACTGTGCGTTTCTTATTTTCTAAGTTTTTCAGTGCAACTCACTCATATACTATGTACTACACTGTGCGTTTCTTATATTCTAAGTTTTTCAGTGCAACTCACTCATATACTATGTACTACACTGTGCGTTTCTTATATTCTAAGTTTTTCAGTGCAACTCACTCATATACTATGTACTACACTGTGCGTTTCTCTATTCTAAGTTTTTCAGTGCAACTCACTCATATACTATGTACTACACTGTGCGTTTCTTATATTCTAAGTTTTTCAGTGCAACTCACTCATATACTATGTACTACACTGTGCGTTTCTTATATTCTAAGTTTTTCAGTGCAACTCACTCATATACTATGTACTACACTGTGCATTTCGTGTAATGCGGGTTTTTCAGTAAATTCTAAGTTTTTCAGTGCAACTCACTCATATACTATGTACTACACTGTGCGTTTCTTATATTCTATGTTTTTTAGTGCAACTCACTCATATACTATGTACTACACTGTGCGTTTCTTATATTCTAAGTTTTTCAGTGAAACTCACTCATATACTATGTACTACACTGTGCGTTTCTTATATTCTAAGTTTTTCAGTGCAACTCACTCATATACTATGTACTACACTGTGCGTTTCTTATATTCTAAGTTTTTCAGTGCAACTCACTCATATACTATGTACTACACTGTGCGTTTCTTATATTCTAAGTTTTTCAGTGCAACTCACTCATATACTATGTACTACACTGTGCATTTCGTGTAATGCGGGTTTTTCAGTAAATTCTAAGTTTTTCAGTGCAACTCACTCATATACTATGTACTACACTGTGCGTTTCTTATATTCTATGTTTCTCAGTGCAACTCACTCATATACTATGTACTACACTGTGCGTTTCTTATATTCTAAGTTTTTCAGTGCAACTCACTCATATACTATGTACTACACTGTGCGTTTCTTATATTCTAAGTTTTTCAGTGTAACTCACTCATATACTATGTACTACACTGTGCGTTTCTTATATTCTAAGTTTTTCAGTGCAACTCACTCATATACTATGTACTACAATGTGCGTTTCTTATATTCTAAGTTTTTCAGTGCAACTCACTCATATACTATGTACTACACTGTGCGTTTCTTATATTCTAAGTTTTTCAGTGCAACTCACTCATATACTATGTACTACACTGTGCGTTTCTTATATTCTAAGTTTTTCAGTGCAACTCACTCATATACTATGTACTACACTATGCGTTTCTATATTCTAAGTTTTTCAGTGCAACTCACTCATATACTATGTACTACACTGTGCGTTTCTTATATTCTAAGTTTTTCAGTGCAACTCACTCATACTATGTACTACACTGTGCGTTCCTTATATTCTAAGGTTTTCAGTGCAACTCACTCATATACTATGTACTACACTGTGCGTTTCTTATATTCTAAGTTTTTCAGTGCAACTCACTCATATACTATGTACTACACTGTGTGTTTCTTATATTCTAAGTTTTTAAGTGCAACTCACTCATATACTATGTACTACACTGTGCATTTCTTATATTCTAAGTTTTTCAGTGCAACTCACTCATATACTATGTACTACACTGTGCGTTTCTTATATTCTAAGTTTTTCAGTGCAACTCACTCATATACTATGTACTACACTGTGCGTTTCTTATATTCTAAGTTTTTCAGTGCAACTCACTCATATACTATGTACTACACTGTGCATTTCGTGTAATGCGGGTTTTTCAGTAAATTCTAAGTTTTTCAGTGCAACTCACTCATATACTATGTACTACACTGTGCGTTTCTTATATTCTAAGTTTTTCAGTGCAACTCACTCATATACTATGTACTACACTGTGCGTTTCTTATATTCTAAGTTTTTCAGTGCAACTCACTCATATACTATGTACTACACTGTGCGTTTCTTATATTCTAAGTTTTTCAGTGCAACTCACTCATATACTATGTACTACACTGTGCGTTTCTTATATTCTAAGTTTTTCAGTGCAACTCACTCATATACTATGTACTACACTGTGCGTTTCTCTATTCTAAGTTTTTCAGTGCAACTCACTCATATACTATGTACTACACTGTGCGTTTCTTATATTCTAAGTTTTTCAGTGCAACTCACTCATATACTATGTACTACACTGTGCGTTTCTTATATTCTAAGTTTTTCAGTGCAACTCACTCATATACTATGTACTACACTGTGCATTTCGTGTAATGCGGGTTTTTCAGTAAATTCTAAGTTTTTCAGTGCAACTCACTCATATACTATGTACTACACTGTGCGTTTCTTATATTCTATGTTTTTTAGTGCAACTCACTCATATACTATGTACTACACTGTGCGTTTCTTATATTCTAAGTTTTTCAGTGAAACTCACTCATATACTATGTACTACACTGTGCGTTTCTTATATTCTAAGTTTTTCAGTGCAACTCACTCATATACTATGTACTACACTGTGCGTTTCTTATATTCTAAGTTTTTCAGTGCAACTCACTCATATACTATGTACTACACTGTGCGTTTCTTATATTCTAAGTTTTTCAGTGCAACTCACTCATATACTATGTACTACACTGTGCATTTCGTGTAATGCGGGTTTTTCAGTAAATTCTAAGTTTTTCAGTGCAACTCACTCATATACTATGTACTACACTGTGCGTTTCTTATATTCTATGTTTCTCAGTGCAACTCACTCATATACTATGTACTACACTGTGCGTTTCTTATATTCTAAGTTTTTCAGTGCAACTCACTCATATACTATGTACTACACTGTGCGTTTCTTATATTCTAAGTTTTTCAGTGTAACTCACTCATATACTATGTACTACACTGTGCGTTTCTTATATTCTAAGTTTTTCAGTGCAACTCACTCATATACTATGTACTACAATGTGCGTTTCTTATATTCTAAGTTTTTCAGTGCAACTCACTCATATACTATGTACTACACTGTGCGTTTCTTATATTCTAAGTTTTTCAGTGCAACTCACTCATATACTATGTACTACACTGTGCGTTTCTTATATTCTAAGTTTTTCAGTGCAACTCACTCATATACTATGTACTACACTATGCGTTTCTATATTCTAAGTTTTTCAGTGCAACTCACTCATATACTATGTACTACACTGTGCGTTTCTTATATTCTAAGTTTTTCAGTGCAACTCACTCATACTATGTACTACACTGTGCGTTCCTTATATTCTAAGGTTTTCAGTGCAACTCACTCATATACTATGTACTACACTGTGCGTTTCTTATATTCTAAGTTTTTCAGTGCAACTCACTCATATACTATGTACTACACTGTGTGTTTCTTATATTCTAAGTTTTTAAGTGCAACTCACTCATATACTATGTACTACACTGTGCATTTCTTATATTCTAAGTTTTTCAGTGCAACTCACTCATATACTATGTACTACACTGTGCGTTTCTTATATTCTAAGTTTTTCAGTGCAACTCACTCATATACTATGTACTACACTGTGCGTTTCTTATATTCTAAGTTTTTCAGTGCAACTCACTCATATACTATGTACTACACTGTGCATTTCGTGTAATGCGGGTTTTTCAGTAAATTCTAAGTTTTTCAGTGCAACTCACTCATATACTATGTACTACACTGTGCGTTTCTTATATTCTAAGTTTTTCAGTGCAACTCACTCATATACTATGTACTACACTGTGCGTTTCTTATATTCTAAGTTTTTCAGTGCAACTCACTCATATACTATGTACTACACTGTGCGTTTCTTATATTCTAAGTTTTTCAGTGCAACTCACTCATATACTATGTACTACACTGTGCGTTTCTTATATTCTAAGTTTTTCAGTGCAACTCACTCATATACTATGTACTACACTATGCGTTTCTTATATTCTAATATTTTCAGTGCAACTCACTCATATACTATGTATTACACTGTGCATTTCGTGTAATGCGGGTTTTTCAGTAAATTCTAAGTTTTTCAGTGCAACTCACTCATATACTATGTACTACACTGTGCGTTTCTTATATTCTAAGTTTTTCAGTGCAACTCACTCATATACTATGTACTACACTGTGCGTTTCTTATATTCTAAGTTTTTCAGTGCAACTCACTCATATACTATGTACTACACTGTGCGTTTCTTATGTTCTAAGTTTTTCAGTGCAACTCACTCATATACTATGTACTACACTGTGCATTTCGTTAATGCGGGTTTTTCAGTAAATTCTATGTTTTTCAGTGCAACTCACTCATATACTATGTACTACACTGTGCGTTTCTTATATTCTAAGTTTTTCAGTGCAACTCACTCATATACTATGTACTACACTGTGCGTTTCTTATATTCTAAGTTTTTCAGTGCAACTCACTCATATACTATGTACTACACTGTGCGTTTCTTAAATTCTAAGTTTTCCAGTGCAACTCACTCATATACTATGTACTACACTGTGCGTTTCTTATATTCTAAGTTTTTCAGTGCAACTCACTCATATACTATGTACTACACTGTGCGTTTCTTATATTCTAAGTTTTTCAGTGCAACTCACTCATATACTATGTACTACACTGTGCGTTGCTTATATTCTAAGTTTTTCAGTGCAACTCACTCATATACTATGTACTACACTGTGCGTTTCTTAAATTCTAAGTTTTTCAGTGCAACTCACTCATATACTATGTACTACACTGTGCATTTCGTGTAATGCGGGTTTTTCAGTAAATTCTAAGTTTTTCAGTGCAACTCACTCATATACTATGTACTACACTGTGCGTTTCTTATATTCTATGTTTTTCAGTGCAACTCACTCATATACTATGTACTACACTGTGCATTTCGTGTAATGCGGGTTTTTCAGTAAATTCTAAGTTTTTCAGTGCAACTCACTCATATACTATGTACTACACTGTGCGTTTCTTATATTCTATGTTTTTCTGTGCAACTCACTCATATACTATGTACTACACTGTGCGTTTCTTATTTTCTAAGTTTTTCAGTGCAACTCACTCATATACTATGTACTACACTGTGCGTTTCTTATATTCTAATTTTTTAGTGCAACTCACTCATATACAATGTACTACACTGTGCATTTCGTCTAATGCGGGTTTTTCAGTAAATTCTAAGTTTTTCAGTGCAACTCACTCATATACAATGTACTACACTGTGCATTTCGTCTAATGCGGGTTTTTCAGTAAATTCTAAGTTTTTCAGTGCAACTCACTCATATACAATGTACTACACTGTGCATTTCGTGTAATGCGGGTTTTTCAGTAAATTCTAAGTTTTTCAGTGCAACTCACTCATATACTATGTACTACACTGTGCGTTTCTTATATTCTAAGTTTTTCAGTGCAACTCACTCATACTATGTACTACACTGTGCGTTTCTTATATTCTAAGGTTTTCAGTGCAACTCACTCATATACTATGTACTACACTGTGCGTTTCTTATATTCTAAGTTTTTCAGTGCAACTCACTCATATACTATGTACTACACTGTGTGTTTCTTATATTCTAAGTTTTTCAGTGCAACTCACTCATATACTATGTACTACACTGTGCATTTCTTATATTCTAAGTTTTTCAGTGCAACTCACTCATATACTATGTACTACACTGTGCGTTTCTTATATTCTAAGTTTTTCAGTGCAACTCACTCATATACTATGTACTACACTGTGCGTTTCTTATATTCTAAGTTTTTCAGTGCAACTCACTCATATACTATGTACTACACTGTGCATTTCGTGTAATGCGGGTATTTCAGTAAATTCTAAGTTTTTCAGTGCAACTCACTCATATACTATGTACTACACTGTGCGTTTCTTATATTCTAAGTTTTTCAGTGCAACTCACTCATATACCATGTACTACACTGTGCCTTTCTTATATTCTAAGTTTTTCAGTGCAACTCACTCATATACTATGTACTACACTGTGCGTTTCTTATATTCTAAGTTTTTCAGTGCAACTCACTCATATACTATGTACTACACTGTGCATTTCGTGTAATGCGGGTTTTTCAGTAAATTCTAAGTTTTTCAGTGCAACTCACTCATATACTATGTACTACACTGTGCGTTTCTTATATTCTAAGTTTTTCAGTGCAACTCACTCATATACTATGTACTACACTGTGCGTTTCTTATATTCTAAGTTTTTCAGTGCAACTCACTCATATACTATGTACTACACTGTGCGTTTCTTATATTCTAAGTTTTTCAGTGCAACTCACTCATATACTATGTACTACACTGTGCGTTTCTTATATTCTAAGTTTTTCAGTGCAACTCACTCATATACTATGTACTACACTATGCGTTTCTTATATTCTAATATTTTCAGTGCAACTCACTCATATACTATGTATTACACTGTGCATTTCGTGTAATGCGGGTTTTTCAGTAAATTCTAAGTTTTTCAGTGCAACTCACTCATATACTATGTACTACACTGTGCGTTTCTTATATTCTAAGTTTTTCAGTGCAACTCACTCATATACTATGTACTACACTGTGCGTTTCTTATATTCTAAGTTTTTCAGTGCAACTCACTCATATACTATGTACTACACTGTGCGTTTCTTATGTTCTAAGTTTTTCAGTGCAACTCACTCATATACTATGTACTACACTGTGCGTTTCGTTAATGCGGGTTTTTCAGTAAATTCTATGTTTTTCAGTACAACTCACTCATATACTATGTACTACACTGTGCGTTTCTTATATTCTACGTTTTTCAGTGCAACTCACTCATATACTATGTACTACACTGTGCGTTTCTTATATTCTAAGTTTTTCAGTGCAACTCACTCATATACTATGTACTACACTGTGCGTTTCTTAAATTCTAAGTTTTCCAGTGCAACTCACTCATATACTATGTACTACACTGTGCGTTTCTTATATTCTAAGTTTTTCAGTGCAACTCACTCATATACTATGTACTACACTGTGCGTTTCTTATATTCTAAGTTTTTCAGTGCAACTCACTCATATACTATGTACTACACTGTGCGTTTCTTATATTCTAAGTTTTTCAGTGCAACTCACTCATATACTATGTACTACACTGTGCATTTCGTGTAATGCGGGTATTTCAGTAAATTCTAAGTTTTTCAGTGCAACTCACTCATATACTATGTACTACACTGTGCGTTTCTTATATTCTAAGTTTTTCAGTGCAACTCACTCATATACCATGTACTACACTGTGCGTTTCTTATATTCTAAGTTTTTCAGTGCAACTCACTCATATACTATGTACTACACTGTGCGTTTCTTATATTCTAAGTTTTTCAGTGCAACTCACTCATATACTATGTACTACACTGTGCATTTCGTGTAATGCGGGTTTTTCAGTAAATTCTAAGTTTTTCAGTGCAACTCACTCATATACTATGTACTACACTGTGCGTTTCTTATATTCTAAGTTTTTCAGTGCAACTCACTCATATACTATGTACTACACTGTGCGTTTCTTATATTCTAAGTTTTTCAGTGCAACTCACTCATATACTATGTACTACACTGTGCGTTTCTTATATTCTAAGTTTTTCAGTGCAACTCACTCATATACTATGTACTACACTGTGCGTTTCTTATATTCTAAGTTTTTCAGTGCAACTCACTCATATACTATGTACTACACTATGCGTTTCTTATATTCTAATATTTTCAGTGCAACTCACTCATATACTATGTATTACACTGTGCATTTCGTGTAATGCGGGTTTTTCAGTAAATTCTAAGTTTTTCAGTGCAACTCACTCATATACTATGTACTACACTGTGCGTTTCTTATATTCTAAGTTTTTCAGTGCAACTCACTCATATACTATGTACTACACTGTGCGTTTCTTATATTCTAAGTTTTTCAGTGCAACTCACTCATATACTATGTACTACACTGTGCGTTTCTTATGTTCTAAGTTTTTCAGTGCAACTCACTCATATAGTATGTACTACACTGTGCGTTTCGTTAATGCGGGTTTTTCAGTAAATTCTATGTTTTTCAGTGCAACTCACTCATATACTATGTACTACACTGTGCGTTTCTTATATTCTACGTTTTTCAGTGCAACTCACTCATATACTATGTACTACACTGTGCGTTTCTTATATTCTAAGTTTTTCAGTGCAACTCACTCATATACTATGTACTACACTGTGCGTTTCTTAAATTCTAAGTTTTCCAGTGCAACTCACTCATATACTATGTACTACACTGTGCGTTTCTTATATTCTAAGTTTTTCAGTGCAACTCACTCATATACTATGTACTACACTGTGCGTTTCTTATATTCTAAGTTTTTCAGTGCAACTCACTCATATACTATGTACTACACTGTGCGTTGCTTATATTCTAAGTTTTTCAGTGCAACTCACTCATATACTATGTACTACACTGTGCGTTTCTTATATTCTAAGTTTTTCAGTGCAACTCACTCATATACTATGTACTACACTGTGCGTTTCTTATTTTCTAAGTTTTTCAGTGCAACTCACTCATATACTATGTACTACACTGTGCGTTTCTTATATTCTAAGTTTTTCAGTGCAACTCACTCATATACTATGTACTACACTGTGCGTTTCTTATATTCTAAGTTTTTCAGTGCAACTCACTCATATACTATGTACTACACTGTGCGTTTCTATTTCTAAGTTTTTCAGTGCAACTCACTCATATACTATGTACTACACTGTGCGTTTCTTATATTCTAAGTTTTTCAGTGCAACTCACTCATATACTATGTACTACACTGTGCGTTTCTTATATTCTAAGTTTTTCAGTGCAACTCACTCATATACTATGTACTACACTGTGCATTTCGTGTAATGCGGGTTTTTCAGTAAATTCTAAGTTTTTCAGTGCAACTCACTCATATACTATGTACTACACTGTGCGTTTCTTATATTCTATGTTTTTCAGTGCAACTCACTCATATACTATGTACTACACTGTGCGTTTCTTATATTCTAAGTTTTTCAGTGCAACTCACTCATATACTATGTACTACACTGTGCGTTTCTTAAATTCTAAGTTTTTCAGTGCAACTCACTCATATACTATGTACTACACTGTGCGTTTCTTATATTCTAAGTTTTTCAGTGCAACTCACTCATATACTATGTACTACACTGTGCGTTTCTTATTTTCTAAGTTTTTCAGTGCAACTCACTCATATACTATGTACTACACTGTGCGTTTCTTATATTCTAAGTTTTTCAGTGCAACTCACTCATATACTATGTACTACACTGTGCGTTTCTTATATTCTAAGTTTTTCAGTGCAACTCACTCATATACTATGTACTACACTGTGCGTTTCTCTATTCTAAGTTTTTCAGTGCAACTCACTCATATACTATGTACTACACTGTGCGTTTCTTATATTCTAAGTTTTTCAGTGCAACTCACTCATATACTATGTACTACACTGTGCGTTTCTTATATTCTAAGTTTTTCAGTGCAACTCACTCATATACTATGTACTACACTGTGCATTTCGTGTAATGCGGGTTTTTCAGTAAATTCTAAGTTTTTCAGTGCAACTCACTCATATACTATGTACTACACTGTGCGTTTCTTATATTCTATGTTTTTTAGTGCAACTCACTCATATACTATGTACTACACTGTGCGTTTCTTATATTCTAAGTTTTTCAGTGAAACTCACTCATATACTATGTACTACACTGTGCGTTTCTTATATTCTAAGTTTTTCAGTGCAACTCACTCATATACTATGTACTACACTGTGCGTTTCTTATATTCTAAGTTTTTCAGTGCAACTCACTCATATACTATGTACTACAATGTGCGTTTCTTATATTCTAAGATTTTCAGTGCAACTCACTCATATACTATGTACTACACTGTGCATTTCGTGTAATGCGGGTTTTTCAGTAAATTCTAAGTTTTTCAGTGCAACTCACTCATATACTATGTACTACACTGTGCGTTTCTTATATTCTATGTTTCTCAGTGCAACTCACTCATATACTATGTACTACACTGTGCGTTTCTTATATTCTAAGTTTTTCAGTGCAACTCACTCATATACTATGTACTACACTGTGCGTTTCTTATATTCTAAGTTTTTCAGTGCAACTCACTCATATACTATGTACTACACTGTGCGTTTCTTATATTCTAAGTTTTTCAGTGCAACTCACTCATATACTATGTACTACAATGTGCGTTTCTTATATTCTAAGTTTTTCAGTGCAACTCACTCATATACTATGTACTACACTGTGCGTTTCTTATATTCTAAATTTTTCAGTGCAACTCACTCATATACTATGTACTACACTGTGCGTTTCTTATATTCTAAGTTTTTCAGTGCAACTCACTCATATACTATGTACTACACTGTGCGTTTCTATATTCTAAGTTTTTCAGTGCAACTCACTCATATACTATGTACTACACTGTGCGTTTCTTATATTCTAAGTTTTTCAGTGCAACTCACTCATATACTATGTACTACACTGTGCGTTTCTTATATTCTAAGTTTTTCAGTGCAACTCACTCATATACTATGTACTACACTGTGCATTTCGTGTAATGCGGGTTTTTCAGTAAATTCTAAGTTTTTCAGTGCAACTCACTCATATACTATGTACTACACTGTGCGTTTCTTATATTCTATGTTTTTCAGTGCAACTCACTCATATACTATGTACTACACTGTGCATTTCGTGTAATGCGGGTTTTTCAGTAAATTCTAAGTTTTTCAGTGCAACTCACTCATATACTATGTACTACACTGTGCGTTTCTTATATTCTATGTTTTTCTGTGCAACTCACTCATATACTATGTACTACACTGTGCGTTTCTTATTTTCTAAGTTTTTCAGTGCAACTCACTCATATACTATGTACTACACTGTGCGTTTCTTATATTCTAAGTTTTTAGTGCAACTCACTCATATACAATGTACTACACTGTGCATTTCGTCTAATGCGGGTTTTTCAGTAAATTCTAAGTTTTTCAGTGCAACTCACTCATATACAATGTACTACACTGTGCATTTCGTCTAATGCGGGTTTTTCAGTAAATTCTAAGTTTTTCAGTGCAACTCACTCATATACAATGTACTACACTGTGCATTTCGTGTAATGCGGGTTTTTCAGTAAATTCTAAGTTTTTCAGTGCAACTCACTCATATATTATGTACTACACTGTGCGTTTCTTATATTCTAAGTTTTTCAGTGCAACTCACTCATATACTATGTACTACACTGTGTGTTTCTTATATTCTAAGTTTTTCAGTGCAACTCACTCATATACTATGTACTACACTGTGCATTTCTTATATTCTAAGTTTTTCAGTGCAACTCACTCATATACTATGTACTACACTGTGCGTTTCTTATATTCTAAGTTTTTCAGTGCAACTCACTCATATACTATGTACTACACTGTGCGTTTCTTATATTCTAAGTTTTTCAGTGCAACTCACTCATATACTATGTACTACACTGTGCATTTCGTGTAATGCGGGTATTTCAGTAAATTCTAAGTTTTTCAGTGCAACTCACTCATATACTATGTACTACACTGTGCGTTTCTTATATTCTAAGTTTTTCAGTGCAACTCACTCATATACCATGTACTACACTGTGCGTTTCTTATATTCTAAGTTTTTCAGTGCAACTCACTCATATACTATGTACTACACTGTGCGTTTCTTATATTCTAAGTTTTTCAGTGCAACTCACTCATATACTATGTACTACACTGTGCATTTCGTGTAATGCGGGTTTTTCAGTAAATTCTAAGTTTTTCAGTGCAACTCACTCATATACTATGTACTACACTGTGCGTTTCTTATATTCTAAGTTTTTCAGTGCAACTCACTCATATACTATGTACTACACTGTGCGTTTCTTATATTCTAAGTTTTTCAGTGCAACTCACTCATATACTATGTACTACACTGTGCGTTTCTTATATTCTAAGTTTTTCAGTGCAACTCACTCATATACTATGTACTACACTGTGCGTTTCTTATATTCTAAGTTTTTCAGTGCAACTCACTCATATACTATGTACTACACTATGCGTTTCTTATATTCTAATATTTTCAGTGCAACTCACTCATATACTATGTATTACACTGTGCATTTCGTGTAATGCGGGTTTTTCAGTAAATTCTAAGTTTTTCAGTGCAACTCACTCATATACTATGTACTACACTGTGCGTTTCTTATATTCTAAGTTTTTCAGTGCAACTCACTCATATACTATGTACTACACTGTGCGTTTCTTATATTCTAAGTTTTTCAGTGCAACTCACTCATATACTATGTACTACACTGTGCATTTCGTGTAATGCGGGTTTTTCAGTAAATTCTAAGTTTTTCAGTGCAACTCACTCATATACTATGTACTACACTGTGCGTTTCTTATATTCTATGTTTTTCAGTGCAACTCACTCATATACTATGTACTACACTGTGCATTTCGTGTAATGCGGGTTTTTCAGTAAATTCTAAGTTTTTCAGTGCAACTCACTCATATACTATGTACTACACTGTGCGTTTCTTATATTCTATGTTTTTCTGTGCAACTCACTCATATACTATGTACTACACTGTGCGTTTCTTATTTTCTAAGTTTTTCAGTGCAACTCACTCATATACTATGTACTACACTGTGCGTTTCTTATATTCTAAGTTTTTAGTGCAACTCACTCATATACAATGTACTACACTGTGCATTTCGTCTAATGCGGGTTTTTCAGTAAATTCTAAGTTTTTCAGTGCAACTCACTCATATACAATGTACTACACTGTGCATTTCGTCTAATGCGGGTTTTTCAGTAAATTCTAAGTTTTTCAGTGCAACTCACTCATATACAATGTACTACACTGTGCATTTCGTGTAATGCGGGTTTTTCAGTAAATTCTAAGTTTTTCAGTGCAACTCACTCATATACTATGTACTACACTGTGCGTTTCTTATATTCTAAGTTTTTCAGTGCAACTCACTCATATACTATGTACTACACTGTGTGTTTCTTATATTCTAAGTTTTTCAGTGCAACTCACTCATATACTATGTACTACACTGTGCATTTCTTATATTCTAAGTTTTTCAGTGCAACTCACTCATATACTATGTACTACACTGTGCGTTTCTTATATTCTAAGTTTTTCAGTGCAACTCACTCATATACTATGTACTACACTGTGCGTTTCTTATATTCTAAGTTTTTCAGTGCAACTCACTCATATACTATGTACTACACTGTGCATTTCGTGTAATGCGGGTATTTCAGTAAATTCTAAGTTTTTCAGTGCAACTCACTCATATACTATGTACTACACTGTGCGTTTCTTATATTCTAAGTTTTTCAGTGCAACTCACTCATATACCATGTACTACACTGTGCGTTTCTTATATTCTAAGTTTTTCAGTGCAACTCACTCATATACTATGTACTACACTGTGCGTTTCTTATATTCTAAGTTTTTCAGTGCAACTCACTCATATACTATGTACTACACTGTGCATTTCGTGTAATGCGGGTTTTTCAGTAAATTCTAAGTTTTTCAGTGCAACTCACTCATATACTATGTACTACACTGTGCGTTTCTTATATTCTAAGTTTTTCAGTGCAACTCACTCATATACTATGTACTACACTGTGCGTTTCTTATATTCTAAGTTTTTCAGTGCAACTCACTCATATACTATGTACTACACTGTGCGTTTCTTATATTCTAAGTTTTTCAGTGCAACTCACTCATATACTATGTACTACACTGTGCGTTTCTTATATTCTAAGTTTTTCAGTGCAACTCACTCATATACTATGTACTACACTATGCGTTTCTTATATTCTAATATTTTCAGTGCAACTCACTCATATACTATGTATTACACTGTGCATTTCGTGTAATGCGGGTTTTTCAGTAAATTCTAAGTTTTTCAGTGCAACTCACTCATATACTATGTACTACACTGTGCGTTTCTTATATTCTAAGTTTTTCAGTGCAACTCACTCATATACTATGTACTACACTGTGCGTTTCTTATATTCTAAGTTTTTCAGTGCAACTCACTCATATACTATGTACTACACTGTGCGTTTCTTATGTTCTAAGTTTTTCAGTGCAACTCACTCATATAGTATGTACTACACTGTGCGTTTCGTTAATGCGGGTTTTTCAGTAAATTCTATGTTTTTCAGTGCAACTCACTCATATACTATGTACTACACTGTGCGTTTCTTATATTCTACGTTTTTCAGTGCAACTCACTCATATACTATGTACTACACTGTGCGTTTCTTATATTCTAAGTTTTTCAGTGCAACTCACTCATATACTATGTACTACACTGTGCGTTTCTTAAATTCTAAGTTTTCCAGTGCAACTCACTCATATACTATGTACTACACTGTGCGTTTCTTATATTCTAAGTTTTTCAGTGCAACTCACTCATATACTATGTACTACACTGTGCGTTTCTTATATTCTAAGTTTTTCAGTGCAACTCACTCATATACTATGTACTACACTGTGCGTTGCTTATATTCTAAGTTTTTCAGTGCAACTCACTCATATACTATGTACTACACTGTGCGTTTCTTATATTCTAAGTTTTTCAGTGCAACTCACTCATATACTATGTACTACACTGTGCGTTTCTTATTTTCTAAGTTTTTCAGTGCAACTCACTCATATACTATGTACTACACTGTGCGTTTCTTATATTCTAAGTTTTTCAGTGCAACTCACTCATATACTATGTACTACACTGTGCGTTTCTTATATTCTAAGTTTTTCAGTGCAACTCACTCATATACTATGTACTACACTGTGCGTTTCTATTTCTAAGTTTTTCAGTGCAACTCACTCATATACTATGTACTACACTGTGCGTTTCTTATATTCTAAGTTTTTCAGTGCAACTCACTCATATACTATGTACTACACTGTGCGTTTCTTATATTCTAAGTTTTTCAGTGCAACTCACTCATATACTATGTACTACACTGTGCATTTCGTGTAATGCGGGTTTTTCAGTAAATTCTAAGTTTTTCAGTGCAACTCACTCATATACTATGTACTACACTGTGCGTTTCTTATATTCTATGTTTTTCAGTGCAACTCACTCATATACTATGTACTACACTGTGCGTTTCTTATATTCTAAGTTTTTCAGTGCAACTCACTCATATACTATGTACTACACTGTGCGTTTCTTAAATTCTAAGTTTTTCAGTGCAACTCACTCATATACTATGTACTACACTGTGCGTTTCTTATATTCTAAGTTTTTCAGTGCAACTCACTCATATACTATGTACTACACTGTGCGTTTCTTATTTTCTAAGTTTTTCAGTGCAACTCACTCATATACTATGTACTACACTGTGCGTTTCTTATATTCTAAGTTTTTCAGTGCAACTCACTCATATACTATGTACTACACTGTGCGTTTCTTATATTCTAAGTTTTTCAGTGCAACTCACTCATATACTATGTACTACACTATGCGTTTCTTATATTCTAATATTTTCAGTGCAACTCACTCATATACTATGTATTACACTGTGCATTTCGTGTAATGCGGGTTTTTCAGTAAATTCTAAGTTTTTCAGTGCAACTCACTCATATACTATGTACTACACTGTGCGTTTCTTATATTCTAAGTTTTTCAGTGCAACTCACTCATATACTATGTACTACACTGTGCGTTTCTTATATTCTAAGTTTTTCAGTGCAACTCACTCATATACTATGTACTACACTGTGCGTTTCTTATGTTCTAAGTTTTTCAGTGCAACTCACTCATATAGTATGTACTACACTGTGCGTTTCGTTAATGCGGGTTTTTCAGTAAATTCTATGTTTTTCAGTGCAACTCACTCATATACTATGTACTACACTGTGCGTTTCTTATATTCTACGTTTTTCAGTGCAACTCACTCATATACTATGTACTACACTGTGCGTTTCTTATATTCTAAGTTTTTCAGTGCAACTCACTCATATACTATGTACTACACTGTGCGTTTCTTAAATTCTAAGTTTTCCAGTGCAACTCACTCATATACTATGTACTACACTGTGCGTTTCTTATATTCTAAGTTTTTCAGTGCAACTCACTCATATACTATGTACTACACTGTGCGTTTCTTATATTCTAAGTTTTTCAGTGCAACTCACTCATATACTATGTACTACACTGTGCGTTGCTTATATTCTAAGTTTTTCAGTGCAACTCACTCATATACTATGTACTACACTGTGCGTTTCTTATATTCTAAGTTTTTCAGTGCAACTCACTCATATACTATGTACTACACTGTGCGTTTCTTATTTTCTAAGTTTTTCAGTGCAACTCACTCATATACTATGTACTACACTGTGCGTTTCTTATATTCTAAGTTTTTCAGTGCAACTCACTCATATACTATGTACTACACTGTGCGTTTCTTATATTCTAAGTTTTTCAGTGCAACTCACTCATATACTATGTACTACACTGTGCGTTTCTATTTCTAAGTTTTTCAGTGCAACTCACTCATATACTATGTACTACACTGTGCGTTTCTTATATTCTAAGTTTTTCAGTGCAACTCACTCATATACTATGTACTACACTGTGCGTTTCTTGCAATCAGGGTTTTTCAGTGCAACTCACTCATATACTATGTACTACACTGTGCATTTCGTGTAATGCGGGTTTTTCAGTAAATTCTAAGTTTTTCAGTGCAACTCACTCATATACTATGTACTACACTGTGCGTTTCTTATATTCTATGTTTTTCAGTGCAACTCACTCATATACTATGTACTACACTGTGCGTTTCTTATATTCTAAGTTTTTCAGTGCAACTCACTCATATACTATGTACTACACTGTGCGTTTCTTAAATTCTAAGTTTTTCAGTGCAACTCACTCATATACTATGTACTACACTGTGCGTTTCTTATATTCTAAGTTTTTCAGTGCAACTCACTCATATACTATGTACTACACTGTGCGTTTCTTATTTTCTAAGTTTTTCAGTGCAACTCACTCATATACTATGTACTACACTGTGCGTTTCTTATATTCTAAGTTTTTCAGTGCAACTCACTCATATACTATGTACTACACTGTGCGTTTCTTATATTCTAAGTTTTTCAGTGCAACTCACTCATATACTATGTACTACACTGTGCGTTTCTCTATTCTAAGTTTTTCAGTGCAACTCACTCATATACTATGTACTACACTGTGCGTTTCTTATATTCTAAGTTTTTCAGTGCAACTCACTCATATACTATGTACTACACTGTGCGTTTCTTATATTCTAAGTTTTTCAGTGCAACTCACTCATATACTATGTACTACACTGTGCATTTCGTGTAATGCGGGTTTTTCAGTAAATTCTAAGTTTTTCAGTGCAACTCACTCATATACTATGTACTACACTGTGCGTTTCTTATATTCTATGTTTTTTAGTGCAACTCACTCATATACTATGTACTACACTGTGCGTTTCTTATATTCTAAGTTTTTCAGTGAAACTCACTCATATACTATGTACTACACTGTGCGTTTCTTATATTCTAAGTTTTTCAGTGCAACTCACTCATATACTATGTACTACACTGTGCGTTTCTTATATTCTAAGTTTTTCAGTGCAACTCACTCATATACTATGTACTACAATGTGCGTTTCTTATATTCTAAGATTTTCAGTGCAACTCACTCATATACTATGTACTACACTGTGCATTTCGTGTAATGCGGGTTTTTCAGTAAATTCTAAGTTTTTCAGTGCAACTCACTCATATACTATGTACTACACTGTGCGTTTCTTATATTCTATGTTTCTCAGTGCAACTCACTCATATACTATGTACTACACTGTGCGTTTCTTATATTCTAAGTTTTTCAGTGCAACTCACTCATATACTATGTACTACACTGTGCGTTTCTTATATTCTAAGTTTTTCAGTGCAACTCACTCATATACTATGTACTACACTGTGCGTTTCTTATATTCTAAGCTTTTCAGTGCAACTCACTCATATACTATGTACTACAATGTGCGTTTCTTATATTCTAAGTTTTTCAGTGCAACTCACTCATATACTATGTACTACACTGTGCGTTTCTTATATTCTAAGTTTTTCAGTGCAACTCACTCATATACTATGTACTACACTGTGCGTTTCTTATATTCTAAGTTTTTCAGTGCAACTCACTCATATACTATGTACTACACTGTGCGTTTCTATATTCTAAGTTTTTCAGTGCAACTCACTCATATACTATGTACTACACTGTGCGTTTCTTATATTCTAAGTTTTTCAGTGCAACTCACTCATATACTATGTACTACACTGTGCGTTTCTTATATTCTAAGTTTTTCAGTGCAACTCACTCATATACTATGTACTACACTGTGCATTTCGTGTAATGCGGGTTTTTCAGTAAATTCTAAGTTTTTCAGTGCAACTCACTCATATACTATGTACTACACTGTGCGTTTCTTATATTCTATGTTTTTCAGTGCAACTCACTCATATACTATATACTACACTGTGCATTTCGTGTAATGCGGGTTTTTCAGTAAATTCTAAGTTTTTCAGTGCAACTCACTCATATACTATGTACTACACTGTGCGTTTCTTATATTCTATGTTTTTCTGTGCAACTCACTCATATACTATGTACTACACTGTGCGTTTCTTATTTTCTAAGTTTTTCAGTGCAACTCACTCATATACTATGTACTACACTGTGCGTTTCTTATATTCTAAGTTTTTAGTGCAACTCACTCATATACAATGTACTACACTGTGCATTTCGTCTAATGCGGGTTTTTCAGTAAATTCTAAGTTTTTCAGTGCAACTCACTCATATACAATGTACTACACTGTGCATTTCGTCTAATGCGGGTTTTTCAGTAAATTCTAAGTTTTTCAGTGCAACTCACTCATATACAATGTACTACACTGTGCATTTCGTGTAATGCGGGTTTTTCAGTAAATTCTAAGTTTTTCAGTGCAACTCACTCATATACTATGTACTACACTGTGCGTTTCTTATATTCTAAGTTTTTCAGTGCAACTCACTCATATACTATGTACTACACTGTGTGTTTCTTATATTCTAAGTTTTTCAGTGCAACTCACTCATATACTATGTACTACACTGTGCATTTCTTATATTCTAAGTTTTTCAGTGCAACTCACTCATATACTATGTACTACACTGTGCGTTTCTTATATTCTAAGTTTTTCAGTGCAACTCACTCATATACTATGTACTACACTGTGCGTTTCTTATATTCTAAGTTTTTCAGTGCAACTCACTCATATACTATGTACTACACTGTGCATTTCGTGTAATGCGGGTATTTCAGTAAATTCTAAGTTTTTCAGTGCAACTCACTCATATACTATGTACTACACTGTGCGTTTCTTATATTCTAAGTTTTTCAGTGCAACTCACTCATATACCATGTACTACACTGTGCGTTTCTTATATTCTAAGTTTTTCAGTGCAACTCACTCATATACTATGTACTACACTGTGCGTTTCTTATATTCTAAGTTTTTCAGTGCAACTCACTCATATACTATGTACTACACTGTGCATTTCGTGTAATGCGGGTTTTTCAGTAAATTCTAAGTTTTTCAGTGCAACTCACTCATATACTATGTACTACACTGTGCGTTTCTTATATTCTAAGTTTTTCAGTGCAACTCACTCATATACTATGTACTACACTGTGCGTTTCTTATATTCTAAGTTTTTCAGTGCAACTCACTCATATACTATGTACTACACTGTGCGTTTCTTATATTCTAAGTTTTTCAGTGCAACTCACTCATATACTATGTACTACACTGTGCGTTTCTTATATTCTAAGTTTTTCAGTGCAACTCACTCATATACTATGTACTACACTATGCGTTTCTTATATTCTAATATTTTCAGTGCAACTCACTCATATACTATGTATTACACTGTGCATTTCGTGTAATGCGGGTTTTTCAGTAAATTCTAAGTTTTTCAGTGCAACTCACTCATATACTATGTACTACACTGTGCGTTTCTTATATTCTAAGTTTTTCAGTGCAACTCACTCATATACTATGTACTACACTGTGCGTTTCTTATATTCTAAGTTTTTCAGTGCAACTCACTCATATACTATGTACTACACTGTGCGTTTCTTATGTTCTAAGTTTTTCAGTGCAACTCACTCATATAGTATGTACTACACTGTGCGTTTCGTTAATGCGGGTTTTTCAGTAAATTCTATGTTTTTCAGTGCAACTCACTCATATACTATGTACTACACTGTGCGTTTCTTATATTCTACGTTTTTCAGTGCAACTCACTCATATACTATGTACTACACTGTGCGTTGCTTATATTCTAAGTTTTTCAGTGCAACTCACTCATATACTATGTACTACACTGTGCGTTTCTTATATTCTAAGTTTTTCAGTGCAACTCACTCATATACTATGTACTACACTGTGCGTTTCTTATTTTCTAAGTTTTTCAGTGCAACTCACTCATATACTATGTACTACACTGTGCGTTTCTTATATTCTAAGTTTTTCAGTGCAACTCACTCATATACTATGTACTACACTGTGCGTTTCTTATATTCTAAGTTTTTCAGTGCAACTCACTCATATACTATGTACTACACTGTGCGTTTCTATTTCTAAGTTTTTCAGTGCAACTCACTCATATACTATGTACTACACTGTGCGTTTCTTATATTCTAAGTTTTTCAGTGCAACTCACTCATATACTATGTACTACACTGTGTGTTTCTTATATTCTAAGTTTTTCAGTGCAACTCACTCATATACTATGTACTACACTGTGCATTTCGTGTAATGCGGGTTTTTCAGTAAATTCTAAGTTTTTCAGTGCAACTCACTCATATACTATGTACTACACTGTGCGTTTCTTATATTCTATGTTTTTCAGTGCAACTCACTCATATACTATGTACTACACTGTGCGTTTCTTATATTCTAAGTTTTTCAGTGCAACTCACTCATATACTATGTACTACACTGTGCGTTGCTTATATTCTAAGTTTTTCAGTGCAACTCACTCATATACTATGTACTACACTGTGCGTTTCTTAAATTCTAAGTTTTTCAGTGCAACTCACTCATATACTATGTACTACACTGTGCGTTTCTTATATTCTAAGTTTTTCAGTGCAACTCACTCATATACTATGTACTACACTGTGCGTTTCTTATTTTCTAAGTTTTTCAGTGCAACTCACTCATATACTATGTACTACACTGTGCGTTTCTTATATTCTAAGTTTTTCAGTGCAACTCACTCATATACTATGTACTACACTGTGCGTTTCTTATATTCTAAGTTTTTCAGTGCAACTCACTCATATACTATGTACTACACTGTGCGTTTCTCTATTCTAAGTTTTTCAGTGCAACTCACTCATATACTATGTACTACACTGTGCGTTTCTTATATTCTAAGTTTTTCAGTGCAACTCACTCATATACTATGTACTACACTGTGCGTTTCTTATATTCTAAGTTTTTCAGTGCAACTCACTCATATACTATGTACTACACTGTGCATTTCGTGTAATGCGGGTTTTTCAGTAAATTCTAAGTTTTTCAGTGCAACTCACTCATATACTATGTACTACACTGTGCGTTTCTTATATTCTATGTTTTTCAGTGCAACTCACTCATATACTATGTACTACACTGTGCGTTTCTTATATTCTAAGTTTTTCAGTGAAACTCACTCATATACTATGTACTACACTGTGCGTTTCTTATATTCTAAGTTTTTCAGTGCAACTCACTCATATACTATGTACTACAATGTGCGTTTCTTATATTCTAAGATTTTCAGTGCAACTCACTCATATACTATGTACTACACTGTGCATTTCGTGTAATGCGGGTTTTTCAGTAAATTCTAAGTTTTTCAGTGCAACTCACTCATATACTATGTACTACACTGTGCGTTTCTTATATTCTATGTTTCTCAGTGCAACTCACTCATATACTATGTACTACACTGTGCGTTTCTTATATTCTAAGTTTTTCAGTGCAACTCACTCATATACTATGTACTACACTGTGCGTTTCTTATATTCTAAGTTTTTCAGTGTAACTCACTCATATACTATGTACTACACTGTGCGTTTCTTATATTCTAAGTTTTTCAGTGCAACTCACTCATATACTATGTACTACAATGTGCGTTTCTTATATTCTAAGTTTTTCAGTGCAACTCACTCATATACTATGTACTACACTGTGCGTTTCTTATATTCTAAGTTTTTCAGTGCAACTCACTCATATACTATGTACTACACTGTGCGTTTCTTATATTCTAAGTTTTTCAGTGCAACTCACTCATATACTATGTACTACACTGTGCGTTTCTATATTCTAAGTTTTTCAGTGCAACTCACTCATATACTATGTACTACACTGTGCGTTTCTTATATTCTAAGTTTTTCAGTGCAACTCACTCATATACTATGTACTACACTGTGCATTTCTTATATTCTAAGTTTTTCAGTGCAACTCACTCATATACTATGTACTACACTGTGCATTTCGTGTAATGCGGGTTTTTCAGTAAATTCTAAGTTTTTCAGTGCAACTCACTCATATACTATGTACTACACTGTGCGTTTCTTATATTCTATGTTTTTCAGTGCAACTCACTCATATACTATGTACTACACTGTGCGTTTCTTATATTCTAAGTTTTTCAGTGCAACTCACTCATATACTATGTACTACACTGTGCGTTTCATATATTCTAAGTTTTTCAGTGCAACTCACTCATATACTATGTACTACACTGTGCGTTTCTTATATTCTAAGTTTTTCAGTGCAACTCACTCATATACTATGTACTACAATGTGCGTTTCTTATATTCTAAGTTTTTCAGTGCAACTCACTCATATACTTGTACTACACTGTGCGTTTCTTATATTCTAAGTTTTTCAGTGCAACTCACTCATATACTATGTACTACACTGTGCGTTTCTTATATTCTAAGTTTTTCAGTGCAACTCACTCATATACTATGTACTACACTGTGCGTTTCTTATTTTCTAAGTTTTTCAGTGCAACTCACTCATATACTATGTACTACACTGTGCGTTTCTTATATTCTCAGTTTTTCAGTGCAACTCACTCATATACTATGTACTACACTGTGCGTTTCTTATATTCTAAGTTTTTCAGTGCAACTCACTCATATACTATGTACTACACTGTGCGTTTCTATATTCTAAGTTTTTCAGTGCAACTCACTCATATACTATGTACTACACTGTGCGTTTCTTATATTCTAAGTTTTTCAGTGCAACTCACTCATATACTATGTACTACACTGTGCGTTTCTTATATTCTAAGTTTTTCAGTGCAACTCACTCATATACTATGTACTACACTGTGCATTTCGTGTAATGCGGGTTTTTCAGTAAATTCTAAGTTTTTCAGTGCAACTCACTCATATACTATGTACTACACTGTGCGTTTCTTATATTCTATGTTTTTCAGTGCAACTCACTCATATACTATGTACTACACTGTGCGTTTCTTATATTCTAAGTTTTTCAGTGCAACTCACTCATATACTATGTACTACACTGTGCGTTTCTTATATTCTAAGTTTTTCAGTGCAACTCACTCATATACTATGTACTACACTGTGCGTTTCTTATATTCTAAGTTTTTCAGTGCAACTCACTCATATACTATGTACTACAATGTGCGTTTCTTATATTCTAAGATTTTCAGTGCAACTCACTCATATACTATGTACTACACTGTGCATTTCGTGTAATGCGGGTTTTTCAGTAAATTCTAAGTTTTTCAGTGCAACTCACTCATATACTATGTACTACACTGTGCGTTTCTTATATTCTATGTTTTTCAGTGCAACTCACTCATATACTATGTACTACACTGTGCGTTTCTTATATTCTAAGTTTTTCAGTGCAACTCACTCATATACTATGTACTACACTGTGCGTTTCTTATATTCTAAGTTTTTCAGTGCAACTCACTCATATACTATGTACTACACTGTGCGTTTCTTATATTCTAAGTTTTTCAGTGCAACTCACTCATATACTATGTACTACAATGTGCGTTTCTTATATTCTAAGTTTTTCAGTGCAACTCACTCATATACAATGTACTACACTGTGCATTTCGTCTAATGCGGGTTTTTCAGTAAATTCTAAGTTTTTCAGTGCAACTCACTCATATACAATGTACTACACTGTGCATTTCGTGTAATGGGGGTTTTTCAGTAAATTCTAAGTTTTTCAGTGCAACTCACTCATATACTATGTACTACACTGTGCGTTTCGTTAATGCGGGTTTTTCAGTAAATTCTATGTTTTTCAGTGCAACTCACTCATATACTATGTACTACACTGTGCGTTTCTTATATTCTAAGTTTTTCAGTGCAACTCACTCATATACTATGTACTACACTGTGCGTTTCTTATATTCTAAGTTTTTCAGTGCAACTCACTCATATACTATGTACTACACTGTGCGTTTCTTAAATTCTAAGTTTTCCAGTGCAACTCACTCATATACTATGTACTACACTGTGCGTTTCTTATATTCTAAGTTTTTCAGTGCAACTCACTCATATACTATGTACTACACTGTGCGTTTCTTATATTCTAAGTTTTTCAGTGCAACTCACTCATATACTATGTACTACACTGTGCGTTGCTTATATTCTAAGTTTTTCAGTGCAACTCACTCATATACTATGTACTACACTGTGCGTTTCTTAAATTCTAAGTTTTTCAGTGCAACTCACTCATATACTATGTACTACACTGTGCATTTCGTGTAATGCGGGTTTTTCAGTAAATTCTAAGTTTTTCAGTGCAACTCACTCATATACTATGTACTACACTGTGCGTTTCTTATATTCTATGTTTTTCAGTGCAACTCACTCATATACTATGTACTACACTGTGCATTTCGTGTAATGCGGGTTTTTCAGTAAATTCTAAGTTTTTCAGTGCAACTCACTCATATACTATGTACTACACTGTGCGTTTCTTATATTCTATGTTTTTCTGTGCAACTCACTCATATACTATGTACTACACTGTGCGTTTCTTATTTTCTAAGTTTTTTAGTGCAACTCACTCATATACTATGTACTACACTGTGCGTTTCTTATATTCTAAGTTTTTAGTGCAACTCACTCATATACAATGTGCTACACTGTGCATTTCGTCTAATGCGGGTTTTTCAGTAAATTCTAAGTTTTTCAGTGCAACTCACTCATATACAATGTACTACACTGTGCATTTCGTCTAATGCGGGTTTTTCAGTAAATTCTAAGTTTTTCAGTGCAACTCACTCATATACAATGTACTACACTCTGCATTTCGTGTAATGCGGGTTTTCAGTAAATTCTAAGTTTTTCAGTGCAACTCACTCATATACTATGTACTACACTGTGCGTTTCTTATATTCTAAGTTTTTCAGTGCAACTCACTCATACTATGTACTACACTGTGCGTTTCTTATATTCTAAGGTTTTCAGTGCAACTCACTCATATACTATGTACTACACTGTGCGTTTCTTATATTCTAAGTTTTTCAGTGCAACTCACTCATATACTATGTACTACACTGTGTGTTTCTTATATTCTAAGTTTTTCAGTGCAACTCACTCATATACTATGTACTACACTGTGCGTTTCTTATATTCTAAGTTTTTCAGTGCAACTCACTCATATACTATGTACTACACTGTGCGTTTCTTATATTCTAAGTTTTTCAGTGCAACTCACTCATATACTATGTACTACACTGTGCGTTTCTTATATTCTAAGTTTTTCAGTGCAACTCACTCATATACCATGTACTACACTGTGCGTTTCTTATATTCTAAGTTTTTCAGTGCAACTCACTCATATACTATGTACTACACTGTGCGTTTCTTATATTCTAAGTTTTTCAGTGCAACTCACTCATATACTATGTACTACACTGTGCATTTCGTGTAATGCGGGTTTTTCAGTAAATTCTAAGTTTTTCAGTGCAACTCACTCATATACTATGTACTACACTGTGCGTTTCTTATATTCTAAGTTTTTCAGTGCAACTCACTCATATACTATGTACTACACTGTGCGTTTCTTATATTCTAAGTTTTTCAGTGCAACTCACTCATATACTATGTACTACACTGTGCGTTTCTTATATTCTAAGTTTTTCAGTGCAACTCACTCATATACTATGTACTACACTGTGCGTTTCTTATATTCTAAGTTTTTCAGTGCAACTCACTCATATACTATGTACTACACTATGCGTTTCTTATATTCTAATATTTTCAGTGCAACTCACTCATATACTATGTATTACACTGTGCATTTCGTGTAATGCGGGTTTTTCAGTAAATTCTAAGTTTTTCAGTGCAACTCACTCATATACTATGTACTACACTGTGCGTTTCTTATATTCTAAGTTTTTCAGTGCAACTCACTCATATACTATGTACTACACTGTGCGTTTCTTATATTCTAAGTTTTTCAGTGCAACTCACTCATATACTATGTACTACACTGTGCGTTTCTTAAATTCTAAGTTTTCCAGTGCAACTCACTCATATACTATGTACTACACTGTGCGTTTCTTATATTCTAAGTTTTTCAGTGCAACTCACTCATATACTATGTACTACACTGTGCGTTTCTTATATTCTAAGTTTTTCAGTGCAACTCACTCATATACTATGTACTACACTGTGCGTTGCTTATATTCTAAGTTTTTCAGTGCAACTCACTCATATACTATGTACTACACTGTGCGTTTCTTATATTCTAAGTTTTTCAGTGCAACTCACTCATATACTATGTACTACACTGAGCGTTTCTTATTTTCTAAGTTTTTCAGTGCAACTCACTCATATACTATGTACTACACTGTGCGTTTCTTATATTCTAAGTTTTTCAGTGCAACTCACTCATATACTATGTACTACACTGTGCGTTTCTTATATTCTAAGTTTTTCAGTGCAACTCACTCATATACTATGTACTACACTGTGCGTTTCTATTTCTAAGTTTTTCAGTGCAACTCACTCATATACTATGTACTACACTGTGCGTTTCTTATATTCTAAGTTTTTCAGTGCAACTCACTCATATAATATGTACTACACTGTGCGTTTCTTATATTCTAAGTTTTTCAGTGCAACTCACTCATATACTATGTACTACACTGTGCATTTCGTGTAATGCGGGTTTTTCAGTAAATTCTAAGTTTTTCAGTGCAACTCACTCATATACTATGTACTACACTGTGCGTTTCTTATATTCTATGTTTTTCAGTGCAACTCACTCATATACTATGTACTACACTGTGCGTTTCTTATATTCTAAGTTTTTCAGTGCAACTCACTCATATACTATGTACTACACTGTGCGTTGCTTATATTCTAAGTTTTTCAGTGCAACTCACTCATATACTATGTACTACACTGTGCGTTTCTTAAATTCTAAGTTTTTCAGTGCAACTCACTCATATACTATGTACTACACTGTGCGTTTCTTATATTCTAAGTTTTTCAGTGCAACTCACTCATATACTATGTACTACACTGTGCGTTTCTTATTTTCTAAGTTTTTCAGTGCAACTCACTCATATACTATGTACTACACTGTGCGTTTCTTATATTCTAAGTTTTTCAGTGCAACTCACTCATATACTATGTACTACACTGTGCGTTTCTTATATTCTAAGTTTTTCAGTGCAACTCACTCATATACTATATACTACACTGTGCGTTTCTATATTCTAAGTTTTTCAGTGCAACTCACTCATATACTATGTACTACACTGTGCGATTCTTATATTCTAAGTTTTTCAGTGCAACTCACTCATATACTATGTACTACACTGTGCGTTTCTTATATTCTAAGTTTTTCAGTGCAACTCACTCATATACTATGTACTACACTGTGCATTTCGTGTAATGCGGGTTTTTCAGTAAATTCTAAGTTTTTCAGTGCAACTCACTCATATACTATGTACTACACTGTGCGTTTCTTATATTCTAAGTTTTTCAGTGCAACTCACTCATATACTATGTACTACACTGTGCGTTGCTTATATTCTAAGTTTTTCAGTGCAACTCACTCATATACTATGTACTACACTGTGCGTTTCTTAAATTCTAAGTTTTTCAGTGCAACTCACTCATATACTATGTACTACACTGTGCATTTCGTGTAATGCGGGTTTTTCAGTAAATTCTAAGTTTTTCAGTGCAACTCACTCATATACTATGTACTACACTGTGCGTTTCTTATATTCTATGTTTTTCAGTGCAACTCACTCATATACTATGTACTACACTGTGCATTTCGTGTAATGCGGGTTTTTCAGTAAATTCTAAGTTTTTCAGTGCAACTCACTCATATACTATGTACTACACTGTGCGTTTCTTATATTCTATGTTTTTCTGTGCAACTCACTCATATACTATGTACTACACTGTGCGTTTCTTATTTTCTAAGTTTTTTAGTGCAACTCACTCATATACTATGTACTACACTGTGCGTTTCTTATATTCTAAGTTTTTAGTGCAACTCACTCATATACAATGTGCTACACTGTGCATTTCGTCTAATGCGGGTTTTTCAGTAAATTCTAAGTTTTTCAGTGCAACTCACTCATATACAATGTACTACACTGTGCATTTCGTCTAATGCGGGTTTTTCAGTAAATTCTAAGTTTTTCAGTGCAACTCACTCATATACAATGTACTACACTCTGCATTTCGTGTAATGCGGGTTTTTCAGTAAATTCTAAGTTTTTCAGTGCAACTCACTCATATACTATGTACTACACTGTGCGTTTCTTATATTCTAAGTTTTTCAGTGCAACTCACTCATACTATGTACTACACTGTGCGTTTCTTATATTCTAAGGTTTTCAGTGCAACTCACTCATATACTATGTACTACACTGTGCGTTTCTTATATTCTAAGTTTTTCAGTGCAACTCACTCATATACTATGTACTACACTGTGTGTTTCTTATATTCTAAGTTTTTCAGTGCAACTCACTCATATACTATGTACTACACTGTGCGTTTCTTATATTCTAAGTTTTTCAGTGCAACTCACTCATATACTATGTACTACACTGTGCGTTTCTTATATTCTAAGTTTTTCAGTGCAACTCACTCATATACTATGTACTACACTGTGCGTTTCTTATATTCTAAGTTTTTCAGTGCAACTCACTCATATACCATGTACTACACTGTGCGTTTCTTATATTCTAAGTTTTTCAGTGCAACTCACTCATATACTATGTACTACACTGTGCGTTTCTTATATTCTAAGTTTTTCAGTGCAACTCACTCATATACTATGTACTACACTGTGCATTTCGTGTAATGCGGGTTTTTCAGTAAATTCTAAGTTTTTCAGTGCAACTCACTCATATACTATGTACTACACTGTGCGTTTCTTATATTCTAAGTTTTTCAGTGCAACTCACTCATATACTATGTACTACACTGTGCGTTTCTTATATTCTAAGTTTTTCAGTGCAACTCACTCATATACTATGTACTACACTGTGCGTTTCTTATATTCTAAGTTTTTCAGTGCAACTCACTCATATACTATGTACTACACTGTGCGTTTCTTATATTCTAAGTTTTTCAGTGCAACTCACTCATATACTATGTACTACACTATGCGTTTCTTATATTCTAATATTTTCAGTGCAACTCACTCATATACTATGTATTACACTGTGCATTTCGTGTAATGCGGGTTTTTCAGTAAATTCTAAGTTTTTCAGTGCAACTCACTCATATACTATGTACTACACTGTGCGTTTCTTATATTCTAAGTTTTTCAGTGCAACTCACTCATATACTATGTACTACACTGTGCGTTTCTTATATTCTAAGTTTTTCAGTGCAACTCACTCATATACTATGTACTACACTGTGCGTTTCTTAAATTCTAAGTTTTCCAGTGCAACTCACTCATATACTATGTACTACACTGTGCGTTTCTTATATTCTAAGTTTTTCAGTGCAACTCACTCATATACTATGTACTACACTGTGCGTTTCTTATATTCTAAGTTTTTCAGTGCAACTCACTCATATACTATGTACTACACTGTGCGTTGCTTATATTCTAAGTTTTTCAGTGCAACTCACTCATATACTATGTACTACACTGTGCGTTTCTTATATTCTAAGTTTTTCAGTGCAACTCACTCATATACTATGTACTACACTGAGCGTTTCTTATTTTCTAAGTTTTTCAGTGCAACTCACTCATATACTATGTACTACACTGTGCGTTTCTTATATTCTAAGTTTTTCAGTGCAACTCACTCATATACTATGTACTACACTGTGCGTTTCTTATATTCTAAGTTTTTCAGTGCAACTCACTCATATACTATGTACTACACTGTGCGTTTCTATTTCTAAGTTTTTCAGTGCAACTCACTCATATACTATGTACTACACTGTGCGTTTCTTATATTCTAAGTTTTTCAGTGCAACTCACTCATATAATATGTACTACACTGTGCGTTTCTTATATTCTAAGTTTTTCAGTGCAACTCACTCATATACTATGTACTACACTGTGCATTTCGTGTAATGCGGGTTTTTCAGTAAATTCTAAGTTTTTCAGTGCAACTCACTCATATACTATGTACTACACTGTGCGTTTCTTATATTCTATGTTTTTCAGTGCAACTCACTCATATACTATGTACTACACTGTGCGTTTCTTATATTCTAAGTTTTTCAGTGCAACTCACTCATATACTATGTACTACACTGTGCGTTGCTTATATTCTAAGTTTTTCAGTGCAACTCACTCATATACTATGTACTACACTGTGCGTTTCTTAAATTCTAAGTTTTTCAGTGCAACTCACTCATATACTATGTACTACACTGTGCGTTTCTTATATTCTAAGTTTTTCAGTGCAACTCACTCATATACTATGTACTACACTGTGCGTTTCTTATTTTCTAAGTTTTTCAGTGCAACTCACTCATATACTATGTACTACACTGTGCGTTTCTTATATTCTAAGTTTTTCAGTGCAACTCACTCATATACTATGTACTACACTGTGCGTTTCTTATATTCTAAGTTTTTCAGTGCAACTCACTCATATACTATATACTACACTGTGCGTTTCTATATTCTAAGTTTTTCAGTGCAACTCACTCATATACTATGTACTACACTGTGCGATTCTTATATTCTAAGTTTTTCAGTGCAACTCACTCATATACTATGTACTACACTGTGCGTTTCTTATATTCTAAGTTTTTCAGTGCAACTCACTCATATACTATGTACTACACTGTGCATTTCGTGTAATGCGGGTTTTTCAGTAAATTCTAAGTTTTTCAGTGCAACTCACTCATATACTATGTACTACACTGTGCGTTTCTTATATTCTATGTTTTTCAGTGCAACTCACTCATATACTATGTACTACACTGTGCGTTTCTTATATTCTAAGTTTTTCAGTGAAACTCACTCATATACTATGTACTACACTGTGCGTTTCTTATATTCTAAGTTTTTCAGTGCAACTCACTCATATACTATGTACTACACTGTGCGTTTCTTATATTCTAAGTTTTTAGTGCAACTCACTCATATACAATGTGCTACACTGTGCATTTCGTCTAATGCGGGTTTTTCAGTAAATTCTAAGTTTTTCAGTGCAACTCACTCATATACAATGTACTACACTGTGCATTTCGTCTAATGCGGGTTTTTCAGTAAATTCTAAGTTTTTCAGTGCAACTCACTCATATACAATGTACTACACTCTGCATTTCGTGTAATGCGGGTTTTTCAGTAAATTCTAAGTTTTTCAGTGCAACTCACTCATATACTATGTACTACACTGTGCGTTTCTTATATTCTAAGTTTTTCAGTGCAACTCACTCATACTATGTACTACACTGTGCGTTTCTTATATTCTAAGGTTTTCAGTGCAACTCACTCATATACTATGTACTACACTGTGCGTTTCTTATATTCTAAGTTTTTCAGTGCAACTCACTCATACTATGTACTACACTGTGCGTTTCTTATATTCTAAGGTTTTCAGTGCAACTCACTCATATACTATGTACTACACTGTGTGTTTCTTATATTCTAAGTTTTTCAGTGCAACTCACTCATATACTATGTACTACACTGTGCATTTCTTATATTCTAAGTTTTTCAGTGCAACTCACTCATATACTATGTACTACACTGTGCGTTTCTTATATTCTAAGTTTTTCAGTGCAACTCACTCATATACTATGTACTACACTGTGCGTTTCTTATATTCTAAGTTTTTCAGTGCAACTCACTCATATACCATGTACTACACTGTGCGTTTCTTATATTCTAAGTTTTTCAGTGCAACTCACTCATATACTATGTACTACACTGTGCGTTTCTTATATTCTAAGTTTTTCAGTGCAACTCACTCATATACTATGTACTACACTGTGCATTTCGTGTAATGCGGGTTTTTCAGTAAATTCTAAGTTTTTCAGTGCAACTCACTCATATACTATGTACTACACTGTGCGTTTCTTATATTCTAAGTTTTTCAGTGCAACTCACTCATATACTATGTACTACACTGTGCGTTTCTTATATTCTAAGTTTTTCAGTGCAACTCACTCATATACTATGTACTACACTGTGCGTTTCTTATATTCTAAGTTTTTCAGTGCAACTCACTCATATACTATGTACTACACTGTGCGTTTCTTATATTCTAAGTTTTTCAGTGCAACTCACTCATATACTATGTACTACACTATGCGTTTCTTATATTCTAATATTTTCAGTGCAACTCACTCATATACTATGTATTACACTGTGCATTTCGTGTAATGCGGGTTTTTCAGTAAATTCTAAGTTTTTCAGTGCAACTCACTCATATACTATGTACTACACTGTGCGTTTCTTATATTCTAAGTTTTTCAGTGCAACTCACTCATATACTATGTACTACACTGTGCGTTTCTTATATTCTAAGTTTTTCAGTGCAACTCACTCATATACTATGTACTACACTGTGCGTTTCTTAAATTCTAAGTTTTCCAGTGCAACTCACTCATATACTATGTACTACACTGTGCGTTTCTTATATTCTAAGTTTTTCAGTGCAACTCACTCATATACTATGTACTACACTGTGCGTTTCTTATATTCTAAGTTTTTCAGTGCAACTCACTCATATACTATGTACTACACTGTGCGTTGCTTATATTCTAAGTTTTTCAGTGCAACTCACTCATATACTATGTACTACACTGTGCGTTTCTTATATTCTAAGTTTTTCAGTGCAACTCACTCATATACTATGTACTACACTGAGCGTTTCTTATTTTCTAAGTTTTTCAGTGCAACTCACTCATATACTATGTACTACACTGTGCGTTTCTTATATTCTAAGTTTTTCAGTGCAACTCACTCATATACTATGTACTACACTGTGCGTTTCTTATATTCTAAGTTTTTCAGTGCAACTCACTCATATACTATGTACTACACTGTGCGTTTCTATTTCTAAGTTTTTCAGTGCAACTCACTCATATACTATGTACTACACTGTGCGTTTCTTATATTCTAAGTTTTTCAGTGCAACTCACTCATATACTATGTACTACACTGTGCGTTTCTTATATTCTAAGTTTTTCAGTGCAACTCACTCATATACTATGTACTACACTGTGCATTTCGTGTAATGCGGGTTTTTCAGTAAATTCTAAGTTTTTCAGTGCAACTCACTCATATACAATGTACTACACTGTGCATTTCGTCTAATGCGGGTTTTTCAGTAAATTCTAAGTTTTTCAGTGCAACTCACTCATATACAATGTACTACACTCTGCATTTCGTGTAATGCGGGTTTTTCAGTAAATTCTAAGTTTTTCAGTGCAACTCACTCATATACTATGTACTACACTGTGCGTTTCTTATATTCTAAGTTTTTCAGTGCAACTCACTCATACTATGTACTACACTGTGCGTTTCTTATATTCTAAGGTTTTCAGTGCAACTCACTCATATACTATGTACTACACTGTGCGTTTCTTATATTCTAAGTTTTTCAGTGCAACTCACTCATATACTATGTACTACACTGTGTGTTTCTTATATTCTAAGTTTTTCAGTGCAACTCACTCATATACTATGTACTACACTGTGCATTTCTTATATTCTAAGTTTTTCAGTGCAACTCACTCATATACTATGTACTACACTGTGCGTTTCTTATATTCTAAGTTTTTCAGTGCAACTCACTCATATACTATGTACTACACTGTGCGTTTCTTATATTCTAAGTTTTTCAGTGCAACTCACTCATATACCATGTACTACACTGTGCGTTTCTTATATTCTAAGTTTTTCAGTGCAACTCACTCATATACTATGTACTACACTGTGCGTTTCTTATATTCTAAGTTTTTCAGTGCAACTCACTCATATACTATGTACTACACTGTGCATTTCGTGTAATGCGGGTTTTTCAGTAAATTCTAAGTTTTTCAGTGCAACTCACTCATATACTATGTACTACACTGTGCGTTTCTTATATTCTAAGTTTTTCAGTGCAACTCACTCATATACTATGTACTACACTGTGCGTTTCTTATATTCTAAGTTTTTCAGTGCAACTCACTCATATACTATGTACTACACTGTGCGTTTCTTATATTCTAAGTTTTTCAGTGCAACTCACTCATATACTATGTACTACACTGTGCGTTTCTTATATTCTAAGTTTTTCAGTGCAACTCACTCATATACTATGTACTACACTATGCGTTTCTTATATTCTAATATTTTCAGTGCAACTCACTCATATACTATGTATTACACTGTGCATTTCGTGTAATGCGGGTTTTTCAGTAAATTCTAAGTTTTTCAGTGCAACTCACTCATATACTATGTACTACACTGTGCGTTTCTTATATTCTAAGTTTTTCAGTGCAACTCACTCATATACTATGTACTACACTGTGCGTTTCTTATATTCTAAGTTTTTCAGTGCAACTCACTCATATACTATGTACTACACTGTGCGTTTCTTAAATTCTAAGTTTTCCAGTGCAACTCACTCATATACTATGTACTACACTGTGCGTTTCTTATATTCTAAGTTTTTCAGTGCAACTCACTCATATACTATGTACTACACTGTGCGTTTCTTATATTCTAAGTTTTTCAGTGCAACTCACTCATATACTATGTACTACACTGTGCGTTGCTTATATTCTAAGTTTTTCAGTGCAACTCACTCATATACTATGTACTACACTGTGCGTTTCTTATATTCTAAGTTTTTCAGTGCAACTCACTCATATACTATGTACTACACTGAGCGTTTCTTATTTTCTAAGTTTTTCAGTGCAACTCACTCATATACTATGTACTACACTGTGCGTTTCTTATATTCTAAGTTTTTCAGTGCAACTCACTCATATACTATGTACTACACTGTGCGTTTCTTATATTCTAAGTTTTTCAGTGCAACTCACTCATATACTATGTACTACACTGTGCGTTTCTATTTCTAAGTTTTTCAGTGCAACTCACTCATATACTATGTACTACACTGTGCGTTTCTTATATTCTAAGTTTTTCAGTGCAACTCACTCATATACTATGTACTACACTGTGCGTTTCTTATATTCTAAGTTTTTCAGTGCAACTCACTCATATACTATGTACTACACTGTGCATTTTGTGTAATGCGGGTTTTTCAGTAAATTCTAAGTTTTTCAGTGCAACTCACTCATATACTATGTACTACACTGTGCGTTTCTTATATTCTATGTTTTTCAGTGCAACTCACTCATATACTATGTACTACACTGTGCGTTTCTTATATTCTAAGTTTTTCAGTGCAACTCACTCATATACTATGTACTACACTGTGCGTTGCTTATATTCTAAGTTTTTCAGTGCAACTCACTCATATACTATGTACTACACTGTGCGTTTCTTAAATTCTAAGTTTTTCAGTGCAACTCACTCATATACTATGTACTACACTGTGCGTTTCTTATATTCTAAGTTTTTCAGTGCAACTCACTCATATACTATGTACTACACTGTGCGTTTCTTATTTTCTAAGTTTTTCAGTGCAACTCACTCATATACTATGTACTACACTGTGCGTTTCTTATATTCTAAGTTTTTCAGTGCAACTCACTCATATACTATGTACTACACTGTGCGTTTCTTATATTCTAAGTTTTTCAGTGCAACTCACTCATATACTATATACTACACTGTGCGTTTCTATATTCTAAGTTTTTCAGTGCAACTCACTCATATACTATGTACTACACTGTGCGATTCTTATATTCTAAGTTTTTCAGTGCAACTCACTCATATACTATGTACTACACTGTGCGTTTCTTATATTCTAAGTTTTTCAGTGCAACTCACTCATATACTATGTACTACACTGTGCATTTCGTGTAATGCGGGTTTTTCAGTAAATTCTAAGTTTTTCAGTGCAACTCACTCATATACTATGTACTACACTGTGCGTTTCTTATATTCTATGTTTTTCAGTGCAACTCACTCATATACTATGTACTACACTGTGCGTTTCTTATATTCTAAGTTTTTCAGTGAAACTCACTCATATACTATGTACTACACTGTGCGTTTCTTATATTCTAAGTTTTTCAGTGCAACTCACTCATATACTATGTACTACACTGTGCGTTTCTTATATTCTAAGTTTTTCAGTGCAACTCACTCATATACTATGTACTACAATGTGCGTTTCTTATATTCTAAGATTTTCAGTGCAACTCACTCATATACTATGTACTACACTGTGCATTTCGTGTAATGCGGGTTTTTCAGTAAATTCTAAGTTTTTCAGTGCAACTCACTCATATACTATGTACTACACTGTGCGTTTCTTATATTCTATGTTTCTCAGTGCAACTCACTCATATACTATGTACTACACTGTGCGTTTCTTATATTCTAAGTTTTTCAGTGCAACTCACTCATATACTATGTACTACACTGTGCGTTTCTTATATTCTAAGTTTTTCAGTGTAACTCACTCATATACTATGTACTACACTGTGCGTTTCTTATATTCTAAGTTTTTCAGTGCAACTCACTCATATACTATGTACTACAATGTGCGTTTCTTATATTCTAAGTTTTTCAGTGCAACTCACTCATATACTATGTACTACACTGTGCGTTTCTTATATTCTAAGTTTTTCAGTGCAACTCACTCATATACTATGTACTACACTGTGCGTTTCTTATATTCTAAGTTTTTCAGTGCAACTCACTCATATACTATGTACTACACTGTGCGTTTCTATATTCTAAGTTTTTCAGTGCAACTCACTCATATACTATGTACTACACTGTGCGTTTCTTATATTCTAAGTTTTTCAGTGCAACTCACTCATATACTATGTACTACACTGTGCGTTTCTTATATTCTAAGTTTTTCAGTGCAACTCACTCATATACTATGTACTACACTGTGCATTTCGTGTAATGCGGGTTTTTCAGTAAATTCTAAGTTTTTCAGTGCAACTCACTCATATACTATGTACTACACTGTGCGTTTCTTATATTCTATGTTTTTCAGTGCAACTCACTCATATACTATGTACTACACTGTGCGTTTCTTATATTCTAAGTTTTTCAGTGCAACTCACTCATATACTATGTACTACACTGTGCGTTTCTTATATTCTAATTTTTTCAGTGCAACTCACTCATATACTATGTACTACACTGTGCGTTTCTTATATTCTAAGTTTTTCAGTGCAACTCACTCATATACTATGTACTACAATGTGCGTTTCTTATATTCTAAGTTTTTCAGTGCAACTCACTCATATACTATGTACTACACTGTGCGTTTCTTATATTCTAAGTTTTTCAGTGCAACTCACTCATATACTATGTACTACACTGTGCGTTTCTTATATTCTAAGTTTTTCAGTGCAACTCACTCATATACTATGTACTACACTGTGCATTTCGTGTAATGCGGGTTTTTCAGTAAATTCTAAGTTTTTCAGTGCAACTCACTCATATACTATGTACTACACTGTGCGTTTCTTATATTCTATGTTTTTCAGTGCAACTCACTCATATACTATGTACTACACTGTGCGTTTCTTATATTCTAAGTTTTTCAGTGCAACTCACTCATATACTATGTACTACACTGTGCGTTGCTTATATTCTAAGTTTTTCAGTGCAACTCACTCATATACTATGTACTACACTGTGCGTTTCTTAAATTCTAAGTTTTTCAGTGCAACTCACTCATATACTATGTACTACACTGTGCGTTTCTTATATTCTAAGTTTTTCAGTGCAACTCACTCATATACTATGTACTACACTGTGCGTTTCTTATTTTCTAAGTTTTTCAGTGCAACTCACTCATATACTATGTACTACACTGTGCGTTTCTTATATTCTAAGTTTTTCAGTGCAACTCACTCATATACTATGTACTACACTGTGCGTTTCTTATATTCTAAGTTTTTCAGTGCAACTCACTCATATACTATATACTACACTGTGCGTTTCTATATTCTAAGTTTTTCAGTGCAACTCACTCATATACTATGTACTACACTGTGCGATTCTTATATTCTAAGTTTTTCAGTGCAACTCACTCATATACTATGTACTACACTGTGCGTTTCTTATATTCTAAGTTTTTCAGTGCAACTCACTCATATACTATGTACTACACTGTGCATTTCGTGTAATGCGGGTTTTTCAGTAAATTCTAAGTTTTTCAGTGCAACTCACTCATATACTATGTACTACACTGTGCGTTTCTTATATTCTATGTTTTTCAGTGCAACTCACTCATATACTATGTACTACACTGTGCGTTTCTTATATTCTAAGTTTTTCAGTGAAACTCACTCATATACTATGTACTACACTGTGCGTTTCTTATATTCTAAGTTTTTCAGTGCAACTCACTCATATACTATGTACTACACTGTGCGTTTCTTATATTCTAAGTTTTTCAGTGCAACTCACTCATATACTATGTACTACAATGTGCGTTTCTTATATTCTAAGATTTTCAGTGCAACTCACTCATATACTATGTACTACACTGTGCATTTCGTGTAATGCGGGTTTTTCAGTAAATTCTAAGTTTTTCAGTGCAACTCACTCATATACTATGTACTACACTGTGCGTTTCTTATATTCTATGTTTCTCAGTGCAACTCACTCATATACTATGTACTACACTGTGCGTTTCTTATATTCTAAGTTTTTCAGTGCAACTCACTCATATACTATGTACTACACTGTGCGTTTCTTATATTCTAAGTTTTTCAGTGTAACTCACTCATATACTATGTACTACACTGTGCGTTTCTTATATTCCAAGTTTTTCAGTGCAACTCACTCATATACTATGTACTACAATGTGCGTTTCTTATATTCTAAGTTTTTCAGTGCAACTCACTCATATACTATGTACTACACTGTGCGTTTCTTATATTCTAAGTTTTTCAGTGCAACTCACTCATATACTATGTACTACACTGTGCGTTTCTTATATTCTAAGTTTTTCAGTGCAACTCACTCATATACTATGTACTACACTGTGCGTTTCTATATTCTAAGTTTTTCAGTGCAACTCACTCATATACTATGTACTACACTGTGCGTTTCTTATATTCTAAGTTTTTCAGTGCAACTCACTCATATACTATGTACTACACTGTGCGTTTCTTATATTCTAAGTTTTTCAGTGCAACTCACTCATATACTATGTACTACACTGTGCATTTCGTGTAATGCGGGTTTTTCAGTAAATTCTAAGTTTTTCAGTGCAACTCACTCATATACTATGTACTACACTGTGCGTTTCTTATATTCTATGTTTTTCAGTGCAACTCACTCATATACTATGTACTACACTGTGCGTTTCTTATATTCTAAGTTTTTCAGTGCAACTCACTCATATACTATGTACTACACTGTGCGTTTCTTATATTCTAAGTTTTTCAGTGCAACTCACTCATATACTATGTACTACACTGTGCGTTTCTTATATTCTAAGTTTTTCAGTGCAACTCACTCATATACTATGTACTACACTGTGCGTTTCTTATTTTCTAAGTTTTTCAGTGCAACTCACTCATATACTATGTACTACACTGTGCGTTTCTTATATTCTAAGTTTTTCAGTGCAACTCAATAATATACTATGTACTACACTGTGCGTTTCTTATATTCTAAGTTTTTCAGTGCAACTCACTCATATACTATGTACTACACTGTGCGTTTCTATATTCTAAGTTTTTCAGTGCAACTCACTCATATACTATGTACTACACTGTGCGTTTCTTATATTCTAAGTTTTTCAGTGCAACTCACTCATATACTATGTACTACACTGTGCGTTTCTTATATTCTAAGTTTTTCAGTGCAACTCACTCATATACTATGTACTACACTGTGCGTTTCTTATATTCTAAGTTTTTCAGTGCAACTCACTCATATACTATGTACTACACTGTGCGTTTCTTATATTCTAAGTTTTTCAGTGCAACTCACTCATATACTATGTACTACACTGTGCGTTTCTATATTCTAAGTTTTTCAGTGCAACTCACTCATATACTATGTACTACACTGTGCGTTTCTTATATTCTAAGTTTTTCAGTGCAACTCACTCATATACTATGTACTACACTGTGCGTTTCTTATATTCTAAGTTTTTCAGTGCAACTCACTCATATACTATGTACTACACTGTGCATTTCGTGTAATGCGGGTTTTTCAGTAAATTCTAAGTTTTTCAGTGCAACTCACTCATATACTATGTACTACACTGTGCGTTTCTTATATTCTATGTTTTTCAGTGCAACTCACTCATATACTATGTACTACACTGTGCGTTTCTTATATTCTAAGTTTTTCAGTGCAACTCACTCATATACTATGTACTACACTGTGCGTTTCTTATATTCTAAGTTTTTCAGTGCAACTCACTCATATACTATGTACTACACTGTGCGTTTCTTATATTCTAAGTTTTTCAGTGCAACTCACTCATATACTATGTACTACAATGTGCGTTTCTTATATTCTAAGTTTTTCAGTGCAACTCACTCATATACTATGTACTACACTGTGCGTTTCTTATATTCTAAGTTTTTCAGTGCAACTCACTCATATACTATGTACTACACTGTGCGTTTCTTATATTCTAAGTTTTTCAGTGCAACTCACTCATATACTATGTACTACACTGTGCGTTTCTTATTTTCTAAGTTTTTCAGTGCAACTCACTCATATACTATGTACTACACTGTGCGTTTCTTATATTCTAAGTTTTTCAGTGCAACTCACTCATATACTATGTACTACACTGTGCGTTTCTTATATTCTAAGTTTTTCAGTGCAACTCACTCATATACTATGTACTACACTGTGCGTTTCTATATTCTAAGTTTTTCAGTGCAACTCACTCATATACTATGTACTACACTGTGCGTTTCTTATATTCTAAGTTTTTCAGTGCAACTCACTCATATACTATGTACTACACTGTGCGTTTCTTATATTCTAAGTTTTTCAGTGCAACTCACTCATATACTATGTACTACACTGTGCATTTCGTGTAATGCGGGTTTTTCAGTAAATTCTAAGTTTTTCAGTGCAACTCACTCATATACTATGTACTACACTGTGCGTTTCTTATATTCTATGTTTTTCAGTGCAACTCACTCATATACTATGTACTACACTGTGCGTTTCTTATATTCTAAGTTTTTCAGTGCAACTCACTCATATACTATGTACTACACTGTGCGTTTTTTATATTCTAAGTTTTTCAGTGCAACTCACTCATATACTATGTACTACACTGTGCGTTTCTTATATTCTAAGTTTTTCAGTGCAACTCACTCATATACTATGTACTACAATGTGCGTTTCTTATATTCTAAGTTTTTCAGTGCAACTCACTCATATACAATGTACTACACTGTGCGTTTCTTATATTCTAAGTTTTTCAGTGCAACTCACTCATATACTATGTACTACACTGTGCGTTTCTTATATTCTAAGTTTTTCAGTGCAACTCACTCATATACTATGTACTACTCTGTGCATTTCGTGTAATGCGGGTATTTCAGTAAATTCTAAGTTTTTCAGTGCAACTCACTCATATACTATGTACTACACTGTGCGTTTCTTATATTCTAAGTTTTTCAGTGCAACTCACTCATATACTATGTACTACAATGTGCGTTTCTTATATTCTAAGATTTTCAGTGCAACTCACTCATATACTATGTACTACACTGTGCATTTCGTGTAATGCGGGTTTTTCAGTAAATTCTAAGTTTTTCAGTGCAACTCACTCATATACTATGTACTACACTGTGCGTTTCTTATATTCTATGTTTCTCAGTGCAACTCACTCATATACTATGTACTACACTGTGCGTTTCTTATATTCTAAGTTTTTCAGTGCAACTCACTCATATACTATGTACTACACTGTGCGTTTCTTATATTCTAAGTTTTTCAGTGTAACTCACTCATATACTATGTACTACACTGTGCGTTTCTTATATTCTAAGTTTTTCAGTGCAACTCACTCATATACTATGTACTACACTGTGCGTTTCTTATATTCTAAGTTTTTCAGTGCAACTCACTCATATACTATGTACTACACTGTGCGTTTCTTATATTTAAGTTTTTCAGTGCAACTCACTCATATACTATGTACTACACTGTGCGTTTCTTATATTCTAAGTTTTTCAGTGCAACTCACTCATATACTATGTACTACACTGTGCGTTTCTATATTCTAAGTTTTTCAGTGCAACTCACTCATATACTATGTACTACACTGTGCGTTTCTTATATTCTAAGTTTTTCAGTGCAACTCACTCATATACTATGTACTACACTGTGCGTTTCTTATATTCTAAGTTTTTCAGTGCAACTCACTCATATACTATGTACTACACTGTGCATTTCGTGTAATGCGGGTTTTTCAGTAAATTCTAAGTTTTTCAGTGCAACTCACTCATATACTATGTACTACACTGTGCGTTTCTTATATTCTATGTTTTTCAGTGCAACTCACTCATATACTATGTACTACACTGTGCGTTTCTTATATTCTAAGTTTTTCAGTGCAACTCACTCATATACTATGTACTACACTGTGCGTTTCTTATATTCTAAGTTTTTCAGTGCAACTCACTCATATACTATGTACTACACTGTGCGTTTCTTATATTCTAAGTTTTTCAGTGCAACTCACTCATATACTATGTACTACAATGTGCGTTTCTTATATTCTAAGTTTTTCAGTGCAACTCACTCATATACTATGTACTATACTGTGCGTTTCTTATATTCTAAGTTTTTCAGTGCAACTCACTCATATACTATGTACTACACTGTGCGTTTCTTATATTCTAAGTTTTTCAGTGCAACTCACTCATATACTATGTACTACACTGTGCGTTTCTTATTTTCTAAGTTTTTCAGTGCAACTCACTCATATACTATGTACTACACTGTGCTTTTCTTATATTCTAAGTTTTTCAGTGCAACTCACTCATATACTATGTACTACACTGTGCGTTTCTTATATTCTAAGTTTTTCAGTGCAACTCACTCATATACTATGTACTACACTGTGCGTTTCTATATTCTAAGTTTTTCAGTGCAACTCACTCATATACTATGTACTACACTGTGCGTTTCTTATATTCTAAGTTTTTCAGTGCAACTCACTCTTATACTATGTACTACACTGTGCGTTTCTTATATTCTAAGTTTTTCAGTGCAACTCACTCATATACTATGTACTACACTGTGCATTTCGTGTAATGCGGGTTTTTCAGTAAATTCTAAGTTTTTCAGTGCAACTCACTCATATACTATGTACTACACTGTGCGTTTCTTATATTCTAAGTTTTTCAGTGCAACTCACTCATATACTATGTACTACACTGTGCGTTTCTTATATTCTAAGTTTTTCAGTGCAACTCACTCATATACTATGTACTACACTGTGCGTTTCTTATATTCTAAGTTTTTCAGTGCAACTCACTCATATACTATGTACTACACTGTGCGTTTCTTATATTCTAAGTTTTTCAGTGCAACTCACTCATATACTATGTACTACAATGTGCGTTTCTTATATTCTAAGTTTTTCAGTGCAACTCACTCATATACAATGTACTACACTGTGCATTTCGTCTAATGCGGGTTTTTCAGTAAATTCTAAGTTTTTCAGTGCAACTCACTCATATACAATGTACTACACTGTGCATTTCGTGTAATGCGGGTTTTTCAGTAAATTCTAAGTTTTTCAGTGCAACTCACTCATATACTATGTACTACACTGTGCGTTTCTTATATTCTAAGTTTTTCAGTGCAACTCACTCATACTATGTACTACAATGTGCGTTTCTTATATTCTAAGGTTTTCAGTGCAACTCACTCATATACTATGTACTACACTGTGCGTTTCTTATATTCTAAGTTTTTCAGTGCAACTCACTCATATACTATGTACTACACTGTGTGTTTCTTATATTCTAAGTTTTTCAGTGCAACTCACTCATATACTATGTACTACACTGTGCATTTCTTATATTCTAAGTTTTTCAGTGCAACTCACTCATATACTATGTACTACACTGTGCGTTTCTTATATTCTAAGTTTTTCAGTGCAACTCACTCATATACTATGTACTACACTGTGCGTTTCTTATATTCTAAGTTTTTCAGTGCAACTCACTCATATACTATGTACTACACTGTGCATTTCGTGTAATGCGGGTATTTCAGTAAATTCTAAGTTTTTCAGTGCAACTCACTCATATACTATGTACTACACTGTGCATTTCTTATATTCTAAGTTTTTCAGTGCAACTCACTCATATACCATGTACTACACTGTGCGTTTCTTATATTCTAAGTTTTTCAGTGCAACTCACTCATATAGTATGTATTACACTGTGCATTTCGTGTAATGCGGGTTTTTCAGTAAATTCTAAGTTTTTCAGTGCAACTCACTCATATACTATGTACTACACTGTGCATTTCGTGTAATGCGGGTTTTTCAGTAAATTCTAAGTTTTTCAGTGCAACTCACTCATATACTATGTACTACACTGTGCGTTTCTTATATTCTAAGTTTTTCAGTGCAACTCACTCATATACTATGTACTACACTGTGCGTTTCTTATATTCTAAGTTTTTCAGTGCAAGTCACTCATATACTATGTACTACACTGTGCGTTTCTTATATTCTAAGTTTTTCAGTGCAACTCACTCATATACTATGTACTACACTGTGCGTTTCTTATATTCTAAGTTTTTCAGTGCAACTCACTCATATACTATGTACTACACTATGCGTTTCTTATATTCTAATATTTTCAGTGCAACTCACTCATATACTATGTATTACACTGTGCATTTCGTGTAATGCGGGTTTTTCAGTAAATTCTAAGTTTTTCAGTGCAACTCACTCATATACTATGTACTACACTGTGCGTTTCTTATATTCTAAGTTTTTCAGTGCAACTCACTCCTATACTATGTACTACACTGTGCGTTTTTTATATTCTAAGTTTTTCAGTGCAACTCACTCATATACTATGTACTACACTGTGCGTTTCTTATGTTCTAAGTTTTTCAGTGCAACTCACTCATATACTATGTACTACACTGTGCGTTTCGTGTAATGCGGGTTTTTCAGTAAATTCTATGTTTTTCAGTGCAACTCACTCATATACTATGTACTACACTGTGCGTTTCTTATATTCTAAGTTTTTCAGTGCAACTCACTCATATACTATGTACTACACTGTGCGTTTCTTATATTCTAAGTTTTTCAGTGCAACTCACTCATATACTATGTACTACACTGTGCGTTTCTTAAATTCTAAGTTTTCCAGTGCAACTCACTCATATACTATGTACTACACTGTGCGTTTCTTATATTCTAAGTTTTTCAGTGCAACTCACTCATATACTATGTACTACACTGTGCGTTTCTTATATTCTAAGTTTTTCAGTGCAACTCACTCATATACTATGTACTACACTGTGCGTTGCTTATATTCTAAGTTTTTCAGTGCAACTCACTCATATACTATGTACTACACTGTGCGTTTCTTAAATTCTAAGTTTTTCAGTGCAACTCACTCATATACTATGTACTACACTGTGCGTTTCTTATATTCTAAGTTTTTCAGTGCAACTCACTCATATACTATGTACTACACTGTGCGTTTCTTATATTCTAAGTTTTTCAGTGCAACTCACTCATATACTATGTACTACACTGTGCGTTTCTTATATTCTAAGTTTTTCAGTGCAACTCACTCATATACTATGTACTACACTGTGCGTTTCTATATTCTAAGTTTTTCAGTGCAACTCACTCATATACTATGTACTACACTGTGCGTTTCTTATATTCTAAGTTTTTCAGTGCAACTCACTCATATACTATGTACTACACTGTGCGTTTCTTATATTCTAAGTTTTTCAGTGCAACTCACTCATATACTATGTACTACACTGTGCGTTTCTTATATTCTAAGTTTTTCAGTGCAACTCACTCATATACTATGTACTACAATGTGCGTTTCTTATATTCTAAGTTTTTCAGTGCAACTCACTCATATACTATGTACTACACTGTGCGTTTCTATATTCTAAGTTTTTCAGTGCAACTCACTCATATACTATGTACTACACTGTGCGTTTCTTATATTCTAAGTTTTTCAGTGCAACTCACTCATATACTATGTAGTACACTGTGCGTTTCTTATATTCTAAGTTTTTCAGTGCAACTCACTCATATACTATGTACTACACTGTGCATTTCGTGTAATGCGGGTTTTTCAGTAAATTCTAAGTTTTTCAGTGCAACTCACTCATATACTATGTACTACACTGTGCGTTTCTTATATTCTATGTTTTTCAGTGCAACTCACTCATATACTATGTACTACACTGTGCGTTTCTTATATTCTAAGTTTTTCAGTGCAACTCACTCATATACTATGTACTACACTGTGCGTTTCTTATATTCTAAGTTTTTCAGTGCAACTCACTCATATACTATGTACTACACTGTGCGTTTCTTATATTCTAAATTTTTCAGTGCAACTCACTCATATACTATGTACTACAATGTGCGTTTCTTATATTCTAAGATTTTCAGTGCAACTCACTCATATACTATGTACTACACTGTGCATTTCGTGTAATGCGGGTTTTTCAGTAAATTCTAAGTTTTTCAGTGCAACTCACTCATATACTATGTACTACACTGTGCGTTTCTTATATTCTATGTTTCTCAGTGCAACTCACTCATATACTATGTACTACACTGAGCGTTTCTTATATTCTAAGTTTTTCAGTGCAACTCACTCATATACTATGTACTACACTGTGCGTTTCTTATATTCTAAGTTTTTCAGTGTAACTCACTCATATACTATGTACTACACTGTGCGTTTCTTATATTCTAAGTTTTTCAGTGCAACTCACTCATATACTATGTACTACAATGTGCGTTTCTTATATTCTAAGTTTTTCAGTGCAACTCACTCAAATACTATGTACTACACTGTGCGTTTCTTATATTCTAAGTTTTTCAGTGCAACTCACTCATATACTATGTACTACACTGTGCGTTTCTTATATTCTAAGTTTTTCAGTGCAACTCACTCATATACTATGTACTACACTGTGCGTTTCTTATATTCTAAGTTTTTCAGTGCAACTCACTCATATACTATGTACTACACTGTGCGTTTCTTATATTCTAAGTTTTTCAGTGCAACTCACTCATATACTATGTACTACACTGTGCGTTTCTATATTCTAAGTTTTTCAGTGCAACTCACTCATATACTATGTACTACACTGTGCGTTTCTTATATTCTAAGTTTTTCAGTGCAACTCACTCATATACTATGTACTACACTGTGCGTTTCTTATATTCTAAGTTTTTCAGTGCAACTCACTCATATACTATGTACTACACTGTGCGTTTCTTATATTCTATGTTTTTCAGTGCAACTCACTCATATACTATGTACTACACTGTGCGTTTCTTATATTCTAAGTTTTTCAGTGCAACTCACTCATATACTATGTACTACACTGTGCGTTGCTTATATTCTAAGTTTTTCAGTGCAACTCACTCATATATTATGTACTACACTGTGCGTTTCTTATATTCTAAGTTTTTCAGTGCAACTCACTCATATACTATATACTACAATGTGCGTTTCTATATTCTAAGTTTTTCAGTGCAACTCACTCATATACTATGTACTACACTGTGCGTTTCTTATATTCTAAGTTTTTCAGTGCAACTCACTCATATACTATGTACTACACTGTGCGTTTCTTATATTCTAAGTTTTTCAGTGCAACTCACTCATATACTATGTACTACACTGTGCATTTCGTGTAATGCGGGTTTTTCAGTAAATTCTAAGTTTTTCAGTGCAACTCACTCATATACTATGTACTACACTGTGCGTTTCTTATATTCTATGTTTTTCAGTGCAACTCACTCATATACTATGTACTACACTGTGCGTTTCTTATATTCTAAGTTTTTCAGTGAAACTCACTCATATACTATGTACTACACTGTGCGTTTCTTATATTCTAAGTTTTTCAGTGCAACTCACTCATATACTATGTACTACACTGTGCGTTTCTTATATTCTAAGTTTTTCAGTGCAACTCACTCATATACTATGTACTACAATGTGCGTTTCTTATATTCTAAGATTTTCAGTGCAACTCACTCATATACTATGTACTACACTGTGCATTTCGTGTAATGCGGGTTTTTCAGTAAATTCTAAGTTTTTCAGTGCAACTCACTCATATACTATGTACTACACTGTGCGTTTCTTATATTCTATGTTTCTCAGTGCAACTCACTCATATACTATGTACTACACTGTGCGTTTCTTATATTCTAAGTTTTTCAGTGCAACTCACTCATATACTATGTACTACACTGTGCGTTTCTTATATTCTAAGTTTTTCAGTGCAACTCACTCATATACTATGTACTACACTGTGCGTTTCTTATATTCTAAGTTTTTCAGTGCAACTCACTCATATACTATGTACTACACTGTGCGTTTCTATATTCTAAGTTTTTCAGTGCAACTCACTCATATACTATGTACTACACTGTGCGTTTCTTATATTCTAAGTTTTTCAGTGCAACTCACTCATATACTATGTACTACACTGTGCGTTTCTTATATTCTAAGTTTTTCAGTGCAACTCACTCATATACTATGTACTACACTGTGCATTTCGTGTAATGCGGATTTTTCAGTAAATTCTAAGTTTTTCAGTGCAACTCACTCATATACTATGTACTACACTGTGCGTTTCTTATATTCTATGTTTTTCAGTGCAACTCACTCATATACTATGTACTACACTGTGCGTTTCTTATATTCTAAGTTTTTCAGTGCAACTCACTCATATACTATGTACTACACTGTGCGTTTTTTATATTCTAAGTTTTTCAGTGCAACTCACTCATATACTATGTACTACACTGTGCGTTTCTTATATTCTAAGTTTTTCAGTGCAACTCACTCATATACTATGTACTACAATGTGCGTTTCTTATATTCTAAGTTTTTCAGTGCAACTCACTCATATACTATGTACTACACTGTGCGTTTCTTATATTCTAAGTTTTTCAGTGCAACTCACTCATATACTATGTACTACACTGTGCGTTTCTTATATTCTAAGTTTTTCAGTGCAACTCACTCATATACTATGTACTACACTGTGCGTTTCTATATTCTAAGTTTTTCAGTGCAACTCACTCATATACTATGTACTACACTGTGCGTTTCTTATATTCTAAGTTTTTCAGTGCAACTCACTCATATACTATGTACTACACTGTGCGTTTCTTATATTCTAAGTTTTTCAGTGCAACTCACTCATATACTATGTACTACACTGTGCATTTCGTGTAATGCGGGTTTTTCAGTAAATTCTAAGTTTTTCAGTGCAACTCACTCATATACTATGTACTACACTGTGCGTTTCTTATATTCTATGTTTTTCAGTGCAACTCACTCATATACTATGTACTACACTGTGCGTTTCTTATATTCTAAGTTTTTCAGTGCAACTCACTCATATACTATGTACTACATTGTGCGTTTCTTATATTCTAAGTTTTTCAGTGCAACTCACTCATATACTATGTACTACACTGTGCGTTTCTTATATTCTAAGTTTTTCAGTGCAACTCACTCATATACTATGTACTACAATGTGCGTTTCTTATATTCTAAGTTTTTCAGTGCAACTCACTCATATACTATGTACTACACTGTGCGTTTCTTATATTCTAAGTTTTTCAGTGCAACTCACTCATATACTATGTACTACACTGTGCGTTTCTTATATTCTAAGTTTTTCAGTGCAACTCACTCATATACTATGTACTACACTGTGCGTTTCTTATTTTCTAAGTTTTTCAGTGCAACTCACTCATATACTATGTACTACACTGTGCGTTTCTTATATTCTAAGTTTTTCAGTGCAACTCACTCATATACTATGTACTACACTGTGCGTTTCTTATATTCTAAGTTTTTCAGTGCAACTCACTCATATACTATGTACTACACTGTGCGTTTCTATATTCTAAGTTTTTCAGTGCAACTCACTCATATACTATGTACTACACTGTGCGTTTCTTATATTCTAAGTTTTTCAGTGCAACTCACTCATATACTATGTACTACACTGTGCGTTTCTTATATTCTAAGTTTTTCAGTGCAACTCACTCATATACTATGTACTACACTGTGCATTTCGTGTAATGCGGGTTTTTCAGTAAATTCTAAGTTTTTCAGTGCAACTCACTCATATACTATGTACTACACTGTGCGTTTCTTATATTCTATGTTTTTCAGTGCAACTCACTCATATACTATGTACTACACTGTGCGTTTCTTATATTCTAAGTTTTTCAGTGCAACTCACTCATATACTATGTACTACACTGTGCGTTTCTTATATTCTAAGTTTTTCAGTGCAACTCACTCATATACTATGTACTACACTGTGCGTTTCTTATATTCTAAGTTTTTCAGTGCAACTCACTCATATACTATGTACTACAATGTGCGTTTCTTATATTCTAAGTTTTTCAGTGCAACTCACTCATATACAATGTACTACACTGTGCATTTCGTCTAATGCGGGTTTTTCAGTAAATTCTAAGTTTTTCAGTGCAACTCACTCATATACAATGTACTACACTGTGCATTTCGTGTAATGCGGGTTTTTCAGTAAATTCTAAGTTTTTCAGTGCAACTCACTCATATACTATGTACTACACTGTGCGTTTCTTATATTCTAAGTTTTTCAGTGCAACTCACTCATATACTATGTACTACAATGTGCGTTTCTTATATTCTAAGTTTTTCAGTGCAACTCACTCATATACTATGTACTACACTGTGCGTTTCTTATATTCTAAGTTTTTCAGTGCAACTCACTCATATACTATGTACTACACTGTGCGTTTCTTATATTCTAAGTTTTTCAGTGCAACTCACTCATATACTATGTACTACACTGTGCGTTTCTATATTCTAAGTTTTTCAGTGCAACTCACTCATATACTATGTACTACACTGTGCGTTTCTTATATTCTAAGTTTTTCAGTGCAACTCACTCATATACTATGTACTACACTGTGCGTTTCTTATATTCTAAGTTTTTCAGTGCAACTCACTCATATACTATGTACTACACTGTGCATTTCGTGTAATGCGGGTTTTTCAGTAAATTCTAAGTTTTTCAGTGCAACTCACTCATATACTATGTACTACACTGTGCGTTTCTTATATTCTATGTTTTTCAGTGCAACTCACTCATATACTATGTACTACACTGTGCGTTTCTTATATTCTAAGTTTTTCAGTGCAACTCACTCATATACTATGTACTACATTGTGCGTTTCTTATATTCTAAGTTTTTCAGTGCAACTCACTCATATACTATGTACTACACTGTGCGTTTCTTATATTCTAAGTTTTTCAGTGCAACTCACTCATATACTATGTACTACAATGTGCGTTTCTTATATTCTAAGTTTTTCAGTGCAACTCACTCATATACTATGTACTACACTGTGCGTTTCTTATATTCTAAGTTTTTCAGTGCAACTCACTCATATACTATGTACTACACTGTGCGTTTCTTATATTCTAAGTTTTTCAGTGCAACTCACTCATATACTATGTACTACACTGTGCGTTTCTTATTTTCTAAGTTTTTCAGTGCAACTCACTCATATACTATGTACTACACTGTGCGTTTCTTATATTCTAAGTTTTTCAGTGCAACTCACTCATATACTATGTACTACACTGTGCGTTTCTTATATTCTAAGTTTTTCAGTGCAACTCACTCATATACTATGTACTACACTGTGCGTTTCTATATTCTAAGTTTTTCAGTGCAACTCACTCATATACTATGTACTACACTGTGCGTTTCTTATATTCTAAGTTTTTCAGTGCAACTCACTCATATACTATGTACTACACTGTGCGTTTCTTATATTCTAAGTTTTTCAGTGCAACTCACTCATATACTATGTACTACACTGTGCATTTCGTGTAATGCGGGTTTTTCAGTAAATTCTAAGTTTTTCAGTGCAACTCACTCATATACTATGTACTACACTGTGCGTTTCTTATATTCTATGTTTTTCAGTGCAACTCACTCATATACTATGTACTACACTGTGCGTTTCTTATATTCTAAGTTTTTCAGTGCAACTCACTCATATACTATGTACTACACTGTGCGTTTCTTATATTCTAAGTTTTTCAGTGCAACTCACTCATATACTATGTACTACACTGTGCGTTTCTTATATTCTAAGTTTTTCAGTGCAACTCACTCATATACTATGTACTACAATGTGCGTTTCTTATATTCTAAGTTTTTCAGTGCAACTCACTCATATACAATGTACTACACTGTGCATTTCGTCTAATGCGGGTTTTTCAGTAAATTCTAAGTTTTTCAGTGCAACTCACTCATATACAATGTACTACACTGTGCATTTCGTGTAATGCGGGTTTTTCAGTAAATTCTAAGTTTTTCAGTGCAACTCACTCATATACTATGTACTACACTGTGCGTTTCTTATATTCTAAGTTTTTCAGTGCAACTCACTCATATACTATGTACTACAATGTGCGTTTCTTATATTCTAAGTTTTTCAGTGCAACTCACTCATATACTATGTACTACACTGTGCGTTTCTTATATTCTAAGTTTTTCAGTGCAACTCACTCATATACTATGTACTACACTGTGCGTTTCTTATATTCTAAGTTTTTCAGTGCAACTCACTCATATACTATGTACTACACTGTGCGTTTCTATATTCTAAGTTTTTCAGTGCAACTCACTCATATACTATGTACTACACTGTGCGTTTCTTATATTCTAAGTTTTTCAGTGCAACTCACTCATATACTATGTACTACACTGTGCGTTTCTTATATTCTAAGTTTTTCAGTGCAACTCACTCATATACTATGTACTACACTGTGCATTTCGTGTAATGCGGGTTTTTCAGTAAATTCTAAGTTTTTCAGTGCAACTCACTCATATACTATGTACTACACTGTGCGTTTCTTATATTCTATGTTTTTCAGTGCAACTCACTCATATACTATGTACTACACTGTGCGTTTCTTATATTCTAAGTTTTTCAGTGCAACTCACTCATATACTATGTACTACATTGTGCGTTTCTTATATTCTAAGTTTTTCAGTGCAACTCACTCATATACTATGTACTACACTGTGCGTTTCTTATATTCTAAGTTTTTCAGTGCAACTCACTCATATACTATGTACTACAATGTGCGTTTCTTATATTCTAAGTTTTTCAGTGCAACTCACTCATATACTATGTACTACACTGTGCGTTTCTTATATTCTAAGTTTTTCAGTGCAACTCACTCATATACTATGTACTACACTGTGCGTTTCTTATATTCTAAGTTTTTCAGTGCAACTCACTCATATACTATGTACTACACTGTGCGTTTCTTATTTTCTAAGTTTTTCAGTGCAACTCACTCATATACTATGTACTACACTGTGCGTTTCTTATATTCTAAGTTTTTCAGTGCAACTCACTCATATACTATGTACTACACTGTGCGTTTCTTATATTCTAAGTTTTTCAGTGCAACTCACTCATATACTATGTACTACACTGTGCGTTTCTATATTCTAAGTTTTTCAGTGCAACTCACTCATATACTATGTACTACACTGTGCGTTTCTTATATTCTAAGTTTTTCAGTGCAACTCACTCATATACTATGTACTACACTGTGCGTTTCTTATATTCTAAGTTTTTCAGTGCAACTCACTCATATACTATGTACTACACTGTGCATTTCGTGTAATGCGGGTTTTTCAGTAAATTCTAAGTTTTTCAGTGCAACTCACTCATATACTATGTACTACACTGTGCGTTTCTTATATTCTATGTTTTTCAGTGCAACTCACTCATATACTATGTACTACACTGTGCGTTTCTTATATTCTAAGTTTTTCAGTGCAACTCACTCATATACTATGTACTACACTGTGCGTTTCTTATATTCTAAGTTTTTCAGTGCAACTCACTCATATACTATGTACTACACTGTGCGTTTCTTATATTCTAAGTTTTTCAGTGCAACTCACTCATATACTATGTACTACAATGTGCGTTTCTTATATTCTAAGTTTTTCAGTGCAACTCACTCATATACAATGTACTACACTGTGCATTTCGTCTAATGCGGGTTTTTCAGTAAATTCTAAGTTTTTCAGTGCAACTCACTCATATACAATGTACTACACTGTGCATTTCGTGTAATGCGGGTTTTTCAGTAAATTCTAAGTTTTTCAGTGCAACTCACTCATATACTATGTACTACACTGTGCGTTTCTTATATTCTAAGTTTTTCAGTGCAACTCAATCATACTATGTACTACACTGTGCGTTTCTTATATTCTAAGGTTTTCAGTGCAACTCACTCATATACTATGTACTACACTGTGCGTTTCTTATATTCTAAGTTTTTCAGTGCAACTCACTCATATACTATGTACTACACTGTGTGTTTCTTATATTCTAAGTTTTTCAGTGCAACTCACTCATATACTATGTACTACACTGTGCATTTCTTATATTCTAAGTTTTTCAGTGCAACTCACTCATATACTATGTACTACACTGTGCGTTTCTTATATTCTAAGTTTTTCAGTGCAACTCACTCATATACTATGTACTACACTGTGCGTTTCTTATATTCTAAGTTTTTCAGTGCACCTCACTCATATACTATGTACTACACTGTGCATTTCGTGTAATGCGGGTATTTCAGTAAATTCTAAGTTTTTCAGTGCAACTCACTCATATACTATGTACTACACTGTGCGTTTCTTATATTCTAAGTTTTTCAGTGCAACTCACTCATATACCATGTACTACACTGTGCGTTTTTTATATTCTAAGTTTTTCAGTGCAACTCACTCATATAGTATGTACTACACTGTGCGTTTCTTATATTCTAATTTTTTCAGTGCAACTCACTCATATACTATGTACTACACTGTGCATTTCGTGTAATGCGGGTTTTTCAGTAAATTCTAAGTTTTTCAGTGCAACTCACTCATATACTATGTACTACACTGTGCGTTTCTTATATTCTAAGTTTTTCAGTGCAACTCACTCATATACTATGTACTACACTGTGCGTTTCTTATATTCTAAGTTTTTCAGTGCAACTCACTCATATACTATGTACTACACTGTGCGTTTCTTATATTCTAAGTTTTTCAGTGCAACTCACTCATATACTATGTACTACACTGTGCGTTTCTTATATTCTAAGTTTTTCAGTGCAACTCACTCATATACTATGTACTACACTATGCGTTTCTTATATTCTAATATTTTCAGTGCAACTCACTCATATACTATGTATTACACTGTGCATTTCGTGTAATGCGGGTTTTTCAGTAAATTCTAAGTTTTTCAGTGCAACTCACTCATATACTATGTACTACACTGTGCGTTTCTTATATTCTAAGTTTTTCAGTGCAACTCACTCATATACTATGTACTACACTGTGCGTTTCTTATATTCTAAGTTTTTCAGTGCAACTCACTCATATACTATGTAATACACTGTGCGTTTCTTATGTTCTAAGTTTTTCAGTGCAACTCACTCATATACTATGTACTACACTGTGCGTTTCGTGTAATGCGGGTTTTTCAGTAAATTCTATGTTTTTCAGTGCAACTCACTCATATACTATGTACTACACTGTGCGTTTCTTATATTCTAAGTTTTTCAGTGCAACTCACTCATATACTATGTACTACACTGTGCGTTTCTTATATTCTAAGTTTTTCAGTGCAACTCACTCATATACTATGTACTACACTGTGCGTTTCTTAAATTCTAAGTTTTCCAGTGCAACTCACTCATATACTATGTACTACACTGTGCGTTTCTTATATTCTAAGTTTTTCAGTGCAACTCACTCATATACTATGTACTACACTGTGCGTTTCTTATATTCTAAGTTTTTCAGTGCAACTCACTCATATACTATGTACTACACTGTGCGTTGCTTATATTCTAAGTTTTTCAGTGCAACTCAATCATTTACTATGTACTACACTGTGCGTTTCTTAAATTCTAAGTTTTTCAGTGCAACTCACTCATATACTATGTACTACACTGTGCGTTTCTTATATTCTAAGTTTTTCAGTGCAACTCACTCATATACTATGTACTACACTGTGCGTTTCTTATATTCTAAGTTTTTCAGTGCAACTCACTCATATACTATGTACTACACTGTGCGTTTCTTATATTCTAAGTTTTTCAGTGCAACTCACTCATATACTATGTACTACACTGTGCGTTTCTATATTCTAAGTTTTTCAGTGCAACTCACTCATATACTATGTACTACACTGTGCGTTTCTTATATTCTAAGTTTTTCAGTGCAACTCACTCATATACTATGTACTACACTGTGCGTTTCTTATATTCTAAGTTTTTCAGTGCAACTCACTCATATACTATGTACTACACTGTGCGTTTCTTATATTCTAAGTTTTTCAGTGCAACTCACTCATATACTATGTACTACAATGTGCGTTTCTTATATTCTAAGTTTTTCAGTGCAACTCACTCATATACTATGTACTACACTGTGCGTTTCTATATTCTAAGTTTTTCAGTGCAACTCACTCATATACTATGTACTACACTGTGCGTTTCTTATATTCTAAGTTTTTCAGTGCAACTCACTCATATACTATGTACTACACTGTGCGTTTCTTATATTCTAAGTTTTTCAGTGCAACTCACTCATATACTATGTACTACACTGTGCATTTCGTGTAATGCGGGTTTTTCAGTAAATTCTAAGTTTTTCAGTGCAACTCACTCATATACTATGTACTACACTGTGCGTTTCTTATATTCTATGTTTTTCAGTGCAACTCACTCATATACTATGTACTACACTGTGCGTTTCTTATATTCTAAGTTTTTCAGTGCAACTCACTCATATACTATGTACTACACTGTGCGTTTCTTATATTCTAAGTTTTTCAGTGCAACTCACTCATATACTATGTACTACACTGTGCGTTTCTTATATTCTAAGTTTTTCAGTGCAACTCACTCATATACTATGTACTACAATGTGCGTTTCTTATATTCTAAGTTTTTCAGTGCAACTCACTCATATACAATGTACTACACTGTGCATTTCGTCTAATGCGGGTTTTTCAGTAAATTCTAAGTTTTTCAGTGCAACTCACTCATATACAATGTACTACACTGTGCATTTCGTGTAATGCGGGTTTTTCAGTAAATTCTAAGTTTTTCAGTGCAACTCACTCATATACTATGTACTACACTGTGCGTTTCTTATATTCTAAGTTTTTCAGTGCAACTCAATCATACTATGTACTACACTGTGCGTTTCTTATATTCTAAGGTTTTCAGTGCAACTCACTCATATACTATGTACTACACTGTGCGTTTCTTATATTCTAAGTTTTTCAGTGCAACTCACTCATATACTATGTACTACACTGTGTGTTTCTTATATTCTAAGTTTTTCAGTGCAACTCACTCATATACTATGTACTACACTGTGCATTTCTTATATTCTAAGTTTTTCAGTGCAACTCACTCATATACTATGTACTACACTGTGCGTTTCTTATATTCTAAGTTTTTCAGTGCAACTCACTCATATACTATGTACTACACTGTGCGTTTCTTATATTCTAAGTTTTTCAGTGCACCTCACTCATATACTATGTACTACACTGTGCATTTCGTGTAATGCGGGTATTTCAGTAAATTCTAAGTTTTTCAGTGCAACTCACTCATATACTATGTACTACACTGTGCGTTTCTTATATTCTAAGTTTTTCAGTGCAACTCACTCATATACCATGTACTACACTGTGCGTTTTTTATATTCTAAGTTTTTCAGTGCAACTCACTCATATAGTATGTACTACACTGTGCGTTTCTTATATTCTAATTTTTTCAGTGCAACTCACTCATATACTATGTACTACACTGTGCATTTCGTGTAATGCGGGTTTTTCAGTAAATTCTAAGTTTTTCAGTGCAACTCACTCATATACTATGTACTACACTGTGCGTTTCTTATATTCTAAGTTTTTCAGTGCAACTCACTCATATACTATGTACTACACTGTGCGTTTCTTATATTCTAAGTTTTTCAGTGCAACTCACTCATATACTATGTACTACACTGTGCGTTTCTTATATTCTAAGTTTTTCAGTGCAACTCACTCATATACTATGTACTACACTGTGCGTTTCTTATATTCTAAGTTTTTCAGTGCAACTCACTCATATACTATGTACTACACTATGCGTTTCTTATATTCTAATATTTTCAGTGCAACTCACTCATATACTATGTATTACACTGTGCATTTCGTGTAATGCGGGTTTTTCAGTAAATTCTAAGTTTTTCAGTGCAACTCACTCATATACTATGTACTACACTGTGCGTTTCTTATATTCTAAGTTTTTCAGTGCAACTCACTCATATACTATGTACTACACTGTGCGTTTCTTATATTCTAAGTTTTTCAGTGCAACTCACTCATATACTATGTAATACACTGTGCGTTTCTTATGTTCTAAGTTTTTCAGTGCAACTCACTCATATACTATGTACTACACTGTGCGTTTCGTGTAATGCGGGTTTTTCAGTAAATTCTATGTTTTTCAGTGCAACTCACTCATATACTATGTACTACACTGTGCGTTTCTTATATTCTAAGTTTTTCAGTGCAACTCACTCATATACTATGTACTACACTGTGCGTTTCTTATATTCTAAGTTTTTCAGTGCAACTCACTCATATACTATGTACTACACTGTGCGTTTCTTAAATTCTAAGTTTTCCAGTGCAACTCACTCATATACTATGTACTACACTGTGCGTTTCTTATATTCTAAGTTTTTCAGTGCAACTCACTCATATACTATGTACTACACTGTGCGTTTCTTATATTCTAAGTTTTTCAGTGCAACTCACTCATATACTATGTACTACACTGTGCGTTGCTTATATTCTAAGTTTTTCAGTGCAACTCAATCATTTACTATGTACTACACTGTGCGTTTCTTAAATTCTAAGTTTTTCAGTGCAACTCACTCATATACTATGTACTACACTGTGCGTTTCTTATATTCTAAGTTTTTCAGTGCAACTCACTCATATACTATGTACTACACTGTGCGTTTCTTATATTCTAAGTTTTTCAGTGCAACTCACTCATATACTATGTACTACACTGTGCGTTTCTTATATTCTAAGTTTTTCAGTGCAACTCACTCATATACTATGTACTACACTGTGCGTTTCTATATTCTAAGTTTTTCAGTGCAACTCACTCATATACTATGTACTACACTGTGCGTTTCTTATATTCTAAGTTTTTCAGTGCAACTCACTCATATACTATGTACTACACTGTGCGTTTCTTATATTCTAAGTTTTTCAGTGCAACTCACTCATATACTATGTACTACACTGTGCGTTTCTTATATTCTAAGTTTTTCAGTGCAACTCACTCATATACTATGTACTACACTGTGCGTTTCTTATATTCTAAGTTTTTCAGTGCAACTCACTCATATACTATGTACTACACTGTGCGTTTCTTATATTCTAAGTTTTTCAGTGCAACTCACTCATATACCATGTACTACACTGTGCGTTTTTTATATTCTAAGTTTTTCAGTGCAACTCACTCATATAGTATGTACTACACTGTGCGTTTCTTATATTCTAATTTTTTCAGTGCAACTCACTCATATACTATGTACTACACTGTGCATTTCGTGTAATGCGGGTTTTTCAGTAAATTCTAAGTTTTTCAGTGCAACTCACTCATATACTATGTACTACACTGTGCGTTTCTTATATTCTAAGTTTTTCAGTGCAACTCACTCATATACTATGTACTACACTGTGCGTTTCTTATATTCTAAGTTTTTCAGTGCAACTCACTCATATACTATGTACTACACTGTGCGTTTCTTATATTCTAAGTTTTTCAGTGCAACTCACTCATATACTATGTACTACACTGTGCGTTTCTTATATTCTAAGTTTTTCAGTGCAACTCACTCATATACTATGTACTACACTATGCGTTTCTTATATTCTAATATTTTCAGTGCAACTCACTCATATACTATGTATTACACTGTGCATTTCGTGTAATGCGGGTTTTTCAGTAAATTCTAAGTTTTTCAGTGCAACTCACTCATATACTATGTACTACACTGTGCGTTTCTTATATTCTAAGTTTTTCAGTGCAACTCACTCATATACTATGTACTACACTGTGCGTTTCTTATATTCTAAGTTTTTCAGTGCAACTCACTCATATACTATGTAATACACTGTGCGTTTCTTATGTTCTAAGTTTTTCAGTGCAACTCACTCATATACTATGTACTACACTGTGCGTTTCGTGTAATGCGGGTTTTTCAGTAAATTCTATGTTTTTCAGTGCAACTCACTCATATACTATGTACTACACTGTGCGTTTCTTATATTCTAAGTTTTTCAGTGCAACTCACTCATATACTATGTACTACACTGTGCGTTTCTTATATTCTAAGTTTTTCAGTGCAACTCACTCATATACTATGTACTACACTGTGCGTTTCTTAAATTCTAAGTTTTCCAGTGCAACTCACTCATATACTATGTACTACACTGTGCGTTTCTTATATTCTAAGTTTTTCAGTGCAACTCACTCATATACTATGTACTACACTGTGCGTTTCTTATATTCTAAGTTTTTCAGTGCAACTCACTCATATACTATGTACTACACTGTGCGTTGCTTATATTCTAAGTTTTTCAGTGCAACTCAATCATTTACTATGTACTACACTGTGCGTTTCTTAAATTCTAAGTTTTTCAGTGCAACTCACTCATATACTATGTACTACACTGTGCGTTTCTTATATTCTAAGTTTTTCAGTGCAACTCACTCATATACTATGTACTACACTGTGCGTTTCTTATATTCTAAGTTTTTCAGTGCAACTCACTCATATACTATGTACTACACTGTGCGTTTCTTATATTCTAAGTTTTTCAGTGCAACTCACTCATATACTATGTACTACACTGTGCGTTTCTATATTCTAAGTTTTTCAGTGCAACTCACTCATATACTATGTACTACACTGTGCGTTTCTTATATTCTAAGTTTTTCAGTGCAACTCACTCATATACTATGTACTACACTGTGCGTTTCTTATATTCTAAGTTTTTCAGTGCAACTCACTCATATACTATGTACTACACTGTGCGTTTCTTATATTCTAAGTTTTTCAGTGCAACTCACTCATATACTATGTACTACAATGTGCGTTTCTTATATTCTAAGTTTTTCAGTGCAACTCACTCATATACTATGTACTACACTGTGCGTTTCTATATTCTAAGTTTTTCAGTGCAACTCACTCATATACTATGTACTACACTGTGCGTTTCTTATATTCTAAGTTTTTCAGTGCAACTCACTCATATACTATGTACTACACTGTGCGTTTCTTATATTCTAAGTTTTTCAGTGCAACTCACTCATATACTATGTACTACACTGTGCATTTCGTGTAATGCGGGTTTTTCAGTAAATTCTAAGTTTTTCAGTGCAACTCACTCATATACTATGTACTACACTGTGCGTTTCTTATATTCTATGTTTTTCAGTGCAACTCACTCATATACTATGTACTACACTGTGCGTTTCTTATATTCTAAGTTTTTCAGTGCAACTCACTCATATACTATGTACTACACTGTGCGTTTCTTATATTCTAAGTTTTTCAGTGCAACTCACTCATATACTATGTACTACACTGTGCGTTTCTTATATTCTAAATTTTTCAGTGCAACTCACTCATATACTATGTACTACAATGTGCGTTTCTTATATTCTAAGATTTTCAGTGCAACTCACTCATATACTATGTACTACACTGTGCATTTCGTGTAATGCGGGTTTTTCAGTAAATTCTAAGTTTTTCAGTGCAACTCACTCATATACTATGTACTACACTGTGCGTTTCTTATATTCTATGTTTCTCAGTGCAACTCACTCATATACTATGTACTACACTGTGCGTTTCTTATATTCTAAGTTTTTCAGTGCAACTCACTCATATACTATGTACTACACTGTGCGTTTCTTATATTCTAAGTTTTTCAGTGTAACTCACTCATATACTATGTACTACACTGTGCGTTTCTTATATTCTAAGTTTTTCAGTGCAACTCACTCATATACTATGTACTACAATGTGCGTTTCTTATATTCTAAGTTTTTCAGTGCAACTCACTCAAATACTATGTACTACACTGTGCGTTTCTTATATTCTAAGTTTTTCAGTGCAACTCACTCATATACTATGTACTACACTGTGCGTTTCTTATATTCTAAGTTTTTCAGTGCAACTCACTCATATACTATGTACTACACTGTGCGTTTCTTATATTCTAAGTTTTTCAGTGCAACTCACTCATATACTATGTACTACACTGTGCGTTTCTTATATTCTAAGTTTTTCAGTGCAACTCACTCATATACTATGTACTACACTGTGCGTTTCTATATTCTAAGTTTTTCAGTGCAACTCACTCATATACTATGTACTACACTGTGCGTTTCTTATATTCTAAGTTTTTCAGTGCAACTCACTCATATACTATGTACTACACTGTGCGTTTCTTATATTCTAAGTTTTTCAGTGCAACTCACTCATATACTATGTACTACACTGTGCGTTTCTTATATTCTAAGTTTTTCAGTGCAACTCACTCATATACTATGTACTACAATGTGCGTTTCTTATATTCTAAGATTTTCAGTGCAACTCACTCATATACTATGTACTACACTGTGCATTTCGTGTAATGCGGGTTTTTCAGTAAATTCTAAGTTTTTCAGTGCAACTCACTCATATACTATGTACTACACTGTGCGTTTCTTATATTCTATGTTTTTCAGTGCAACTCACTCATATACTATGTACTACACTGTGCGTTTCTTATATTCTAAGTTTTTCAGTGCAACTCACTCATATACTATGTACTACACTGTGCATCTCGTGTAATGAGGGTTTTTCAGTAAATTCTAAGTTTTTCAGTGCAACTCACTCATATACTATGTACTACACTGTGCGTTTCTTATATTCTATGTTTTTCAGTGCAACTCACTCATATACTATGTACTACACTGTGCGTTTCTTATATTCTAAGTTTTTCAGTGCAACTCACTCATATACTATGTACTACACTGTGCGTTTCTTATATTCTAAGTTTTTCAGTGCAACTCACTCATATACTATGTACTACACTGTGCGTTTCTTATATTCTAAGTTTTTCAGTGCAACTCACTCATATACTATGTACTACAATGTGCGTTTCTTATATTCTAAGATTTTCAGTGCAACTCACTCATATACTATGTACTACACTGTGCATTTCGTGTAATGCGGGTTTTTCAGTAAATTCTAAGTTTTTCAGTGCAACTCACTCATATACTATGTACTACACTGTGCGTTTCTTATATTCTATGTTTTTCAGTGCAACTCACTCATATACTATGTACTACACTGTGCGTTTCTTATATTCTAAGTTTTTCAGTGCAACTCACTCATATACTATGTACTACACTGTGCGTTTCTTATATTCTAAGTTTTTCAGTGCAACTCACTCATATACTATGTACTACACTGTGCGTTTCTTATATTCTAAGTTTTTCAGTGCAACTCACTCATATACTATGTACTACAATGTGCGTTTCTTATATTCTAAGTTTTTCAGTGCAACTCACTCATATACAATGTACTACACTGTGCATTTCGTCTAATGCGGGTTTTTCAGTAAATTCTAAGTTTTTCAGTGCAACTCACTCATATACAATGTACTACACTGTGCATTTCGTGTAATGCGGGTTTTTCAATAAATTCTAAGTTTTTCAGTGCAACTCACTCATATACTATGTACTACACTCTGCGTTTCTTATATTCTAAGTTTTTCAGTGCAACTCACTCATACTATGTACTACACTTTGCGTTTCTTATATTCTAAGGTTTTCAGTGCAACTCACTCATATACTATGTACTACACTGTGCGTTTCTTATATTCTAAGTTTTTCAGTGCAACTCACTCATATACTATGTACTACACTGTGTGTTTCTTATATTCTAAGTTTTTCAGTGCAACTCACTCATATACTATGTACTACACTGTGCTTTTCTTATATTCTAAGTTTTTCAGTGCAACTCACTCATATACTATGTACTACACTGTGCGTTTCTTATATTCTAAGTTTTTCAGTGCAACTCACTCATATACTATGTACTACACTGTGCGTTTCTTATATTCTAAGTTTTTCAGTGCAACTCACTCATATACAATGTACTACACTGTGCATTTCGTGTAATGCGGGTTTTTCAGTAAATTCTAAGTTTTTCAGTGCAACTCACTCATATACTATGTACTACACTGTGCGTTTCTTATATTCTAAGTTTTTCAGTGCAACTCACTCATATACTATGTACTACACTGTGCATTTCGTGTAATGCGGGTATTTCAGTAAATTCTAAGTTTTTCAGTGCAACTCACTCATATACTATGTACTACACTGTGCGTTTCTTATATTCTAAGTTTTTCAGTGCAACTCACTCATATACCATGTACTACACTGTGCGTTTCTTATATTCTAAGTTTTTCAGTGCAACTCACTCATATAGTATGTACTACACTGTGCGTTTCTTATATTCTAATTTTTTCAGTGCAACTCACTCATATACTATGTACTACACTGTGCATTTCGTGTAATGCGGGTTTTTCAGTAAATTCTAAGTTTTTCAGTGCAACTCACTCATATACTATGTACTACACTGTGCGTTTCTTATATTCTAAGTTTTTCAGTGCAACTCACTCATATACTATGTACTACACTGTGCGTTTCTTATATTCTAAGTTTTTCAGTGCAAGTCACTCATATACTATGTACTACACTGTGCGTTTCTTATATTCTAAGTTTTTCAGTGCAACTCACTCATATACTATGTACTACACTGTGCGTTTCTTATATTCTAAGTTTTTCAGTGCAACTCACTCATATACTATGTACTACACTATGCGTTTCTTATATTCTAATATTTTCAGTGCAACTCACTCATATACTATGTATTACACTGTGCATTTCGTGTAATGCGGGTTTTTCAGTAAATTCTAAGTTTTTCAGTGCAACTCACTCATATACTATGTACTACACTGTGCGTTTCTTATATTCTAAGTTTTTCAGTGCAACTCACTCATATACTATGTACTACACTGTGCGTTTCTTATATTCTAAGTTTTTCAGTGCAACTCACTCATATACTATGTACTACACTGTGCGTTTCTTATGTTCTAAGTTTTTCAGTGCAACTCACTCATATACTATGTACTACACTGTGCGTTTCGTGTAATGCGGGTTTTTCAGTAAATTCTATGTTTTTCAGTGCAACTCACTCATATACTATGTACTACACTGTGCGTTTCTTATATTCTAAGTTTTTCAGTGCAACTCACTCATATACTATGTACTACACTGTGCGTTTCTTATATTCTAAGTTTTTCAGTGCAACTCACTCATATACTATGTACTACACTGTGCGTTTCTTAAATTCTAAGTTTTCCAGTGCAACTCACTCATATACTATGTACTACACTGTGCGTTTCTTATATTCTAAGTTTTTCAGTGCAACTCACTCATATACAATGTACTACACTGTGCGTTTCTTATATTCTAAGTTTTTCAGTGCAACTCACTCATATACTATGTACTACACTGTGCGTTTCTTAAATTCTAAGTTTTTCAGTGCAACTCACTCATATACTATGTACTACACTGTGCGTTTCTTATATTCTAAGTTTTTCAGTGCAACTCACTCATATACTATGTACTACACTGTGCGTTTCTTATATTCTAAGTTTTTCAGTGCAACTCACTCATATACTATGTACTACACTGTGCGTTTCTTATATTCTAAGTTTTTCAGTGCAACTCACTCATATACTATGTACTACACTGTGCGTTTCTATATTCTAAGTTTTTCAGTGCAACTCACTCATATACTATGTACTACACTGTGCGTTTCTTATATTCTAAGTTTTTCAGTGCAACTCACTCATATACTATGTACTACACTGTGCGTTTCTTATATTCTAAGTTTTTCAGTGCAACTCACTCATATACTATGTACTACACTGTGCGTTTCTTATATTCTAAGTTTTTCAGTGCAACTCACTCATATACTATGTACTACAATGTGCGTTTCTTATATTCTAAGTTTTTCAGTGCAACTCACTCATATACAATGTACTACACTGTGCATTTCGTCTAATGCGGGTTTTTCAGTAAATTCTAAGTTTTTCAGTGCAACTCACTCATATACAATGTACTACACTGTGCATTTCGTGTAATGCGGGTTTTTCAATAAATTCTAAGTTTTTCAGTGCAACTCACTCATATACTATGTACTACACTCTGCGTTTCTTATATTCTAAGTTTTTCAGTGCAACTCACTCATACTATGTACTACACTTTGCGTTTCTTATATTCTAAGGTTTTCAGTGCAACTCACTCATATACTATGTACTACACTGTGCGTTTCTTATATTCTAAGTTTTTCAGTGCAACTCACTCATATACTATGTACTACACTGTGTGTTTCTTATATTCTAAGTTTTTCAGTGCAACTCACTCATATACTATGTACTACACTGTGCTTTTCTTATATTCTAAGTTTTTCAGTGCAACTCACTCATATACTATGTACTACACTGTGCGTTTCTTATATTCTAAGTTTTTCAGTGCAACTCACTCATATACTATGTACTACACTGTGCGTTTCTTATATTCTAAGTTTTTCAGTGCAACTCACTCATATACAATGTACTACACTGTGCATTTCGTGTAATGCGGGTTTTTCAGTAAATTCTAAGTTTTTCAGTGCAACTCACTCATATACTATGTACTACACTGTGCGTTTCTTATATTCTAAGTTTTTCAGTGCAACTCACTCATATACTATGTACTACACTGTGCATTTCGTGTAATGCGGGTATTTCAGTAAATTCTAAGTTTTTCAGTGCAACTCACTCATATACTATGTACTACACTGTGCGTTTCTTATATTCTAAGTTTTTCAGTGCAACTCACTCATATACCATGTACTACACTGTGCGTTTCTTATATTCTAAGTTTTTCAGTGCAACTCACTCATATAGTATGTACTACACTGTGCGTTTCTTATATTCTAATTTTTTCAGTGCAACTCACTCATATACTATGTACTACACTGTGCATTTCGTGTAATGCGGGTTTTTCAGTAAATTCTAAGTTTTTCAGTGCAACTCACTCATATACTATGTACTACACTGTGCGTTTCTTATATTCTAAGTTTTTCAGTGCAACTCACTCATATACTATGTACTACACTGTGCGTTTCTTATATTCTAAGTTTTTCAGTGCAAGTCACTCATATACTATGTACTACACTGTGCGTTTCTTATATTCTAAGTTTTTCAGTGCAACTCACTCATATACTATGTACTACACTGTGCGTTTCTTATATTCTAAGTTTTTCAGTGCAACTCACTCATATACTATGTACTACACTATGCGTTTCTTATATTCTAATATTTTCAGTGCAACTCACTCATATACTATGTATTACACTGTGCATTTCGTGTAATGCGGGTTTTTCAGTAAATTCTAAGTTTTTCAGTGCAACTCACTCATATACTATGTACTACACTGTGCGTTTCTTATATTCTAAGTTTTTCAGTGCAACTCACTCATATACTATGTACTACACTGTGCGTTTCTTATATTCTAAGTTTTTCAGTGCAACTCACTCATATACTATGTACTACACTGTGCGTTTCTTATGTTCTAAGTTTTTCAGTGCAACTCACTCATATACTATGTACTACACTGTGCGTTTCGTGTAATGCGGGTTTTTCAGTAAATTCTATGTTTTTCAGTGCAACTCACTCATATACTATGTACTACACTGTGCGTTTCTTATATTCTAAGTTTTTCAGTGCAACTCACTCATATACTATGTACTACACTGTGCGTTTCTTATATTCTAAGTTTTTCAGTGCAACTCACTCATATACTATGTACTACACTGTGCGTTTCTTAAATTCTAAGTTTTCCAGTGCAACTCACTCATATACTATGTACTACACTGTGCGTTTCTTATATTCTAAGTTTTTCAGTGCAACTCACTCATATACAATGTACTACACTGTGCGTTTCTTATATTCTAAGTTTTTCAGTGCAACTCACTCATATACTATGTACTACACTGTGCGTTTCTTAAATTCTAAGTTTTTCAGTGCAACTCACTCATATACTATGTACTACACTGTGCGTTTCTTATATTCTAAGTTTTTCAGTGCAACTCACTCATATACTATGTACTACACTGTGCGTTTCTTATATTCTAAGTTTTTCAGTGCAACTCACTCATATACTATGTACTACACTGTGCGTTTCTTATATTCTAAGTTTTTCAGTGCAACTCACTCATATACTATGTACTACACTGTGCGTTTCTATATTCTAAGTTTTTCAGTGCAACTCACTCATATACTATGTACTACACTGTGCGTTTCTTATATTCTAAGTTTTTCAGTGCAACTCACTCATATACTATGTACTACACTGTGCGTTTCTTATATTCTAAGTTTTTCAGTGCAACTCACTCATATACTATGTACTACACTGTGCGTTTCTTATATTCTAAGTTTTTCAGTGCAACTCACTCATATACTATGTACTACAATGTGCGTTTCTTATATTCTAAGTTTTTCAGTGCAACTCACTCATATACTATGTACTACACTGTGCGTTTCTATATTCTAAGTTTTTCAGTGCAACTCACTCATATACTATGTACTACACTGTGCGTTTCTTATATTCTAAGTTTTTCAGTGCAACTCACTCATATACTATGTACTACACTGTGCGTTTCTTATATTCTAAGTTTTTCAGTGCAACTCACTCATATACTATGTACTACACTGTGCATTTCGTGTAATGCGGGTTTTTCAGTAAATTCTAAGTTTTTCAGTGCAACTCACTCATATACTATGTACTACACTGTGCGTTTCTTATATTCTATGTTTTTCAGTGCAACTCACTCATATACTATGTACTACACTGTGCGTTTCTTATATTCTAAGTTTTTCAGTGCAACTCACTCATATACTATGTACTACACTGTGCGTTTCTTATATTCTAAGTTTTTCAGTGCAACTCACTCATATACTATGTACTACACTGTGCGTTTCTTATATTCTAAATTTTTCAGTGCAACTCACTCATATACTATGTACTACAATGTGCGTTTCTTATATTCTAAGATTTTCAGTGCAACTCACTCATATACTATGTACTACACTGTGCATTTCGTGTAATGCGGGTTTTTCAGTAAATTCTAAGTTTTTCAGTGCAACTCACTCATATACTATGTACTACACTGTGCGTTTCTTATATTCTATGTTTCTCAGTGCAACTCACTCATATACTATGTACTACACTGTGCGTTTCTTATATTCTAAGTTTTTCAGTGCAACTCACTCATATACTATGTACTACACTGTGCGTTTCTTATATTCTAAGTTTTTCAGTGTAACTCACTCATATACTATGTACTACACTGTGCGTTTCTTATATTCTAAGTTTTTCAGTGCAACTCACTCATATACTATGTACTACAATGTGCGTTTCTTATATTCTAAGTTTTTCAGTGCAACTCACTCAAATACTATGTACTACACTGTGCGTTTCTTATATTCTAAGTTTTTCAGTGCAACTCACTCATATACTATGTACTACACTGTGCGTTTCTTATATTCTAAGTTTTTCAGTGCAACTCACTCATATACTATGTACTACACTGTGCGTTTCTTATATTCTAAGTTTTTCAGTGCAACTCACTCATATACTATGTACTACACTGTGCGTTTCTTATATTCTAAGTTTTTCAGTGCAACTCACTCATATACTATGTACTACACTGTGCGTTTCTATATTCTAAGTTTTTCAGTGCAACTCACTCATATACTATGTACTACACTGTGCGTTTCTTATATTCTAAGTTTTTCAGTGCAACTCACTCATATACTATGTACTACACTGTGCGTTTCTTATATTCTAAGTTTTTCAGTGCAACTCACTCATATACTATGTACTACACTGTGCGTTTCTTATATTCTAAGTTTTTCAGTGCAACTCACTCATATACTATGTACTACAATGTGCGTTTCTTATATTCTAAGATTTTCAGTGCAACTCACTCATATACTATGTACTACACTGTGCGTTTCTTATATTCTAAGTTTTCCAGTGCAACTCACTCATATACTATGTACTACACTGTGCGTTTCTTAAATTCTAAGTTTTCCAGTGCAACTCACTCATATACTATGTACTACACTGTGCGTTTCTTATATTCTAAGTTTTTCAGTGCAACTCACTCATATACTATGTACTACACTGTGCGTTTCTTATATTCTAAGTTTTTCAGTGCAACTCAATCATTTACTATGTACTACACTGTGCGTTGCTTATATTCTAAGTTTTTCAGTGCAACTCACTCATTTACTATGTACTACACTGTGCGTTTCTTATATTCTAAGTTTTTCAGTGCAACTCACTCATATACTATGTACTACACTGTGCGTTTCTTATATTCTAAGTTTTTCAGTGCAACTCACTCATATACTATGTACTACACTGTGCGTTTCTTATATTCTAAGTTTTTCAGTGCAACTCACTCATATACTATGTACTACACTGTGCGTTTCTTATATTCTAAGTTTTTCAGTGCAACTCACTCATATACTATGTACTACACTGTGCGTTTCTATATTCTAAGTTTTTCAGTGCAACTCACTCATATACTATGTACTACACTGTGCGTTTCTTATATTCTAAGTTTTTCAGTGCAACTCACTCATATACTATGTACTACACTGTGCGTTTCTTATATTCTAAGTTTTTCAGTGCAACTCACTCATATACTATGTACTACAATGTGCGTTTCTTATATTCTAAGTTTTTCAGTGCAACTCACTCATATACTATGTACTACACTGTGCGTTTCTATATTCTAAGTTTTTCAGTGCAACTCACTCATATACTATGTACTACACTGTGCGTTTCTTATATTCTAAGTTTTTCAGTGCAACTCACTCATATACTATGTACTACACTGTGCGTTTCTTATATTCTAAGTTTTTCAGTGCAACTCACTCATATACTATGTACTACACTGTGCATTTCGTGTAATGGGGGTTTTTCAGTAAATTCTAAGTTTTTCAGTGCAACTCACTCATATACTATGTACTACACTGTGCGTTTCTTATATTCTATGTTTTTCAGTGCAACTCACTCATATACTATGTACTACACTGTGCGTTTCTTATATTCTAAGTTTTTCAGTGCAACTCACTCATATACTATGTACTACACTGTGCGTTTCTTATATTCTAAGTTTTTCAGTGCAACTCACTCATATACTATGTACTACACTGTGCGTTTCTTATATTCTAAATTTTTCAGTGCAACTCACTCATATACTATGTACTACAATGTGCGTTTCTTATATTCTAAGATTTTCAGTGCAACTCACTCATATACTATGTACTACACTGTGCATTTCGTGTAATGCGGGTTTTTCAGTAAATTCTAAGTTTTTCAGTGCAACTCACTCATATACTATGTACTACACTGTGCGTTTCTTATATTCTATGTTTCTCAGTGCAACTCACTCATATACTATGTACTACACTGTGCGTTTCTTATATTCTAAGTTTTTCAGTGCAACTCACTCATATACTATGTACTACACTGTGCGTTTCTTATATTCTAAGTTTTTCAGTGTAACTCACTCATATACTATGTACTACACTGTGCGTTTCTTATATTCTAGGTTTTTCAGTGCAACTCACTCATATACTATGTACTACAATGTGCGTTTCTTATATTCTAAGTTTTTCAGTGCAACACACTCAAATACTATGTACTACACTGTGCGTTTCTTATATTCTAAGTTTTTCAGTGCAACTCACTCATATACTATGTACTACACTGTGCGTTTCTTATATTCTAAGTTTTTCAGTGCAACTCACTCATATACTATGTACTACACTGTGCGTTTCTTATATTCTAAGTTTTTCAGTGCAACTCACTCATATACTATGTACTACACTGTGCGTTTCTTATATTCTAAGTTTTTCAGTGCAACTCACTCATATACTATGTACTACACTGTGCGTTTCTATATTCTAAGTTTTTCAGTGCAACTCACTCATATACTATGTACTACACTGTGCGTTTCTTATATTCTAAGTTTTTCAGTGCAACTCACTCATATACTATGTACTACACTGTGCGTTTCTTATATTCTAAGTTTTTCAGTGCAACTCACTCATATACTATGTACTACACTGTGCGTTTCTTATATTCTAAGTTTTTCAGTGCAACTCACTCATATACTATGTACTACAATGTGCGTTTCTTATATTCTAAGATTTTCAGTGCAACTCACTCATATACTATGTACTACACTGTGCATTTCGTGTAATGCGGGTTTTTCAGTAAATTCTAAGTTTTTCAGTGCAACTCACTCATATACTATGTACTACACTGTGCGTTTCTTATATTCTATGTTTCTCAGTGCAACTCACTCATATACTATGTACTACACTGTGCGTTTCTTATATTCTAAGTTTTTCAGTGCAACTCACTCATATACTATGTACTACACTGTGCGTTTCTTATATTCTAAGTTTTTCAGTGCAACTCACTCATATACTATGTACTACACTGTGCGTTTCTTATATTCTAAGTTTTTCAGTGCAACTCACTCATATACTATGTACTACAATGTGCGTTTCTTATATTCTAAGATTTTCAGTGCAACTCACTCATATACTATGTACTACACTGTGCATTTCGTGTAATGCGGGTTTTTCAGTAAATTCTAAGTTTTTCAGTGCAACTCACTCATATACTATGTACTACACTGTGCGTTTCTTATATTATATGTTTTTCAGTGCAACTCACTCATATACTATGTACTACACTGTGCGTTTCTTATATTCTAAGTTTTTCAGTGCAACTCACTCATATACTATGTACTACACTGTGCGTTTCTTATATTCTAAGTTTTTCAGTGCAACTCACTCATATACTATGTACTACACTGTGCGTTTCTTATATTCTAAGTTTTTCAGTGCAACTCACTCATATACTATGTACTACAATGTGCGTTTCTTATATTCTAAGTTTTTCAGTGCAACTCACTCATATACAATGTACTACACTGTGCATTTCGTCTAATGCGGGTTTTTCAGTAAATTCTAAGTTTTTCAGTGCAACTCACTCATATACAATGTACTACACTGTGCATTTCGTGTAATGCGGGTTTTTCAGTAAATTCTAAGTTTTTCAGTGCAACTCACTCATATACTATGTACTACACTGTGCGTTTCTTATATTCTAAGTTTTTCAGTGCAACTCACTCATACTATGTACTACACTTTGCGTTTCTTATATTCTAAGGTTTTCAGTGCAACTCACTCATATACTATGTACTACACTGTGCGTTTCTTATATTCTAAGTTTTTCAGTGCAACTCACTCATATACTATGTACTACACTGTGTGTTTCTTATATTCTAAGTTTTTCAGTGCAACTCACTCATATACTATGTACTACACTGTGCTTTTCTTATATTCTAAGTTTTTCAGTGCAACTCACTCATATACTATGTACTACACTGTGCGTTTCTTATATTCTAAGTTTTTCAGTGCAACTCACTCATATACTATGTACTACACTGTGCGTTTCTTATATTCTAAGTTTTTCAGTGCAACTCACTCATATACAATGTACTACACTGTGCATTTCGTGTAATGCGGGTTTTTCAGTAAATTCTAAGTTTTTCAGTGCAACTCACTCATATACTATGTACTACACTGTGCGTTTCTTATATTCTAAGTTTTTCAGTGCAACTCACTCATATACTATGTACTACACTGTGCATTTCGTGTAATGCGGGTATTTCAGTAAATTCTAAGTTTTTCAGTGCAACTCACTCATATACTATGTACTACACTGTGCGTTTCTTATATTCTAAGTTTTTCAGTGCAACTCACTCATATACCATGTACTACACTGTGCGTTTCTTATATTCTAAGTTTTTCAGTGCAACTCACTCATATAGTATGTACTACACTGTGCGTTTCTTATATTCTAATTTTTTCAGTGCAACTCACTCATATACTATGTACTACACTGTGCATTTCGTGTAATGCGGGTTTTTCAGTAAATTCTAAGTTTTTCAGTGCAACTCACTCATATACTATGTACTACACTGTGCGTTTCTTATATTCTAAGTTTTTCAGTGCAACTCACTCATATACTATGTACTACACTGTGCGTTTCTTATATTCTAAGTTTTTCAGTGCAAGTCACTCATATACTATGTACTACACTGTGCGTTTCTTATATTCTAAGTTTTTCAGTGCAACTCACTCATATACTATGTACTACACTGTGCGTTTCTTATATTCTAAGTGTTTCAGTGCAACTCACTCATATACTATGTACTACACTATGCGTTTCTTATATTCTAATATTTTCAGTGCAACTCACTCATATACTATGTATTACACTGTGCATTTCGTGTAATGCGGGTTTTTCAGTAAATTCTAAGTTTTTCAGTGCAACTCACTCATATACTATGTACTACACTGTGCGTTTCTTATATTCTAAGTTTTTCAGTGCAACTCACTCATATACTATGTACTACACTGTGCGTTTCTTATATTCTAAGTTTTTCAGTGCAACTCACTCATATACTATGTACTACACTGTGCGTTTCTTAAATTCTAAGTTTTCCAGTGCAACTCACTCATATACTATGTACTACACTGTGCGTTTCTTATATTCTAAGTTTTTCAGTGCAACTCACTCATATACTATGTACTACACTGTGCGTTTCTTATATTCTAAGTTTTTCAGTGCAACTCACTCATATACTATGTACTACACTGTGCGTTGCTTATATTCTAAGTTTTTCAGTGCAACTCACTCATATACTATGTACTACACTGTGCGTTTCTTAAATTCTAAGTTTTTCAGTGCAACTCACTCATATACTATGTACTACACTGTGCGTTTCTTATATTCTAAGTTTTTCAGTGCAACTCACTCATATACTATGTACTACACTGTGCGTTTCTTATATTCTAAGTTTTTCAGTGCAACTCACTCATATACTATGTACTACACTGTGCGTTTCTTATATTCTAAGTTTTTCAGTGCAACTCACTCATATACTATGTACTACACTGTGCGTTTCTATATTCTAAGTTTTTCAGTGCAACTCACTCATATACTATGTACTACACTGTGCGTTTCTTATATTCTAAGTTTTTCAGTGCAACTCACTCATATACTATGTACTACACTGTGCGTTTCTTATATTCTAAGTTTTTCAGTGCAACTCACTCATATACTATGTACTACACTGTGCGTTTCTTATATTCTAAGTTTTTCAGTGCAACTCACTCATATACTATGTACTACAATGTGCGTTTCTTATATTCTAAGTTTTTCAGTGCAACTCACTCATATACTATGTACTACACTGTGCGTTTCTATATTCTAAGTTTTTCAGTGCAACTCACTCATATACTATGTACTACACTGTGCGTTTCTTATATTCTAAGTTTTTCAGTGCAACTCACTCATATACTATGTACTACACTGTGCGTTTCTTATATTCTAAGTTTTTCAGTGCAACTCACTCATATACTATGTACTACACTGTGCATTTCGTGTAATGCGGGTTTTTCAGTAAATTCTAAGTTTTTCAGTGCAACTCACTCATATACTATGTACTACACTGTGCGTTTCTTATATTCTATGTTTTTCAGTGCAACTCACTCATATACTATGTACTACACTGTGCGTTTCTTATATTCTAAGTTTTTCAGTGCAACTCACTCATATACTATGTACTACACTGTGCGTTTCTTATATTCTAAGTTTTTCAGTGCAACTCACTCATATACTATGTATTACACTGTGCGTTTCTTATATTCTAAATTTTTCAGTGCAACTCACTCATATACTATGTACTACAATGTGCGTTTCTTATATTCTAAGATTTTCAGTGCAACTCACTCATATACTATGTACTACACTGTGCATTTCGTGTAATGCGGGTTTTTCAGTAAATTCTAAGTTTTTCAGTGCAACTCACTCATATACTATGTACTACACTGTGCGTTTCTTATATTCTATGTTTCTCAGTGCAACTCACTCATATACTATGTACTACACTGTGCGTTTCTTATATTCTAAGTTTTTCAGGGCAACTCACTCATATACTATGTACTACACTGTGCGTTTCTTATATTCTAAGTTTTTCAGTGTAACTCACTCATATACTATGTACTACACTGTGCGTTTCTTATATTCTAAGTTTTTCAGTGCAACTCACTCATATACTATGTACTACAATGTGCGTTTCTTATATTCTAAGTTTTTCAGTGCAACTCACTCAAATACTATGTACTACACTGTGCGTTTCTTATATTCTAAGTTTTTCAGTGCAACTCACTCATATACTATGTACTACACTGTGCGTTTCTTATATTCTAAGTTTTTCAGTGCAACTCACTCATATACTATGTACTACACTGTGCGTTTCTTATATTCTAAGTTTTTCAGTGCAACTCACTCATATACTATGTACTACACTGTGCGTTTCTTATATTCTAAGTTTTTCAGTGCAACTCACTCATATACTATGTACTACACTGTGCGTTTCTATATTCTAAGTTTTTCAGTGCAACTCACTCATATACTATGTACTACACTGTGCGTTTCTTATATTCTAAGTTTTTCAGTGCAACTCACTCATATACTATGTACTACACTGTGCGTTTCTTATATTCTAAGTTTTTCAGTGCAACTCACTCATATACTATGTACTACACTGTGCGTTTCTTATATTCTAAGTTTTTCAGTGCAACTCACTCATATACTATGTACTACAATGTGCGTTTCTTATATTCTAAGATTTTCAGTGCAACTCACTCATATACTATGTACTACACTGTGCATTTCGTGTAATGCGGGTTTTTCAGTAAATTCTAAGTTTTTCAGTGCAACTCACTCATATACTATGTACTACACTGTGCGTTTCTTATATTCTATGTTTTTCAGTGCAACTCACTCATATACTATGTACTACACTGTGCGTTTCTTATATTCTAAGTTTTTCAGTGCAACTCACTCATATACTATGTACTACACTGTGCATTTCGTGTAATGAGGGTTTTTCAGTAAATTCTAAGTTTTTCAGTGCAACTCACTCATATACTATGTACTACACTGTGCGTTTCTTATATTCTATGTTTTTCAGTGCAACTCACTCATATACTATGTACTACACTGTGCGTTTCTTATATTCTAAGTTTTTCAGTGCAACTCACTCATATACTATGTACTACACTGTGCGTTTCTTATATTCTAAGTTTTTCAGTGCAACTCACTCATATACTATGTACTACACTGTGCGTTTCTTATATTCTAAGTTTTTCAGTGCAACTCACTCATATACTATGTACTACAATGTGCGTTTCTTATATTCTAAGATTTTCAGTGCAACTCACTCATATACTATGTACTACACTGTGCATTTCGTGTAATGCGGGTTTTTCAGTAAATTCTAAGTTTTTCAGTGCAACTCACTCATATACTATGTACTACACTGTGCGTTTCTTATATTCTATGTTTTTCAGTGCAACTCACTCATATACTATGTACTACACTGTGCGTTTCTTATATTCTAAGTTTTTCAGTGCAACTCACTCATATACTATGTACTACAATGTGCGTTTCTTATATTCTAAGTTTTTCAGTGCAACTCACTCATATACTATGTACTACACTGTGCGTTTCTTATATTCTAAGTTTTTCAGTGCAACTCACTCATATACTATGTACTACAATGTGCGTTTCTTATATTCTAAGTTTTTCAGTGCAACTCACTCATATACAATGTACTACACTGTGCATTTCGTCTAATGCGGGTTTTTCAGTAAATTCTAAGTTTTTCAGTGCAACTCACTCATATACAATGTACTACACTGTGCATTTCGTGTAATGCGGGTTTTTCAGTAAATTCTAAGTTTTTCAGTGCAACTCACTCATATACTATGTACTACACTGTGCGTTTCTTATATTCTAAGTTTTTCAGTGCAACTCACTCATACTATGTACTACACTTTGCGTTTCTTATATTCTAAGGTTTTCAGTGCAACTCACTCATATACTATGTACTACACTGTGCGTTTCTTATATTCTAAGTTTTTCAGTGCAACTCACTCATATACTATGTACTACACTGTGTGTTTCTTATATTCTAAGTTTTTCAGTGCAACTCACTCATATACTATGTACTACACTGTGCTTTTCTTATATTCTAAGTTTTTCAGTGCAACTCACTCATATACTATGTACTACACTGTGCGTTTCTTATATTCTAAGTTTTTCAGTGCAACTCACTCATATACTATGTACTACACTGTGCGTTTCTTATATTCTAAGTTTTTCAGTGCAACTCACTCATATACTATGTACTACACTGTGCATTTCGTGTAATGCGGGTATTTCAGTAAATTCTAAGTTTTTCAGTGCAACTCACTCATATACTATGTACTACACTGTGCGTTTCTTATATTCTAAGTTTTTCAGTGCAACTCACTCATATACCATGTACTACACTGTGCGTTTCTTATATTCTAAGTTTTTCAGTGCAACTCACTCATATAGTATGTACTACACTGTGCGTTTCTTATATTCTAATTTTTTCAGTGCAACTCACTCATATACTATGTACTACACTGTGCATTTCGTGTAATGCGGGTTTTTCAGTAAATTCTAAGTTTTTCAGTGCAACTCACTCATATACTATGTACTACACTGTGCGTTTCTTATATTCTAAGTTTTTCAGTGCAACTCACTCATATACTATGTACTACACTGTGCGTTTCTTATATTCTAAGTTTTTCAGTGCAACTCACTCATATACTATGTACTACACTGTGCGTTTCTTATATTCTAAGTTTTTCAGTGCAACTCACTCATATACTATGTACTACACTGTGCGTTTCTTATATTCTAAGTTTTTCAGTGCAACTCACTCATATACTATGTACTACACTATGCGTTTCTTATATTCTAATATTTTCAGTGCAACTCACTCATATACTATGTATTACACTGTGCATTTCGTGTAATGCGGGTTTTTCAGTAAATTCTAAGTTTTTCAGTGCAACTCACTCATATACTATGTACTACACTGTGCGTTTCTTATATTCTAAGTTTTTCAGTGCAACTCACTCATATACTATGTACTACACTGTGCGTTTCTTATATTCTAAGTTTTTCAGTGCAACTCACTCATATACTATGTACTACACTGTGCGTTCTTATGTTCTAAGTTTTTCAGTGCAACTCACTCATATACTATGTACTACACTGTGCGTTTCGTGTAATGCGGGTTTTTCAGTAAATTCTATGTTTTTCAGTGCAACTCACTCATATACTATGTACTACACTGTGCGTTTCTTATATTCTAAGTTTTTCAGTGCAACTCACTCATATACTATGTACTACACTGTGCGTTTCTTATATTCTAAGTTTTTCAGTGCAACTCACTCATATACTATGTACTACACTGTGCGTTTCTTAAATTCTAAGTTTTCCAGTGCAACTCACTCATATACTATGTACTACACTGTGCGTTTCTCATATTCTAAGTTTTTCAGTGCAACTCACTCATATACTATGTACTACACTGTGCGTTGCTTATATTCTAAGTTTTTCAGTGCAACTCACTCATATACTATGTACTACACTGTGCGTTTCTTAAATTCTAAGTTTTTCAGTGCAACTCACTCATATACTATGTACTACACTGTGCGTTTCTTATATTCTAAGTTTTTCAGTGCAACTCACTCATATACTATGTACTACACTGTGCGTTTCTTATTTTCTAAGTTTTTCAGTGCAACTCACTCATATACTATGTACTACACTGTGCGTTTCTTATATTCTAAGTTTTTCAGTGCAACTCACTCATATACTATGTACTACACTGTGCGTTTCTTATATTCTAAGTTTTTCAGTGCAACTCACTCATATACTATGTACTACACTGTGCGTTTCTATATTCTAAGTTTTTCAGTGCAACTCACTCATATACTATGTACTACACTGTGCGTTTCTTATATTCTAAGTTTTTCAGTGCAACTCACTCATATACTATGTACTACACTGTGCGTTTCTTATATTCTAAGTTTTTCAGTGCAACTCACTCATATACTATGTACTACACTGTGCATTTCGTGTAATGCGGGTTTTTCAGTAAATTCTAAGTTTTTCAGTGCAACTCACTCATATACTATGTACTACACTGTGCGTTTCTTATATTCTATGTTTTTCAGTGCAACTCACTCATATACTATGTACTACACTGTGCGTTTCTTATATTCTAAGTTTTTCAGTGCAACTCACTCATATACTATGTACTACACTGTGCGTTGCTTATATTCTAAGTTTTTCAGTGCAACTCACTCATATACTATGTACTACACTGTGCGTTTCTTAAATTCTAAGTTTTTCAGTGCAACTCACTCATATACTATGTACTACACTGTGCGTTTCTTATATTCTAAGTTTTTCAGTGCAACTCACTCATATACTATGTACTACACTGTGCGTTTCTTATTTTCTAAGTTTTTCAGTGCAACTCACTCATATACTATGTACTACACTGTGCGTTTCTTATATTCTAAGTTTTTCAGTGCAACTCACTCATATACTATGTACTACACTGTGCGTTTCTTATATTCTAAGTATTTCAGTGAAACTCACTCATATACTATGTACTACACTGTGCGTTTCTATATTCTAAGTTTTTCAGTGCAACTCACTCATATACTATGTACTACACTGTGCGTTTCTTATATTCTAAGTTTTTCAGTGCAACTCACTCATATACTATGTACTACACTGTGCGTTTCTTATATTCTAAGTTTTTCAGTGCAACTCACTCATATACTATGTACTACACTGTGCATTTCGTGTAATCCGGGTTTTTCAGTAAATTCTAAGTTTTTCAGTGCAACTCACTCATATACTATGTACTACACTGTGCGTTTCTTATATTCTATGTTTTTCAGTGCAACTCACTCATATACTATGTACTACACTGTGCGTTTCTTATATTCTAAGTTTTTCAGTGCAACTCACTCATATACTATGTACTACACTGTGCGTTTCTTATATTCTAAGTTTTTCAGTGCAACTCACTCATATACTATGTACTACACTGTGCGTTTCTTATATTCTAAGTTTTTCAGTGCAACTCACTCATATACTATGTACTACAATGTGCGTTTCTTATATTCTAAGATTTTCAGTGCAACTCACTCATATACTATGTACTACACTGTGCATTTCGTGTAATGCGGGTTTTTCAGTAAATTCTAAGTTTTTCAGTGCAACTCACTCATATACTATGTACTACACTGTGCGTTACTTATATTCTATGTTTCTCAGTGCAACTCACTCATATACTATGTACTACACTGTGCGTTTCTTATATTCTAAGTTTTTCAGTGCAACTCACTCATATACTATGTACTACACTGTGCGTTTCTTATATTCTAAGTTTTTCAGTGCAACTCACTCATATACTATGTACTACACTGTGCGTTTCTTATATTCTAAGTTTTTCAGTGCAACTCACTCATATACTATGTACTACACTGTGCGTTTCTTATATTCTAATTTTTTCAGTGCAACTCACTCATATACTATGTACTACACTGTGCGTTTCTATATTCTAAGATTTTCAGTGCAACTCACTCATATACTATGTACTACACTGTGGGTTTCTTATATTCTAAGTTTTTCAGTGCAACTCACTCATATACTATGTACTACACTGTGCGTTTCTTATATTCTAAGTTTTTCAGTGCAACTCACTCATATACTATGTACTACACTGTGCATTTCGTGTAATGCGGGTTTTTCAGTAAATTCTAAGTTTTTCAGTGCAACTCACTCATATACTATGTACTACACTGTGCGTTTCTTATATTCTATGTTTTTCAGTGCAACTCACTCATATACTATGTACTACACTGTGCGTTTCTTATATTCTAAGTTTTTCAGTGCAACTCACTCATATACTATGTACTACACTGTGCGTTTCTTATATTCTAAGTTTTTCAGTGCAACTCACTCATATACTATGTACTACACTGTGCGTTTCTTATATTCTAAGTTTTTCAGTGCAACTCACTCATATACTATGTACTACAATGTGCGTTTCTTATATTCTAAGTTTTTCAGTGCAACTCACTCATATACTATGTACTACACTGTGCGTTTCTTATATTCTAAGTTTTTCAGTGCAACTCACTCATATACTATGTACTACACTGTGCGTTTCTTATATTCTAAGTTTTTCAGTGCAACTCACTCATATACTATGTACTACACTGTGCGTTTCTTATATTCTAAGTTTTTCAGTGCAACTCACTCATATACTATGTACTACACTGTGCGTTTCTTATTTTCTAAGTTTTTCAGTGCAACTCACTCATATACTATGTACTACACTGTGCGTTTCTTATATTCTAAGTTTTTTAGTGCAACTCACTCATATACTATGTACTACACTGTGCGTTTCTTATATTCTAAGTTTTTCAGTGCAACTCACTCATATACTATGTACTACACTGTGCGTTTCTATATTCTAAGTTTTTCAGTGCAACTCACTCATATACTATGTACTACACTGTGCGTTTCTTATATTCTAAGTTTTTCAGTGCAACTCACTCATATACTATGTACTACACTGTGCGTTTCTTATATTCTAAGTTTTTCAGTGCAACTCACTCATATACTATGTACTACACTGTGCATTTCGTGTAATGCGGGTTTTTCAGTAAATTCTAAGTTTTTCAGTGCAACTCACTCATATACTATGTACTACACTGTGCGTTTCTTATATTCTATGTTTTTCAGTGCAACTCACTCATATACTATGTACTACACTGTGCGTTTCTTATATTCTAAGTTTTTCAGTGCAACTCACTCATATACTATGTACTACACTGTGCGTTTCTTATATTCTAAGTTTTTCAGTGCAACTCACTCATATACTATGTACTACAATGTGCGTTTCTTATATTCTAAGATTTTCAGTGCAACTCACTCATATACTATGTACTACACTGTGCATTTCGTGTAATGCGGGTTTTTCAGTAAATTCTAAGTTTTTCAGTGCAACTCACTCATATACTATGTACTACACTGTGCGTTTCTTATATTCTATGTTTTTCAGTGCAACTCACTCATATACTATGTACTACACTGTGCGTTTCTTATATTCTAAGTTTTTCAGTGCAACTCACTCATATACTATGTACTACACTGTGCGTTTCTTATATTCTAAGTTTTTCAGTGCAACTCACTCATATACTATGTACTACAATGTGCGTTTCTTATATTCTAAGTTTTTCAGTGCAACTCACTCATATACTATGTACTACACTGTGCGTTTCTATATTCTAAGTTTTTCAGTGCAACTCACTCATATACTATATACTACACTGTGCGTTTCTTATATTCTAAGTTTTTCAGTGCAACTCACTCATATACTATGTACTACACTGTGCGTTTCTTATATTCTAAGTTTTTCAGTGCAACTCACTCATATACTATGTACTACACTGTGCATTTCGTGTAATGCGGGTTTTTCAGTAAATTCTAAGTTTTTCAGTGCAACTCACTCATATACTATGTACTACACTGTGCGTTTCTTATATTCTATGTTTTTCAGTGCAACTCACTCATATACTATGTACTACACTGTGCGTTTCTTATATTCTAAGTTTTTCAGTGCAACTCACTCATATACTATGTACTACACTGTGCGTTTCTTATATTCTAAGTTTTTCAGTGCAACTCACTCATATACTATGTACTACACTGTGCGTTTCTTATATTCTAAGTTTTTCAATGCAACTCACTCATATACTATGTACTACAATGTGCGTTTCTTATATTCTAAGATTTTCAGTGCAACTCACTCATATACTATGTACTACACTGTGCGTTTCTTATATTCTAAGTTTTTCAGTGCAACTCACTCATATACTATGTACTACACTGTGCGTTTCTTATATTCTAAGTATTTCAGTGAAACTCACTCATATACTATGTACTACACTGTGCGTTTCTATATTCTAAGTTTTTCAGTGCAACTCACTCATATACTATGTACTACACTGTGCGTTTCTTATATTCTAAGTTTTTCAGTGCAACTCACTCATATACTATGTACTACACTGTGCGTTTCTTATATTCTAAGTTTTTCAGTGCAACTCACTCATATACTATGTACTACACTGTGCATTTCGTGTAATCCGGGTTTTTCAGTAAATTCTAAGTTTTTCAGTGCAACTCACTCATATACTATGTACTACACTGTGCGTTTCTTATATTCTATGTTTTTCAGTGCAACTCACTCATATACTATGTACTACACTGTGCGTTTCTTATATTCTAAGTTTTTCAGTGCAACTCACTCATATACTATGTACTACACTGTGCGTTTTTTATATTCTAAGTTTTTCAGTGCAACTCACTCATATACTATGTACTACACTGTGCGTTTCTTATATTCTAAGTTTTTCAGTGCAACTCACTCATATACTATGTACTACAATGTGCGTTTCTTATATTCTAAGATTTTCAGTGCAACTCACTCATATACTATGTACTACACTGTGCATTTCGTGTAATGCGGGTTTTTCAGTAAATTCTAAGTTTTTCAGTGCAACTCACTCATATACTATGTACTACACTGTGCGTTTCTTATATTCTATGTTTCTCAGTGCAACTCACTCATATACTATGTACTACACTGTGCGTTTCTTATATTCTAAGTTTTTCAGTGCAACTCACTCATATACTATGTACTACACTGTGCGTTTCTTATATTCTAAGTTTTTCAGTGCAACTCACTCATATACTATGTACTACACTGTGCGTTTCTTATATTCTAAGTTTTTCAGTGCAACTCACTCATATACTATGTACTACACTGTGCGTTTCTTATATTCTAATTTTTTCAGTGCAACTCACTCATATACTATGTACTACACTGTGCGTTTCTATATTCTAAGATTTTCAGTGCAACTCACTCATATACTATGTACTACACTGTGCGTTTCTTATATTCTAAGTTTTTCAGTGCAACTCACTCATATACTATGTACTACACTGTGCGTTTCTTATATTCTAAGTTTTTCAGTGCAACTCACTCATATACTATGTACTACACTGTGCATTTCGTGTAATGCGGGTTTTTCAGTAAATTCTAAGTTTTTCAGTGCAACTCACTCATATACTATGTACTACACTGTGCGTTTCTTATATTCTATGTTTTTCAGTGCAACTCACTCATATACTATGTACTACACTGTGCGTTTCTTATATTCTAAGTTTTTCAGTGCAACTCACTCATATACTATGTACTACACTGTGCGTTTCTTATATTCTAAGTTTTTCAGTGCAACTCACTCATATACTATGTACTACACTGTGCGTTTCTTATATTCTAAGTTTTTCAGTGCAACTCACTCATATACTATGTACTACAATGTGCGTTTCTTATATTCTAAGTTTTTCAGTGCAACTCACTCATATACTATGTACTACACTGTGCGTTTCTTATATTCTAAGTTTTTCAGTGCAACTCACTCATATACTATGTACTACACTGTGCGTTTCTTATATTCTAAGTTTTTCAGTGCAACTCACTCATATACTATGTACTACACTGTGCGTTTCTTATATTCTAAGTTTTTCAGTGCAACTCACTCATATACTATGTACTACACTGTGCGTTTCTTATTTTCTAAGTTTTTCAGTGCAACTCACTCATATACTATGTACTACACTGTGCGTTTCTTATATTCTAAGTTTTTTAGTGCAACTCACTCATATACTATGTACTACACTGTGCGTTTCTTATATTCTAAGTTTTTCAGTGCAACTCACTCATATACTATGTACTACACTGTGCGTTTCTATATTCTAAGTTTTTCAGTGCAACTCACTCATATACTATGTACTACACTGTGCGTTTCTTATATTCTAAGTTTTTCAGTGCAACTCACTCATATACTATGTACTACACTGTGCGTTTCTTATATTCTAAGTTTTTCAGTGCAACTCACTCATATACTATGTACTACACTGTGCATTTCGTGTAATGCGGGTTTTTCAGTAAATTCTAAGTTTTTCAGTGCAACTCACTCATATACTATGTACTACACTGTGCGTTTCTTATATTCTATGTTTTTCAGTGCAACTCACTCATATACTATGTACTACACTGTGCGTTTCTTATATTCTAAGTTTTTCAGTGCAACTCACTCATATACTATGTACTACACTGTGCGTTTCTTATATTCTAAGTTTTTCAGTGCAACTCACTCATATACTATGTACTACACTGTGCGTTTCTTATATTCTAAGTTTTTCAGTGCAACTCACTCATATACTATGTACTACAATGTGCGTTTCTTATATTCTAAGATTTTCAGTGCAACTCACTCATATACTATGTACTACACTGTGCATTTCGTGTAATGCGGGTTTTTCAGTAAATTCTAAGTTTTTCAGTGCAACTCACTCATATACTATGTACTACACTGTGCGTTTCTTATATTCTATGTTTTTCAGTGCAACTCACTCATATACTATGTACTACACTGTGCGTTTCTTATATTCTAAGTTTTTCAGTGCAACTCACTCATATACTATGTACTACACTGTGCGTTTCTTATATTCTAAGTTTTTCAGTGCAACTCACTCATATACTATGTACTACAATGTGCGTTTCTTATATTCTAAGTTTTTCAGTGCAACTCACTCATATACTATGTACTACACTGTGCGTTTCTATATTCTAAGTTTTTCAGTGCAACTCACTCATATACTATATACTACACTGTGCGTTTCTTATATTCTAAGTTTTTCAGTGCAACTCACTCATATACTATGTACTACACTGTGCGTTTCTTATATTCTAAGTTTTTCAGTGCAACTCACTCATATACTATGTACTACACTGTGCATTTCGTGTAATGCGGGTTTTTCAGTAAATTCTAAGTTTTTCAGTGCAACTCACTCATATACTATGTACTACACTGTGCGTTTCTTATATTCTATGTTTTTCAGTGCAACTCACTCATATACTATGTACTACACTGTGCGTTTCTTATATTCTAAGTTTTTCAGTGCAACTCACTCATATACTATGTACTACACTGTGCGTTTCTTATATTCTAAGTTTTTCAGTGCAACTCACTCATATACTATGTACTACACTGTGCGTTTCTTATATTCTAAGTTTTTCAGTGCAACTCACTCATATACTATGTACTACAATGTGCGTTTCTTATATTCTAAGATTTTCAGTGCAACTCACTCATATACTATGTACTACACTGTGCGTTTCTTATATTCTAAGTTTTTCAGTGCAACTCACTCATATACTATGTACTACACTGTGCGTTTCTTATATTCTAAGTTTTTCAGTGCAACTCACTCATATACTATGTACTACACTGTGCGTTTCTTATATTCTAAGTTTTTCAGTGCAACTCACTCATATACTATGTACTACACTGTGCGTTTCTTATATTCTAAGTTTTTCAGTGCAACTCACTCATATACTATGTACTACACTGTGCGTTTCTTATATTCTAAGTTTTTCAGTGCAACTCACTCATATACTATGTACTACACTGTGCGTTTCTTATATTCTAAGTTTTTCAGTGCAACTCACTCATATACTATGTACTACACTGTGCGTTTCTTATATTCTAAGTTTTTCAGTGCAACTCACTCTATTACTATGTACTACATTGTGCATTTCGTGTAATGCGGGTTTTTCAGTAAATTCTAAGTTTTTCAGTGCAACTCACTCATATACTATGTACCACACTGTGCGTTTCTTATATTCTATGTTTTTCAGTGCAACTTACTCATATACTATGTACTACACTGTGCGTTTCTTATATTCTAAGTTTTTCAGTGCAACTCACTCATATACTATGTACTATACTGTGCGTTTCTTATATTCTAAGTTTTTCAGTGCAACTCACTCATATACTATGTACTACACTGTGCGTTTCTTATATTCTAAGTTTTTCAGTGCAACTCACTCATATACTATGTACTACACTGTGCATTTCGTATAATGCGGGTTTTTCAGTAAATTCTAAGTTTTTCAGTGCAACTCACTCATATACTATGTACTACACTGTGCGTTTCTTATATTCTAAGTTTTTCAGTGCAACTCACTCATATACTATGTACTACACTGTGCGTTTCTTATATTCTAAGTTTTTCAGTGCAACTCACTCATATACTATGTACTACACTGTGCGTTTCTTACATTCTAAGTTTTTCAGTGCAACTCACTCATATACTATGTACTACACTGTGCGTTTCTTATATTCTAAGTTTTTCAGTGCAACTCACTCATATACTATGTACTACACTGCGTTTCTTATATTCTAAGTTTTTCAGTGCAACTCACTCATATACTATGTACTACACTGTGCATTTCTTATATTCTAAGTTTTGCAGTGCAACTCACTCTTATACTATGTACTACACTGTGCGTTTCTTATATTCTAAGTTTTGCAGTGCAACTCACTCATATACTATGTACTACACTGTGCGTTTCTTATATTCTAAGTTTTTCAGTGCAACTCACTCATATACTATGTACTACACTGTGCGTTTCTTATATTCTAAGTTTTTCAGTGCAACTCACTCATATACTATGTACTACACTGTGCGTTTCTTATATTCTAAGTTTTTCAGTGCAACTCACTCATATACTATGTACTACACTGTGCGTTTCTTATATTCTAAGTTTTTCAGTGCAACTCACTCATATACTATGTACTACACTGTGCGTTTCTTATATTCTAAGTTTTTCAGTGCAACTCACTCATATACTATGTACTACACTGTGCGTTTCTTATATTCTAAGTTTTTCAGTGCAACTCACTCATATACTATGTACTACAATGTGCGTTTCTTATATTCTAAGATTTTCAGTGCAACTCACTCATATACTATGTACTACACTGTGCATTTCGTGTAATGCGGGTTTTTCAGTAAATTCTAAGTTTTTCAGTGCAACTCACTCATATACTATGTACTACACTGTGCGTTTCTTATATTCTATGTTTTTCAGTGCAACTCACTCATATACTATGTACTACACTGTGCGTTTCTTATATTCTAAGTTTTTCAGTGCAACTCACTCATATACTATGTACTACACTGTGCGTTTCTTATATTCTAAGTTTTTCAGTGCAACTCACTCATATACTATGTACTACAATGTGCGTTTCTTATATTCTAAGTTTTTCAGTGCAACTCACTCATATACTATGTACTACACTGTGCGTTTCTATATTCTAAGTTTTTCAGTGCAACTCACTCATATACTATATACTACACTGTGCGTTTCTTATATTCTAAGTTTTTCAGTGCAACTCACTCATATACTATGTACTACACTGTGCGTTTCTTATATTCTAAGTTTTTCAGTGCAACTCACTCATATACTATGTACTACACTGTGCATTTCGTGTAATGCGGGTTTTTCAGTAAATTCTAAGTTTTTCAGTGCAACTCACTCATATACTATGTACTACACTGTGCGTTTCTTATATTCTATGTTTTTCAGTGCAACTCACTCATATACTATGTACTACACTGTGCGTTTCTTATATTCTAAGTTTTTCAGTGCAACTCACTCATATACTATGTACTACACTGTGCGTTTCTTATATTCTAAGTTTTTCAGTGCAACTCACTCATATACTATGTACTACACTGTGCGTTTCTTATATTCTAAGTTTTTCAGTGCAACTCACTCATATACTATGTACTACAATGTGCGTTTCTTATATTCTAAGATTTTCAGTGCAACTCACTCATATACTATGTACTACACTGTGCGTTTCTTATATTCTAAGTTTTTCAGTGCAACTCACTCATATACTATGTACTACACTGTGCGTTTCTTATATTCTAAGTTTTTCAGTGCAACTCACTCATATACTATGTACTACACTGTGCGTTTCTTATATTCTAAGTTTTTCAGTGCAACTCACTCATATACTATGTACTACACTGTGCGTTTCTTATATTCTAAGTTTTTCAGTGCAACTCACTCATATACTATGTACTACACTGTGCGTTTCTTATATTCTAAGTTTTTCAGTGCAACTCACTCATATACTATGTACTACACTGTGCGTTTCTTATATTCTAAGTTTTTCAGTGCAACTCACTCATATACTATGTACTACACTGTGCGTTTCTTATATTCTAAGTTTTTCAGTGCAACTCACTCTATTACTATGTACTACATTGTGCATTTCGTGTAATGCGGGTTTTTCAGTAAATTCTAAGTTTTTCAGTGCAACTCACTCATATACTATGTACCACACTGTGCGTTTCTTATATTCTATGTTTTTCAGTGCAACTTACTCATATACTATGTACTACACTGTGCGTTTCTTATATTCTAAGTTTTTCAGTGCAACTCACTCATATACTATGTACTATACTGTGCGTTTCTTATATTCTAAGTTTTTCAGTGCAACTCACTCATATACTATGTACTACACTGTGCGTTTCTTATATTCTAAGTTTTTCAGTGCAACTCACTCATATACTATGTACTACACTGTGCATTTCGTATAATGCGGGTTTTTCAGTAAATTCTAAGTTTTTCAGTGCAACTCACTCATATACTATGTACTACACTGTGCGTTTCTTATATTCTAAGTTTTTCAGTGCAACTCACTCATATACTATGTACTACACTGTGCGTTTCTTATATTCTAAGTTTTTCAGTGCAACTCACTCATATACTATGTACTACACTGTGCGTTTCTTACATTCTAAGTTTTTCAGTGCAACTCACTCATATACTATGTACTGCACTGTGCGTTTCTTATATTCTAAGTTTTTCAGTGCAACTCACTCATATACTATGTACTACACTGCGTTTCTTATATTCTAAGTTTTTCAGTGCAACTCACTCATATACTATGTACTACACTGTGCATTTCTTATATTCTAAGTTTTGCAGTGCAACTCACTCTTATACTATGTACTACACTGTGCGTTTCTTATATTCTAAGTTTTGCAGTGCAACTCACTCATATACTATGTACTACACTGTGCGTTTCTTATATTCTAAGTTTTTCAGTGCAACTCACTCATATACTATGTACTACACTGTGCGTTTCTTATATTCTAAGTTTTTCAGTGCAACTCACTCATATACTATGTACTACACTGTGCGTTTCTTATATTCTAAGTTTTTCAGTGCAACTCACTCATATACTATGTACTACACTGTGCGTTTCTTATATTCTAAGTTTTTCAGTGCAACTCACTCATATACTATGTACTACACTGTGCGTTTCTTATATTCTAAGTTTTTCAGTGCAACTCACTCATATACTATGTACTACACTGTGCGTTTCTTATATTCTAAGTTTTTCAGTGCAACTCACTCATATACTATGTACTACACTGTGCGTTTCTTATATTCTAAGTTTTTCAGTGCAACTCACTCATATACTATGTACTACACTGTGCGTTTCTTATATTCTAAGTTTTTCAGTGCAACTCACTCATATACTATATACTACACTGTGCGTTTCTTATATTCTAAGTTTTTCAGTGCAACTCACTCATATACTATGTACTACACTGCGTTTCTTATATTCTAAGTTTTTCAGTGCAACTCACTCATATACTATGTACTACACTGTGCATTTCTTATATTCTAAGTTTTGCAGTGCAACTCACTCTTATACTATGTACTACACTGTGCGTTTCTTATATTCTAAGTTTTTCAGTGCAACTCACTCATATACTATGTACTACACTGCGTTTCTTATATTCTAAGTTTTTCAGTGCAACTCACTCATATACTATGTACTACACTGTGCGTTTCTTATATTCTAAGTTTTTCAGTGCAACTCACTCATATACTATGTACTACACTGTGCGTTTCTTATATTCTAAGTTTTTCAGTGCAACTCACTCATATACTATGTACTACACTGTGCGTTTCTTATATTCTAAGTTTTTCAGTGCAACTCACTCATATACTATGTACTACACTGTGCGTTTCTTATATTCTAAGTTTTTCAGTGCAACTCACTCATATACTATATACTACACTGTGCGTTTCTTATATTCTAAGTTTTTCAGTGCAACTCACTCATATACTATGTACTACACTGTGCGTTTCTTATATTCTAAGTTTTTCAGTGCAACTCACTCATATACTATGTACTACACTGTGCGTTTCTTATATTCTAAGTTTTTCAGTGCAACTCACTCATATACTATGTACTACACTGTGCGTTTCTTATATTCTAAGTTTTTCAGTGCAACTCACTCATATACTATGTACTACACTGTGCGTTTCTTATATTCTAAGTTTTTCAGTGCAACTCACTCATATACTATGTACTACACTGTGCATTTCGTGTAATGCGGGTTTTTCAGTAAATTCTAATTTTTTCAGTGCAACTCACTCATATACTATGTACTACACTGTGCGTTTCTTATATTCTATGTTTTTCAGTGCAACTCACTCATATACTATGTACTACACTGTGCGTTTCTTATATTCTAAGTTTTTCAGTGCAACTCACTCATATACTATGTACTACACTGTGCGTTTCTTATATTCTAAGTTTTTCAGTGCAACTCACTCATATACTATGTACTACACTGTGCGTTTCTTATATTCTAAGCTTTTCAGTGCAACTCACTCATATACTATGTACTACACTGTGCGTTTCTTATATTCTAAGTTTTTCAGTGCAACTCACTCATATACTATGTACTACACTGTGCGTTTCTTATATTCTAAGTTTTTCAGTGCAACTCACTCATATACTATGTACTACACTGTGCGTTTCTTATATTCTAAGTTTTTCAGTGCAACTCACTCATATACTATGTACTACACTGTGCGTTTCTTATATTCTAAGTTTTTCAGTGCAACTCACTCATATACTATGTACTACACTGTGCGTTTCTTATATTCTAAGTTTTTCAGTGCAACTCACTCATATACTATGTACTACACTGTGCGTTTCTTATATTCTAAGTTTTTCAGTGCAACTCACTCATATACTATGTACTACACTGTGCGTTTCTTATATTCTAAGTTTTTCAGTGCAACTCACTCATATACTATGTACTACACTGTGCGTTTCTTATATTCTAAGTTTTTCAGTGCAACTCACTCATATACTATGTACTACACTGTGCGTTTCTTATATTATAAGTTTTTCAGTGCAACTCACTCATATACTATGTACTACACTGTGCGTTTCTTATATTCTAAGTTTTTCAGTGCAACTCACTCATATACTATGTACTACACTGTTCGTTTCTTATATTCTAAGTTTTTCAGTGCAACTCACTCATATACTATGTACTACACTGTGCATTTCGTGTAATGCGGGTTTTTCAGTAAATTCTAATTTTTTCAGTGCAACTCACTCATATACTATGTACTACACTGTGCGTTTCTTATATTCTATGTTTTTCAGTGCAACTCACTCATATACTATGTACTACACTGTGCGTTTCTTATATTCTAAGTTTTTCAGTGCAACTCACTCATATACTATGTACTACACTGTGCGTTTCTTATATTCTAAGTTTTTCAGTGCAACTCACTCATATACTATGTACTACACTGTTCGTTTCTTATATTCTAAGTTTTTCAGTGCAACTCACTCATATACTATGTACTACACTGTGCATTTCGTGTAATGCGGGTTTTTCAGTAAATTCTAAGTTTTTCAGTGCAACTCACTCATATACTATGTACTACACTGTGCGTTTCTTATATTCAAAGTTTTTCAGTGCAACTCACTCATATACTATGTACTACACTGTGCGTTTCTTATATTCTAATTTTTTCAGTGCAACTCACTCATATACTATGTACTACACTGTGCGTTTCTTATATTCTATGTTTTTCAGTGCAACTCACTCATATACTATGTACTACACTGTGCGTTTCTTATATTCTATGTTTTTCAGTGCAACTTACTCATATACTATGTACTACACTGTGCGTTTCTTATATTCTAAGTTTTTCAGTGCAACTCACTCATATACTATGTACTATACTGTGCGTTTCTTATATTCTAAGTTTTTCAGTGCAACTCACTCATATACTATGTACTACACTGTGCGTTTCTTATATTCTAAGTTTTTCAGTGCAACTCACTCATATACTATGTACTACACTGTGCATTTCGTATAATGCGGGTTTTTCAGTAAATTCTAAGTTTTTCAGTGCAACTCACTCATATACTATGTACTACACTGTGCGTTTCTTATATTCTAAGTTTTTCAGTGCAACTCACTCATATACTATGTACTACACTGTGCGTTTCTTATATTCTAAGTTTTTCAGTGCAACTCACTCATATACTATGTACTACACTGTGCGTTTCTTACATTCTAAGTTTTTCAGTGCAACTCACTCATATACTATGTACTGCACTGTGCGTTTCTTATATTCTAAGTTTTTCAGTGCAACTCACTCATATACTATGTACTACACTGCGTTTCTTATATTCTAAGTTTTTCAGTGCAACTCACTCATATACTATGTACTACACTGTGCATTTCTTATATTCTAAGTTTTGCAGTGCAACTCACTCTTATACTATGTACTACACTGTGCGTTTCTTATATTCTAAGTTTTGCAGTGCAACTCACTCATATACTATGTACTACACTGTGCGTTTCTTATATTCTAAGTTTTTCAGTGCAACTCACTCATATACTATGTACTACACTGTGCGTTTCTTATATTCTAAGTTTTTCAGTGCAACTCACTCATATACTATGTACTACACTGTGCGTTTCTTATATTCTAAGTTTTTCAGTGCAACTCACTCATATACTATGTACTACACTGTGCGTTTCTTATATTCTAAGTTTTTCAGTGCAACTCACTCATATACTATGTACTACACTGTGCGTTTCTTATATTCTAAGTTTTTCAGTGCAACTCACTCATATACTATGTACTACACTGTGCGTTTCTTATATTCTAAGTTTTTCAGTGCAACTCACTCATATACTATGTACTACACTGTGCGTTTCTTATATTCTAAGTTTTTCAGTGCAACTCACTCATATACTATGTACTACACTGTGCGTTTCTTATATTCTAAGTTTTTCAGTGCAACTCACTCATATACTATATACTACACTGTGCGTTTCTTATATTCTAAGTTTTTCAGTGCAACTCACTCATATACTATGTACTACACTGCGTTTCTTATATTCTAAGTTTTTCAGTGCAACTCACTCATATACTATGTACTACACTGTGCATTTCTTATATTCTAAGTTTTGCAGTGCAACTCACTCTTATACTATGTACTACACTGTGCGTTTCTTATATTCTAAGTTTTTCAGTGCAACTCACTCATATACTATGTACTACACTGCGTTTCTTATATTCTAAGTTTTTCAGTGCAACTCACTCATATACTATGTACTACACTGTGCGTTTCTTATATTCTAAGTTTTTCAGTGCAACTCACTCATATACTATGTACTACACTGTGCGTTTCTTATATTCTAAGTTTTTCAGTGCAACTCACTCATATACTATGTACTACACTGTGCGTTTCTTATATTCTAAGTTTTTCAGTGCAACTCACTCATATACTATGTACTACACTGTGCGTTTCTTATATTCTAAGTTTTTCAGTGCAACTCACTCATATACTATATACTACACTGTGCGTTTCTTATATTCTAAGTTTTTCAGTGCAACTCACTCATATACTATGTACTACACTGTGCGTTTCTTATATTCTAAGTTTTTCAGTGCAACTCACTCATATACTATGTACTACACTGTGCGTTTCTTATATTCTAAGTTTTTCAGTGCAACTCACTCATATACTATGTACTACACTGTGCGTTTCTTATATTCTAAGTTTTTCAGTGCAACTCACTCATATACTATGTACTACACTGTGCGTTTCTTATATTCTAAGTTTTTCAGTGCAACTCACTCATATACTATGTACTACACTGTGCATTTCGTGTAATGCGGGTTTTTCAGTAAATTCTAATTTTTTCAGTGCAACTCACTCATATACTATGTACTACACTGTGCGTTTCTTATATTCTATGTTTTTCAGTGCAACTCACTCATATACTATGTACTACACTGTGCGTTTCTTATATTCTAAGTTTTTCAGTGCAACTCACTCATATACTATGTACTACACTGTGCGTTTCTTATATTCTAAGTTTTTCAGTGCAACTCACTCATATACTATGTACTACACTGTGCGTTTCTTATATTCTAAGCTTTTCAGTGCAACTCACTCATATACTATGTACTACACTGTGCGTTTCTTATATTCTAAGTTTTTCAGTGCAACTCACTCATATACTATGTACTACACTGTGCGTTTCTTATATTCTAAGTTTTTCAGTGCAACTCACTCATATACTATGTACTACACTGTGCGTTTCTTATATTCTAAGTTTTTCAGTGCAACTCACTCATATACTATGTACTACACTGTGCGTTTCTTATATTCTAAGTTTTTCAGTGCAACTCACTCATATACTATGTACTACACTGTGCGTTTCTTATATTCTAAGTTTTTCAGTGCAACTCACTCATATACTATGTACTACACTGTGCGTTTCTTATATTCTAAGTTTTTCAGTGCAACTCACTCATATACTATGTACTACACTGTGCGTTTCTTATATTCTAAGTTTTTCAGTGCAACTCACTCATATACTATGTACTACACTGTGCGTTTCTTATATTCTAAGTTTTTCAGTGCAACTCACTCATATACTATGTACTACACTGTGCGTTTCTTATATTATAAGTTTTTCAGTGCAACTCACTCATATACTATGTACTACACTGTGCGTTTCTTATATTCTAAGTTTTTCAGTGCAACTCACTCATATACTATGTACTACACTGTTCGTTTCTTATATTCTAAGTTTTTCAGTGCAACTCACTCATATACTATGTACTACACTGTGCATTTCGTGTAATGCGGGTTTTTCAGTAAATTCTAATTTTTTCAGTGCAACTCACTCATATACTATGTACTACACTGTGCGTTTCTTATATTCTATGTTTTTCAGTGCAACTCACTCATATACTATGTACTACACTGTGCGTTTCTTATATTCTAAGTTTTTCAGTGCAACTCACTCATATACTATGTACTACACTGTGCATTTCGTGTAATGCGGGTTTTTCAGTAAATTCTAAGTTTTTCAGTGCAACTCACTCATATACTATGTACTACACTGTGCGTTTCTTATATTCTATGTTTTTCAGTGCAACTCACTCATATACTATGTACTACACTGTGCGTTTCTTATATTCTAAGTTTTTCAGTGCAACTCACTCATATACTATGTACTACACTGTGCGTTTCTTATATTCTAAGTTTTTCAGTGCAACTCACTCATATACTATGTACTACACTGTGCGTTTCTTATATTCTAAGTTTTTCAGTGCAACTCACTCATATACTATGTACTACAATGTGCGTTTCTTATATTCTAAGATTTTCAGTGCAACTCACTCATATACTATGTACTACACTGTGCGTTTCTTATATTCTAAGTTTTTCAGTGCAACTCACTCATATACTATGTACTACACTGTGCGTTTCTTATATTCTAAGTTTTTCAGTGCAACTCACTCATATACTATGTACTACACTGTGCGTTTCTTATATTCTAAGTTTTTCAGTGCAACTCACTCATATACTATGTACTACACTGTGCGTTTCTTATATTCTAAGTTTTTCAGTGCAACTCACTCATATACTATGTACTACACTGTGCGTTTCTTATATTCTAAGTTTTTCAGTGCAACTCACTCATATACTATGTACTACACTGTGCGTTTCTTATATTCTAAGTTTTTCAGTGCAACTCACTCATATACTATGTACTACACTGTGCGTTTCTTATATTCTAAGTTTTTCAGTGCAACTCACTCTATTACTATGTACTACATTGTGCATTTCGTGTAATGCGGGTTTTTCAGTAAATTCTAAGTTTTTCAGTGCAACTCACTCATATACTATGTACCACACTGTGCGTTTCTTATATTCTATGTTTTTCAGTGCAACTTACTCATATACTATGTACTACACTGTGCGTTTCTTATATTCTAAGTTTTTCAGTGCAACTCACTCATATACTATGTACTATACTGTGCGTTTCTTATATTCTAAGTTTTTCAGTGCAACTCACTCATATACTATGTACTACACTGTGCGTTTCTTATATTCTAAGTTTTTCAGTGCAACTCACTCATATACTATGTACTACACTGTGCATTTCGTATAATGCGGGTTTTTCAGTAAATTCTAAGTTTTTCAGTGCAACTCACTCATATACTATGTACTACACTGTGCGTTTCTTATATTCTAAGTTTTTCAGTGCAACTCACTCATATACTATGTACTACACTGTGCGTTTCTTATATTCTAAGTTTTTCAGTGCAACTCACTCATATACTATGTACTACACTGTGCGTTTCTTACATTCTAAGTTTTTCAGTGCAACTCACTCATATACTATGTACTGCACTGTGCGTTTCTTATATTCTAAGTTTTTCAGTGCAACTCACTCATATACTATGTACTACACTGCGTTTCTTATATTCTAAGTTTTTCAGTGCAACTCACTCATATACTATGTACTACACTGTGCATTTCTTATATTCTAAGTTTTGCAGTGCAACTCACTCTTATACTATGTACTACACTGTGCGTTTCTTATATTCTAAGTTTTGCAGTGCAACTCACTCATATACTATGTACTACACTGTGCGTTTCTTATATTCTAAGTTTTTCAGTGCAACTCACTCATATACTATGTACTACACTGTGCGTTTCTTATATTCTAAGTTTTTCAGTGCAACTCACTCATATACTATGTACTACACTGTGCGTTTCTTATATTCTAAGTTTTTCAGTGCAACTCACTCATATACTATGTACTACACTGTGCGTTTCTTATATTCTAAGTTTTTCAGTGCAACTCACTCATATACTATGTACTACACTGTGCGTTTCTTATATTCTAAGTTTTTCAGTGCAACTCACTCATATACTATGTACTACACTGTGCGTTTCTTATATTCTAAGTTTTTCAGTGCAACTCACTCATATACTATGTACTACACTGTGCGTTTCTTATATTCTAAGTTTTTCAGTGCAACTCACTCATATACTATGTACTACACTGTGCGTTTCTTATATTCTAAGTTTTTCAGTGCAACTCACTCATATACTATATACTACACTGTGCGTTTCTTATATTCTAAGTTTTTCAGTGCAACTCACTCATATACTATGTACTACACTGCGTTTCTTATATTCTAAGTTTTTCAGTGCAACTCACTCATATACTATGTACTACACTGTGCATTTCTTATATTCTAAGTTTTGCAGTGCAACTCACTCTTATACTATGTACTACACTGTGCGTTTCTTATATTCTAAGTTTTTCAGTGCAACTCACTCATATACTATGTACTACACTGCGTTTCTTATATTCTAAGTTTTTCAGTGCAACTCACTCATATACTATGTACTACACTGTGCGTTTCTTATATTCTAAGTTTTTCAGTGCAACTCACTCATATACTATGTACTACACTGTGCGTTTCTTATATTCTAAGTTTTTCAGTGCAACTCACTCATATACTATGTACTACACTGTGCGTTTCTTATATTCTAAGTTTTTCAGTGCAACTCACTCATATACTATGTACTACACTGTGCGTTTCTTATATTCTAAGTTTTTCAGTGCAACTCACTCATATACTATATACTACACTGTGCGTTTCTTATATTCTAAGTTTTTCAGTGCAACTCACTCATATACTATGTACTACACTGTGCGTTTCTTATATTCTAAGTTTTTCAGTGCAACTCACTCATATACTATGTACTACACTGTGCGTTTCTTATATTCTAAGTTTTTCAGTGCAACTCACTCATATACTATGTACTACACTGTGCGTTTCTTATATTCTAAGTTTTTCAGTGCAACTCACTCATATACTATGTACTACACTGTGCGTTTCTTATATTCTAAGTTTTTCAGTGCAACTCACTCATATACTATGTACTACACTGTGCATTTCGTGTAATGCGGGTTTTTCAGTAAATTCTAATTTTTTCAGTGCAACTCACTCATATACTATGTACTACACTGTGCGTTTCTTATATTCTATGTTTTTCAGTGCAACTCACTCATATACTATGTACTACACTGTGCGTTTCTTATATTCTAAGTTTTTCAGTGCAACTCACTCATATACTATGTACTACACTGTGCGTTTCTTATATTCTAAGTTTTTCAGTGCAACTCACTCATATACTATGTACTACACTGTGCGTTTCTTATATTCTAAGCTTTTCAGTGCAACTCACTCATATACTATGTACTACACTGTGCGTTTCTTATATTCTAAGTTTTTCAGTGCAACTCACTCATATACTATGTACTACACTGTGCGTTTCTTATATTCTAAGTTTTTCAGTGCAACTCACTCATATACTATGTACTACACTGTGCGTTTCTTATATTCTAAGTTTTTCAGTGCAACTCACTCATATACTATGTACTACACTGTGCGTTTCTTATATTCTAAGTTTTTCAGTGCAACTCACTCATATACTATGTACTACACTGTGCGTTTCTTATATTCTAAGTTTTTCAGTGCAACTCACTCATATACTATGTACTACACTGTGCGTTTCTTATATTCTAAGTTTTTCAGTGCAACTCACTCATATACTATGTACTACACTGTGCGTTTCTTATATTCTAAGTTTTTCAGTGCAACTCACTCATATACTATGTACTACACTGTGCGTTTCTTATATTCTAAGTTTTTCAGTGCAACTCACTCATATACTATGTACTACACTGTGCGTTTCTTATATTATAAGTTTTTCAGTGCAACTCACTCATATACTATGTACTACACTGTGCGTTTCTTATATTCTAAGTTTTTCAGTGCAACTCACTCATATACTATGTACTACACTGTTCGTTTCTTATATTCTAAGTTTTTCAGTGCAACTCACTCATATACTATGTACTACACTGTGCATTTCGTGTAATGCGGGTTTTTCAGTAAATTCTAATTTTTTCAGTGCAACTCACTCATATACTATGTACTACACTGTGCGTTTCTTATATTCTATGTTTTTCAGTGCAACTCACTCATATACTATGTACTACACTGTGCGTTTCTTATATTCTAAGTTTTTCAGTGCAACTCACTCATATACTATGTACTACACTGTGCGTTTCTTATATTCTAAGTTTTTCAGTGCAACTCACTCATATACTATGTACTACACTGTTCGTTTCTTATATTCTAAGTTTTTCAGTGCAACTCACTCATATACTATGTACTACACTGTGCATTTCGTGTAATGCGGGTTTTTCAGTAAATTCTAAGTTTTTCAGTGCAACTCACTCATATACTATGTACTACACTGTGCGTTTCTTATATTCAAAGTTTTTCAGTGCAACTCACTCATATACTATGTACTACACTGTGCGTTTCTTATATTCTAATTTTTTCAGTGCAACTCACTCATATACTATGTACTACACTGTGCGTTTCTTATATTCTATGTTTTTCAGTGCAACTCACTCATATACTATGTACTACACTGTGCGTTTCTTATATTCTATGTTTTTCAGTGCAACTTACTCATATACTATGTACTACACTGTGCGTTTCTTATATTCTAAGTTTTTCAGTGCAACTCACTCATATACTATGTACTATACTGTGCGTTTCTTATATTCTAAGTTTTTCAGTGCAACTCACTCATATACTATGTACTACACTGTGCGTTTCTTATATTCTAAGTTTTTCAGTGCAACTCACTCATATACTATGTACTACACTGTGCATTTCGTATAATGCGGGTTTTTCAGTAAATTCTAAGTTTTTCAGTGCAACTCACTCATATACTATGTACTACACTGTGCGTTTCTTATATTCTAAGTTTTTCAGTGCAACTCACTCATATACTATGTACTACACTGTGCGTTTCTTATATTCTAAGTTTTTCAGTGCAACTCACTCATATACTATGTACTACACTGTGCGTTTCTTACATTCTAAGTTTTTCAGTGCAACTCACTCATATACTATGTACTGCACTGTGCGTTTCTTATATTCTAAGTTTTTCAGTGCAACTCACTCATATACTATGTACTACACTGCGTTTCTTATATTCTAAGTTTTTCAGTGCAACTCACTCATATACTATGTACTACACTGTGCATTTCTTATATTCTAAGTTTTGCAGTGCAACTCACTCTTATACTATGTACTACACTGTGCGTTTCTTATATTCTAAGTTTTGCAGTGCAACTCACTCATATACTATGTACTACACTGTGCGTTTCTTATATTCTAAGTTTTTCAGTGCAACTCACTCATATACTATGTACTACACTGTGCGTTTCTTATATTCTAAGTTTTTCAGTGCAACTCACTCATATACTATGTACTACACTGTGCGTTTCTTATATTCTAAGTTTTTCAGTGCAACTCACTCATATACTATGTACTACACTGTGCGTTTCTTATATTCTAAGTTTTTCAGTGCAACTCACTCATATACTATGTACTACACTGTGCGTTTCTTATATTCTAAGTTTTTCAGTGCAACTCACTCATATACTATGTACTACACTGTGCGTTTCTTATATTCTAAGTTTTTCAGTGCAACTCACTCATATACTATGTACTACACTGTGCGTTTCTTATATTCTAAGTTTTTCAGTGCAACTCACTCATATACTATGTACTACACTGTGCGTTTCTTATATTCTAAGTTTTTCAGTGCAACTCACTCATATACTATATACTACACTGTGCGTTTCTTATATTCTAAGTTTTTCAGTGCAACTCACTCATATACTATGTACTACACTGCGTTTCTTATATTCTAAGTTTTTCAGTGCAACTCACTCATATACTATGTACTACACTGTGCATTTCTTATATTCTAAGTTTTGCAGTGCAACTCACTCTTATACTATGTACTACACTGTGCGTTTCTTATATTCTAAGTTTTTCAGTGCAACTCACTCATATACTATGTACTACACTGCGTTTCTTATATTCTAAGTTTTTCAGTGCAACTCACTCATATACTATGTACTACACTGTGCGTTTCTTATATTCTAAGTTTTTCAGTGCAACTCACTCATATACTATGTACTACACTGTGCGTTTCTTATATTCTAAGTTTTTCAGTGCAACTCACTCATATACTATGTACTACACTGTGCGTTTCTTATATTCTAAGTTTTTCAGTGCAACTCACTCATATACTATGTACTACACTGTGCGTTTCTTATATTCTAAGTTTTTCAGTGCAACTCACTCATATACTATATACTACACTGTGCGTTTCTTATATTCTAAGTTTTTCAGTGCAACTCACTCATATACTATGTACTACACTGTGCGTTTCTTATATTCTAAGTTTTTCAGTGCAACTCACTCATATACTATGTACTACACTGTGCGTTTCTTATATTCTAAGTTTTTCAGTGCAACTCACTCATATACTATGTACTACACTGTGCGTTTCTTATATTCTAAGTTTTTCAGTGCAACTCACTCATATACTATGTACTACACTGTGCGTTTCTTATATTCTAAGTTTTTCAGTGCAACTCACTCATATACTATGTACTACACTGTGCATTTCGTGTAATGCGGGTTTTTCAGTAAATTCTAATTTTTTCAGTGCAACTCACTCATATACTATGTACTACACTGTGCGTTTCTTATATTCTATGTTTTTCAGTGCAACTCACTCATATACTATGTACTACACTGTGCGTTTCTTATATTCTAAGTTTTTCAGTGCAACTCACTCATATACTATGTACTACACTGTGCGTTTCTTATATTCTAAGTTTTTCAGTGCAACTCACTCATATACTATGTACTACACTGTGCGTTTCTTATATTCTAAGCTTTTCAGTGCAACTCACTCATATACTATGTACTACACTGTGCGTTTCTTATATTCTAAGTTTTTCAGTGCAACTCACTCATATACTATGTACTACACTGTGCGTTTCTTATATTCTAAGTTTTTCAGTGCAACTCACTCATATACTATGTACTACACTGTGCGTTTCTTATATTCTAAGTTTTTCAGTGCAACTCACTCATATACTATGTACTACACTGTGCGTTTCTTATATTCTAAGTTTTTCAGTGCAACTCACTCATATACTATGTACTACACTGTGCGTTTCTTATATTCTAAGTTTTTCAGTGCAACTCACTCATATACTATGTACTACACTGTGCGTTTCTTATATTCTAAGTTTTTCAGTGCAACTCACTCATATACTATGTACTACACTGTGCGTTTCTTATATTCTAAGTTTTTCAGTGCAACTCACTCATATACTATGTACTACACTGTGCGTTTCTTATATTCTAAGTTTTTCAGTGCAACTCACTCATATACTATGTACTACACTGTGCGTTTCTTATATTATAAGTTTTTCAGTGCAACTCACTCATATACTATGTACTACACTGTGCGTTTCTTATATTCTAAGTTTTTCAGTGCAACTCACTCATATACTATGTACTACACTGTTCGTTTCTTATATTCTAAGTTTTTCAGTGCAACTCACTCATATACTATGTACTACACTGTGCATTTCGTGTAATGCGGGTTTTTCAGTAAATTCTAATTTTTTCAGTGCAACTCACTCATATACTATGTACTACACTGTGCGTTTCTTATATTCTATGTTTTTCAGTGCAACTCACTCATATACTATGTACTACACTGTGCGTTTCTTATATTCTAAGTTTTTCAGTGCAACTCACTCATATACTATGTACTACACTGTGCGTTTCTTATATTCTAAGTTTTTCAGTGCAACTCACTCATATACTATGTACTACACTGTTCGTTTCTTATATTCTAAGTTTTTCAGTGCAACTCACTCATATACTATGTACTACACTGTGCATTTCGTGTAATGCGGGTTTTTCAGTAAATTCTAAGTTTTTCAGTGCAACTCACTCATATACTATGTACTACACTGTGCGTTTCTTATATTCAAAGTTTTTCAGTGCAACTCACTCATATACTATGTACTACACTGTGCGTTTCTTATATTCTAATTTTTTCAGTGCAACTCACTCATATACTATGTACTACACTGTGCGTTTCTTATATTCTATGTTTTTCAGTGCAACTCACTCATATACTATGTACTACACTGTGCGTTTCTTATATTCTATGTTTTTCAGTGCAACTCACTCATATACTATGTACTACACTGTGCGTTTCTTATATTCTAAGTTTTTCAGTGCAACTCACTCATATACTATGTACTACACTGTGCGTTTCTTATATTCTAAGTTTTTCAGTGCAACTCACTCATATACTATGTACTACACTGTGCGTTTCTTATATTCTAAGTTTGTCAGTGCAACTCACTCATATACTATGTACTACAATGTGCGTTTCTTATATTCTAAGTTTTTCAGTGCAACTCACTCATATACTATGTACTACACTGTGCATTTCGTGTAATGCGGGTTTTTCAGTATATTCTAAGTTTTTCAGTGCAACTCACTCATATACTATGTACTACACTGTGCGTTTCTTATATTCTATGTTTTTCAGTGCAACTCACTCATATACTATGTACTACACTGTGCGTTTCTTATATTCTAAGTTTTTCAGTGCAACTCACTCATATACTATGTACTACACTGTGCGTTTCTTATATTCTAAGTTTTTCAGTGCAACTCACTCATATACTATGTACTACACTGTGCGTTTCTTATATTCTAAGTTTTTCAGTGCAACTCACTCTATTACTATGTACTACATTGTGCATTTCGTGTAATGCGGGTTTTTCAGTAAATTCTAAGTTTTTCAGTGCAACTCACTCATATACTATGTACCACACTGTGCGTTTCTTATATTCTATGTTTTTCAGTGCAACTCACTCATATACTATGTACTACACTGTGCGTTTCTTATATTCTAAGTTTTTCAGTGCAACTCCCTCATATAATATGTACTACACTGTGCGTTTCTTATATTCTAAGTTTTTCAGTGCAACTCACTCATATACTATGTACTACACTGTGCGTTTCTTATATTCTAAGTTTTTCAGTGCAACTCACTCATATACTATGTACTACAATGTGCGTTTCTTATATTCTAAGTTTTTCAGTGCAACTCACTCATATACTATGTACTACACTGTGCGTTTCTTATATTCTAAGTTTTTCAGTGCAACTCACTCTTATACTATGTACTACACTGTGCGTTTCTTATATTCTAAGTTTTGCAGTGCAACTCACTCATATACTATGTACTACACTGTGCGTTTCTTATATTCTAAGTTTTTCAGTGCAACTCACTCATATACTATGTACTACACTGTGCGTTTCTTATATTCTAAGTTTTTCAGTGCAACTCACTCATATACTATGTACTACACTTTGCGTTTCTTATATTCTAAGTTTTTCAGTGCAACTCACTCATATACTATGTACTACACTGTGCGTTTCTTATATTCTAAGTTTTTCAGTGCAACTCACTCATATACTATGTACTACACTGTGCGTTTCTTATATTCTAAGTTTTTCAGTGCAACTCACTCATATACTATGTACTACACTGTGCGTTTCTTATATTCTAAGTTTTTCAGTGCAACTCACTCATATACTATGTACTACACTGTGCGTTTCTTATATTCTAAGTTTTTCAGTGCAACTCACTCATATACTATGTACTACAATGTGCGTTTCTTATATTCTAAGATTTTCAGTGCAACTCACTCATATACTATGTACTACACTGTGCATTTCGTGTAAGGCGGGTTTTTCAGTAAATTCTAAGTTTTTCAGTGCAACTCACTCATATACTATGTACTACACTGTGCGTTTCTTATATTCTATGTTTCTCAGTGCAACTCACTCATATACTATGTACTACACTGTGCGTTTCTTATATTCTAAGTTTTTCAGTGCAACTCACTCATATACTATGTACTACACTGTGCGTTTCTTATATTCTAAGTTTTTCAGTGCAACTCACTCATATACTATGTACTACACTGTGCGTTTCTTATATTCTAAGTTTTTCAGTGCAACTCACTCATATACTATGTACTACAATGTGCGTTTCTTATATTCTAAGTTTTTCAGTGCAACTCACTCATATACTATGTACTACACTGTGCGTTTCTTATATTCTAAGTTTTTCAGTGCAACTCACTCATATACTATGTACTACACTGTGCGTTTCTTATATTCTAAGTTTTTCAGTGCAACTCACTCATATACTATGTACTACACTGTGCGTTTCTTATATTCTAAGTTTTTCAGTGCAACTCACTCATATACTATGTACTACACTGTGCGTTTCTTATATTCTAAGTTTTTCAGTGCAACTCACTCATATACTATGTACTACACTGTGCGTTTCTATATTCTAAGATTTTCAGTGCAACTCACTCATATACTATGTACTACACTGTGCGTTTCTTATATTCTAAGTTTTTCAGTGCAACTCACTCATATACTATGTACTACACTGTGCGTTTCTTATATTCTAAGTTTTTCAGTGCAACTCACTCATATACTATGTACTACACTGTGCATTTCGTGTAATGCGGGTTTTTCAGTAAATTCTAAGTTTTTCAGTGCAACTCACTCATATACTATGTACTACACTGTGCGTTTCTTATATTCTATGTTTTTCAGTGCAACTCACTCATATACTATGTACTACACTGTGCGTTTCTTATATTCTAAGTTTTTCAGTGCAACTCACTCATATACTATGTACTACACTGTGCGTTTCTTATATTCTAAGTTTTTCAGTGCAACTCACTCATATACTATGTACTACACTGTGCGTTTCTTATATTCTAAGTTTTTCAGTGCAACTCACTCATATACTATGTACTACAATGTGCGTTTCTTATATTCTAAGTTTTTCAGTGCAACTCACTCATATACTATGTACTACACTGTGCGTTTCTTATATTCTATGTTTCTCAGTGCAACTCACTCATATACTATGTACTACACTGTGCGTTTCTTATATTCTAAGTTTTTCAGTGCAACTCACTCATATACTATGTACTACACTGTGCGTTTCTTATATTCTAAGTTTTTCAGTGCAACTCACTCATATACTATGTACTACACTGTGCGTTTCTTATATTCTAAGTTTTTCAGTGCAACTCACTCATATACTATGTACTACAATGTGCGTTTCTTATATTCTAAGTTTTTCAGTGCAACTCACTCATATACTATGTACTACACTGTGCGTTTCTTATATTCTAAGTTTTTCAGTGCAACTCACTCATATACTATGTACTACACTGTGCGTTTCTTATATTCTAAGTTTTTCAGTGCAACTCACTCATATACTATGTACTACACTGTGCGTTTCTTATATTCTAAGTTTTTCAGTGCAACTCACTCATATACTATGTACTACACTGTGCGTTTCTTATATTCTAAGTTTTTCAGTGCAACTCACTCATATACTATGTACTACACTGTGCGTTTCTATATTCTAAGATTTTCAGTGCAACTCACTCATATACTATGTACTACACTGTGCGTTTCTTATATTCTAAGTTTTTCAGTGCAACTCACTCATATACTATGTACTACACTGTGCGTTTCTTATATTCTAAGTTTTTCAGTGCAACTCACTCATATACTATGTACTACACTGTGCATTTCGTGTAATGCGGGTTTTTCAGTAAATTCTAAGTTTTTCAGTGCAACTCACTCATATACTATGTACTACACTGTGCGTTTCTTATATTCTATGTTTTTCAGTGCAACTCACTCATATACTATGTACTACACTGTGCGTTTCTTATATTCTAAGTTTTTCAGTGCAACTCACTCATATACTATGTACTACACTGTGCGTTTCTTATATTCTAAGTTTTTCAGTGCAACTCACTCATATACTATGTACTACACTGTGCGTTTCTTATATTCTAAGTTTTTCAGTGCAACTCACTCATATACTATGTACTACAATGTGCGTTTCTTATATTCTAAGTTTTTCAGTGCAACTCACTCATATACTATGTACTACACTGTGCGTTTCTTATATTCTAAGTTTTTCAGTGCAACTCACTCATATACTATGTACTACACTGTGCGTTTCTTATATTCTAAGTTTTTCAGTGCAACTCACTCATATACTATGTACTACACTGTGCGTTTCTTATATTCTAAGTTTTTCAGTGCAACTCACTCATATACTATGTACTACACTGTGCGTTTCTTATTTTCTAAGTTTTTCAGTGCAACTCACTCATATACTATGTACTACACTGTGCGTTTCTTATATTCTAAGTTTTTCAGTGCAACTCACTCATATACTATGTACTACACTGTGCGTTTCTTATATTCTAAGTTTTTCAGTGCAACTCACTCATATACTATGTACTACACTGTGCGTTTCTTATATTCTAAGTTTTTCAGTGCAACTCACTCATATACTATGTACTACACTGTGCGTTTCTATATTCTAAGATTTTCAGTGCAACTCACTCATATACTATGTACTACACTGTGCGTTTCTTATATTCTAAGTTTTTCAGTGCAACTCACTCATATACTATGTACTACACTGTGCGTTTCTTATATTCTAAGTTTTTCAGTGCAACTCACTCATATACTATGTACTACACTGTGCATTTCGTGTAATGCGGGTTTTTCAGTAAATTCTAAGTTTTTCAGTGCAACTCACTCATATACTATGTACTACACTGTGCGTTTCTTATATTCTATGTTTCTCAGTGCAACTCACTCATATACTATGTACTACACTGTGCGTTTCTTATATTCTAAGTTTTTCAGTGCAACTCACTCATATACTATGTACTACACTGTGCGTTTCTTATATTCTAAGTTTTTCAGTGCAACTCACTCATATACTATGTACTACACTGTGCGTTTCTTATATTCTAAGTTTTTCAGTGCAACTCACTCATATACTATGTACTACAATGTGCGTTTCTTATATTCTAAGTTTTTCAGTGCAACTCACTCATATACTATGTACTACACTGTGCGTTTCTTATATTCTAAGTTTTTCAGTGCAACTCACTCATATACTATGTACTACACTGTGCGTTTCTTATATTCTAAGTTTTTCAGTGCAACTCACTCATATACTATGTACTACACTGTGCGTTTCTTATATTCTAAGTTTTTCAGTGCAACTCACTCATATACTATGTACTACACTGTGCGTTTCTTATATTCTAAGTTTTTCAGTGCAACTCACTCATATACTATGTACTACACTGTGCGTTTCTATATTCTAAGATTTTCAGTGCAACTCACTCATATACTATGTACTACACTGTGCGTTTCTTATATTCTAAGTTTTTCAGTGCAACTCACTCATATACTATGTACTACACTGTGCGTTTCTTATATTCTAAGTTTTTCAGTGCAACTCACTCATATACTATGTACTACACTGTGCATTTCGTGTAATGCGGGTTTTTCAGTAAATTCTAAGTTTTTCAGTGCAACTCACTCATATACTATGTACTACACTGTGCGTTTCTTATATTCTATGTTTTTCAGTGCAACTCACTCATATACTATGTACTACACTGTGCGTTTCTTATATTCTAAGTTTTTCAGTGCAACTCACTCATATACTATGTACTACACTGTGCGTTTCTTATATTCTAAGTTTTTCAGTGCAACTCACTCATATACTATGTACTACACTGTGCGTTTCTTATATTCTAAGTTTTTCAGTGCAACTCACTCATATACTATGTACTACAATGTGCGTTTCTTATATTCTAAGTTTTTCAGTGCAACTCACTCATATACTATGTACTACACTGTGCGTTTCTTATATTCTATGTTTCTCAGTGCAACTCACTCATATACTATGTACTACACTGTGCGTTTCTTATATTCTAAGTTTTTCAGTGCAACTCACTCATATACTATGTACTACACTGTGCGTTTCTTATATTCTAAGTTTTTCAGTGCAACTCACTCATATACTATGTACTACACTGTGCGTTTCTTATATTCTAAGTTTTTCAGTGCAACTCACTCATATACTATGTACTACAATGTGCGTTTCTTATATTCTAAGTTTTTCAGTGCAACTCACTCATATACTATGTACTACACTGTGCGTTTCTTATATTCTAAGTTTTTCAGTGCAACTCACTCATATACTATGTACTACACTGTGCGTTTCTTATATTCTAAGTTTTTCAGTGCAACTCACTCATATACTATGTACTACACTGTGCGTTTCTTATATTCTAAGTTTTTCAGTGCAACTCACTCATATACTATGTACTACACTGTGCGTTTCTTATATTCTAAGTTTTTCAGTGCAACTCACTCATATACTATGTACTACACTGTGCGTTTCTATATTCTAAGATTTTCAGTGCAACTCACTCATATACTATGTACTACACTGTGCGTTTCTTATATTCTAAGTTTTTCAGTTCAACTCACTCATATACTATGTACTACACTGTGCGTTTCTTATATTCTAAGTTTTTCAGTGCAACTCACTCATATACTATGTACTACACTGTGCATTTCGTGTAATGCGGGTTTTTCAGTAAATTCTAAGTTTTTCAGTGCAACTCACTCATATACTATGTACTACACTGTGCGTTTCTTATATTCTAAGTTTTTCAGTGCAACTCACTCATATACTATGTACTACACTGTGCGTTTCTTATATTCTAAGTTTTTCAGTGCAACTCACTCATATACTATGTACTACACTGTGCGTTTCTTATATTCTAAGTTTTTCAGTGCAACTCACTCATATACTATGTACTACACTGTGCGTTTCTATATTCTAAGATTTTCAGTGCAACTCACTCATATACTATGTACTACACTGTGCGTTTCTTATATTCTAAGTTTTTCAGTGCAACTCACTCATATACTATGTACTACACTGTGCGTTTCTTATATTCTAAGTTTTTCAGTGCAACTCACTCATATACTATGTACTACACTGTGCATTTCGTGTAATGCGGGTTTTTCAGTAAATTCTAAGTTTTTCAGTGCAACTCACTCATATACTATGTACTACACTGTGCGTTTCTTATATTCTATGTTTCTCAGTGCAACTCACTCATATACTATGTACTACACTGTGCGTTTCTTATATTCTAAGTTTTTCAGTGCAACTCACTCATATACTATGTACTACACTGTGCGTTTCTTATATTCTAAGTTTTTCAGTGCAACTCACTCATATACTATGTACTACACTGTGCGTTTCTTATATTCTAAGTTTTTCAGTGCAACTCACTCATATACTATGTACTACAATGTGCGTTTCTTATATTCTAAGTTTTTCAGTGCAACTCACTCATATACTATGTACTACACTGTGCGTTTCTTATATTCTAAGTTTTTCAGTGCAACTCACTCATATACTATGTACTACACTGTGCGTTTCTTATATTCTAAGTTTTTCAGTGCAACTCACTCATATACTATGTACTACACTGTGCGTTTCTTATATTCTAAGTTTTTCAGTGCAACTCACTCATATACTATGTACTACACTGTGCGTTTCTTATATTCTAAGTTTTTCAGTGCAACTCACTCATATACTATGTACTACACTGTGCGTTTCTATATTCTAAGATTTTCAGTGCAACTCACTCATATACTATGTACTACACTGTGCGTTTCTTATATTCTAAGTTTTTCAGTGCAACTCACTCATATACTATGTACTACACTGTGCGTTTCTTATATTCTAAGTTTTTCAGTGCAACTCACTCATATACTATGTACTACACTGTGCATTTCGTGTAATGCGGGTTTTTCAGTAAATTCTAAGTTTTTCAGTGCAACTCACTCATATACTATGTACTACACTGTGCGTTTCTTATATTCTATGTTTTTCAGTGCAACTCACTCATATACTATGTACTACACTGTGCGTTTCTTATATTCTAAGTTTTTCAGTGCAACTCACTCATATACTATGTACTACACTGTGCGTTTCTTATATTCTAAGTTTTTCAGTGCAACTCACTCATATACTATGTACTACACTGTGCGTTTCTTATATTCTAAGTTTTTCAGTGCAACTCACTCATATACTATGTACTACAATGTGCGTTTCTTATATTCTAAGTTTTTCAGTGCAACTCACTCATATACTATGTACTACACTGTGCGTTTCTTATATTCTATGTTTCTCAGTGCAACTCACTCATATACTATGTACTACACTGTGCGTTTCTTATATTCTAAGTTTTTCAGTGCAACTCACTCATATACTATGTACTACACTGTGCGTTTCTTATATTCTAAGTTTTTCAGTGCAACTCACTCATATACTATGTACTACACTGTGCGTTTCTTATATTCTAAGTTTTTCAGTGCAACTCACTCATATACTATGTACTACAATGTGCGTTTCTTATATTCTAAGTTTTTCAGTGCAACTCACTCATATACTATGTACTACACTGTGCGTTTCTTATATTCTAAGTTTTTCAGTGCAACTCACTCATATACTATGTACTACACTGTGCGTTTCTTATATTCTAAGTTTTTCAGTGCAACTCACTCATATACTATGTACTACACTGTGCGTTTCTTATATTCTAAGTTTTTCAGTGCAACTCACTCATATACTATGTACTACACTGTGCGTTTCTTATATTCTAAGTTTTTCAGTGCAACTCACTCATATACTATGTACTACACTGTGCGTTTCTATATTCTAAGATTTTCAGTGCAACTCACTCATATACTATGTACTACACTGTGCGTTTCTTATATTCTAAGTTTTTCAGTTCAACTCACTCATATACTATGTACTACACTGTGCGTTTCTTATATTCTAAGTTTTTCAGTGCAACTCACTCATATACTATGTACTACACTGTGCATTTCGTGTAATGCGGGTTTTTCAGTAAATTCTAAGTTTTTCAGTGCAACTCACTCATATACTATGTACTACACTGTGCGTTTCTTATATTCTAAGTTTTTCAGTGCAACTCACTCATATACTATGTACTACACTGTGCGTTTCTTATATTCTAAGTTTTTCAGTGCAACTCACTCATATACTATGTACTACACTGTGCGTTTCTTATATTCTAAGTTTTTCAGTGCAACTCACTCATATACTATGTACTACACTGTGCGTTTCTATATTCTAAGATTTTCAGTGCAACTCACTCATATACTATGTACTACACTGTGCGTTTCTTATATTCTAAGTTTTTCAGTGCAACTCACTCATATACTATGTACTACACTGTGCGTTTCTTATATTCTAAGTTTTTCAGTGCAACTCACTCATATACTATGTACTACACTGTGCATTTCGTGTAATGCGGGTTTTTCAGTAAATTCTAAGTTTTTCAGTGCAACTCACTCATATACTATGTACTACACTGTGCGTTTCTTATATTCTATGTTTCTCAGTGCAACTCACTCATATACTATGTACTACACTGTGCGTTTCTTATATTCTAAGTTTTTCAGTGCAACTCACTCATATACTATGTACTACACTGTGCGTTTCTTATATTCTAAGTTTTTCAGTGCAACTCACTCATATACTATGTACTACACTGTGCGTTTCTTATATTCTAAGTTTTTCAGTGCAACTCACTCATATACTATGTACTACAATGTGCGTTTCTTATATTCTAAGTTTTTCAGTGCAACTCACTCATATACTATGTACTACACTGTGCGTTTCTTATATTCTAAGTTTTTCAGTGCAACTCACTCATATACTATGTACTACACTGTGCGTTTCTTATATTCTAAGTTTTTCAGTGCAACTCACTCATATACTATGTACTACACTGTGCGTTTCTTATATTCTAAGTTTTTCAGTGCAACTCACTCATATACTATGTACTACACTGTGCGTTTCTTATATTCTAAGTTTTTCAGTGCAACTCACTCATATACTATGTACTACACTGTGCGTTTCTATATTCTAAGATTTTCAGTGCAACTCACTCATATACTATGTACTACACTGTGCGTTTCTTATATTCTAAGTTTTTCAGTGCAACTCACTCATATACTATGTACTACACTGTGCGTTTCTTATATTCTAAGTTTTTCAGTGCAACTCACTCATATACTATGTACTACACTGTGCATTTCGTGTAATGCGGGTTTTTCAGTAAATTCTAAGTTTTTCAGTGCAACTCACTCATATACTATGTACTACACTGTGCGTTTCTTATATTCTATGTTTTTCAGTGCAACTCACTCATATACTATGTACTACACTGTGCGTTTCTTATATTCTAAGTTTTTCAGTGCAACTCACTCATATACTATGTACTACACTGTGCGTTTCTTATATTCTAAGTTTTTCAGTGCAACTCACTCATATACTATGTACTACACTGTGCGTTTCTTATATTCTAAGTTTTTCAGTGCAACTCACTCATATACTATGTACTACAATGTGCGTTTCTTATATTCTAAGTTTTTCAGTGCAACTCACTCATATACTATGTACTACACTGTGCGTTTCTTATATTCTATGTTTCTCAGTGCAACTCACTCATATACTATGTACTACACTGTGCGTTTCTTATATTCTAAGTTTTTCAGTGCAACTCACTCATATACTATGTACTACACTGTGCGTTTCTTATATTCTAAGTTTTTCAGTGCAACTCACTCATATACTATGTACTACACTGTGCGTTTCTTATATTCTAAGTTTTTCAGTGCAACTCACTCATATACTATGTACTACAATGTGCGTTTCTTATATTCTAAGTTTTTCAGTGCAACTCACTCATATACTATGTACTACACTGTGCGTTTCTTATATTCTAAGTTTTTCAGTGCAACTCACTCATATACTATGTACTACACTGTGCGTTTCTTATATTCTAAGTTTTTCAGTGCAACTCACTCATATACTATGTACTACACTGTGCGTTTCTTATATTCTAAGTTTTTCAGTGCAACTCACTCATATACTATGTACTACACTGTGCGTTTCTTATATTCTAAGTTTTTCAGTGCAACTCACTCATATACTATGTACTACACTGTGCGTTTCTATATTCTAAGATTTTCAGTGCAACTCACTCATATACTATGTACTACACTGTGCGTTTCTTATATTCTAAGTTTTTCAGTGCAACTCACTCATATACTATGTACTACACTGTGCGTTTCTTATATTCTAAGTTTTTCAGTGCAACTCACTCATATACTATGTACTACACTGTGCATTTCGTGTAATGCGGGTTTTTCAGTAAATTCTAAGTTTTTCAGTGCAACTCACTCATATACTATGTACTACACTGTGCGTTTCTTATATTCTATGTTTTTCAGTGCAACTCACTCATATACTATGTACTACACTGTGCGTTTCTTATATTCTAAGTTTTTCAGTGCAACTCACTCATATACTATGTACTACACTGTGCGTTTCTTATATTCTAAGTTTTTCAGTGCAACTCACTCATATACTATGTACTACACTGTGCGTTTCTTATATTCTAAGTTTTTCAGTGCAAATCACTCATATACTATGTACTACAATGTGCGTTTCTTATATTCTAAGTTTTTCAGTGCAACTCACTCATATACTATGTACTACACTGTGCGTTTCTTATATTCTAAGTTTTTCAGTGCAACTCACTCATATACTATGTACTACACTGTGCGTTTCTTATATTCTAAGTTTTTCAGTGCAACTCACTCATATACTATGTACTACACTGTGCGTTTCTTATATTCTAAGTTTTTCAGTGCAACTCACTCATATACTATGTACTACACTGTGCGTTTCTTATTTTCTAAGTTTTTCAGTGCAACTCACTCATATACTATGTACTACACTGTGCGTTTCTTATATTCTAAGTTTTTTAGTGCAACTCACTCATATACTATGTACTACACTGTGCGTTTCTTATATTCTAAGTTTTTCAGTGCAACTCACTCATATACTATGTACTACACTGTGCGTTTCTATATTCTAAGTTTTTCAGTGCAACTCACTCATATACTATGTACTACACTGTGCGTTTCTTATATTCTAAGTTTTTCAGTGCAACTCACTCATATACTATGTACTACACTGTGCGTTTCTTATATTCTAAGTTTTTCAGTGCAACTCACTCATATACTATGTACTACACTGTGCATTTCGTGTAATGCGGGTTTTTCAGTAAATTCTAAGTTTTTCAGTGCAACTCACTCATATACTATGTACCACACTGTGCGTTTCTTATATTCTATGTTTTTCAGTGCAACTCACTCATATACTATGTACTACACTGTGCGTTTCTTATATTCTAAGTTTTTCAGTGCAACTCACTCATATACTATGTACTACACTGTGCGTTTCTTATATTCTAAGTTTTTCAGTGCAACTCACTCATATACTATGTACTACACTGTGCGTTTCTTATATTCTAAGTTTTTCAGTGCAACTCACTCATATACTATGTACTACAATGTGCGTTTCTTATATTCTAAGATTTTCAGTGCAACTCACTCATATACTATGTACTACACTGTGCATTTCGTGTAATGCGGGTTTTTCAGTAAATTCTAAGTTTTTCAGTGCAACTCACTCATATACTATGTACTACACTGTGCGTTTCTTATATTCTATGTTTTTCAGTGCAACTCACTCATATACTATGTACTACACTGTGCGTTTCTTATATTCTAAGTTTTTCAGTGCAACTCACTCATATACTATGTACTACACTGTGCGTTTCTTATATTCTAAGTTTTTCAGTGCAACTCACTCATATACTATGTACTACAATGTGCGTTTCTTATATTCTAAGTTTTTCAGTGCAACTCACTCATATACTATGTACTACACTGTGCGTTTCTATATTCTAAGTTTTTCAGTGCAACTCACTCATATACTATATACTACACTGTGCGTTTCTTATATTCTAAGTTTTTCAGTGCAACTCACTCATATACTATGTACTACACTGTGCGTTTCTTATATTCTAAGTTTTTCAGTGCAACTCACTCATATACTATGTACTACACTGTGCATTTCGTGTAATGCGGGTTTTTCAGTAAATTCTAAGTTTTTCAGTGCAACTCACTCATATACTATGTACTACACTGTGCGTTTCTTATATTCTATGTTTTTCAGTGCAACTCACTCATATACTATGTACTACACTGTGCGTTTCTTATATTCTAAGTTTTTCAGTGCAACTCACTCATATACTATGTACTACACTGTGCGTTTCTTATATTCTAAGTTTTTCAGTGCAACTCACTCATATACTATGTACTACACTGTGCGTTTCTTATATTCTAAGTTTTTCAGTGCAACTCACTCATATACTATGTACTACAATGTGCGTTTCTTATATTCTAAGTTTTTCAGTGCAACTCACTCATATACTATGTACTACACTGTGCGTTTCTTATATTCTAAGTTTTTCAGTGCAACTCACTCATATACTATGTACTACACTGTGCGTTTCTTATATTCTAAGTTTTTCAGTGCAACTCACTCATATACTATGTACTACACTGTGCGTTTCTTATATTCTAAGTTTTTCAGTGCAACTCACTCATATACTATGTACTACACTGTGCGTTTCTTATATTCTAAGTTTTTCAGTGCAACTCACTCATATACTATGTACTACACTGTGCGTTTCTTATATTCTAAGTTTTTCAGTGCAACTCACTCATATACTATGTACTACACTGTGCGTTTCTTATATTCTAAGTTTTTCAGTGCAACTCACTCTATTACTATGTACTACATTGTGCATTTCGTGTAATGCGGGTTTTTCAGTAAATTCTAAGTTTTTCAGTGCAACTCACTCATATACTATGTACCACACTGTGCGTTTCTTATATTCTATGTTTTTCAGTGCAACTCACTCATATACTATGTACTACACTGTGCGTTTCTTATATTCTAAGTTTTTCAGTGCAACTCACTCATATACTATGTACTACAATGTGCGTTTCTTATATTCTAAGTTTTTCAGTGCAACTCACTCATATACTATGTACTACACTGTGCGTTTCTTATATTCTAAGTTTTTCAGTGCAACTCACTCATATACTATGTACTACACTGTGCATTTCGTATAATGCGGGTTTTTCAGTAAATTCTAAGTTTTTCAGTGCAACTCACTCATATACTATGTACTACACTGTGCGTTTCTTATATTCTAAGTTTTTCAGTGCAACTCACTCATATACTATGTACTACACTGTGCGTTTCTTATATTCTAAGTTTTTCAGTGCAACTCACTCATATACTATGTACTACACTGTGCGTTTCTTATATTCAAAGTTTTTCAGTGCAACTCACTCTTATACTATGTACTACACTGTGCGTTTCTTATATTCTAAGTTTTTCAGTGCAACTCACTCATATACTATGTACTACACTGTGCGTTTCTTATATTCTAAGATTTTCAGTGTAACTCACTCATATACTATGTACTACACTGTGCGTTTCTTATATTCTAAGTTTTTCAGTGCAACTCACTCATATACTATGTACTACACTGTGCGTTTCTTATATTCTAAGTTTTTCAGTGCAACTCACTCATATACTATGTACTACACTGTGCGTTTCTTATATTCTAAGTTTTTCAGTGCAACTCACTCATATACTATGTACTACACTGTGCGTTTCTTATATTCTAAGTTTTGCAGTGCAACTCACTCATATACTATGTACTACACTGTGCGTTTCTTATATTCTAAGTTTTTCAGTGCAACTCACTCATATACTATGTACTACACTGTGTGTTTCTTATATTCTAAGTTTTTCAGTGCAACTCACTCATATACTATGTACTACACTGTGCGTTTCTTATATTCTAAGTTTTTCAGTGCAACTCACTCATATACTATGTACTACACTGTGCGTTTCTTATATTCTAAGTTTTTCAGTGCAACTCACTCTATTACTATGTACTACATTGTGCATTTCGTGTAATGCGGGTTTTTCAGTAAATTCTAAGTTTTTCAGTGCAACTCACTCATATACTATGTACCACACTGTGCGTTTCTTATATTCTATGTTTTTCAGTGCAACTCACTCATATACTATGTACTACACTGTGCGTTTCTTATATTCTAAGTTTTTCAGTGCAACTCACTCATATACTATGTACTACACTGTGCGTTTCTTATATTCTAAGTTTTTCAGTGCAACTCACTCATATACTATGTACTACACTGTGCGTTTCTTATATTCTAAGTTTTTCAGTGCAACTCACTCATATACTATGTACTACACTGTGCATTTCGTATAATGCGGGTTTTTCAGTAAATTCTAAGTTTTTCAGTGCAACTCACTCATATACTATGTACTACACTGTGCGTTTCTTATATTCTAAGTTTTTCAGTGCAACTCACTCATATACTATGTACTACACTGTGCGTTTCTTATATTCTAAGTTTTTCAGTGCAACTCACTCATATACTATGTACAACTCTGTGCATTTCCTGTAATGCGGGTTTTTCAGTAAATTCTAAGTTTTTCAGTGCAACTCACTCATATACTATGTACTACACTGTGCGTTTCTTATATTCTAAGTTTTTCAGTGCAACTCACTCATATACTATGTACTACACTGTGCGTTTCTTATATTCTAAGTTTTTCAGTGCAACTCACTCATATACTATGTACTACACTGTGCGTTTCTTATTTTCTAAGTTTTTCAGTGCAACTCACTCATATACTATGTACTACACTGTGCGTTTCTTATATTCTAAGTTTTTCAGTGCAACTCACTCATATACTATGTACTACACTGTGCGTTTCTTATATTCTAAGTTTTTCAGTGCAACTCACTCATATACTACGTACTACACTGTGCGTTTCTATATTCTAAGTTTTTCAGTGCAACTCACGCATATACTATGTACTACACTGTGCGTTTCTTATATTCTAAGTTTTTCAGTGCAACTCACTCATATACTATGTACTACACTGTGCGTTTCTTATATTCTAAGTTTTTCAGTGCAACTCACTCATATACTATGTACTACACTGTGCATTTCGTGTAATGCGGGTTTTTCAGTAAATTCTAAGTTTTTCAGTGCAACTCACTCATATACTATGTACTACACTGTGCGTTTCTTATATTCTATGTTTTTCAGTCCAACTCACTCATATACTATGTACTACACTGTGCGTTTCTTATATTCTAAGTTTTTCAGTGCAACTCACTCATATACTATGTACTACACTGTGCGTTTCTTATATTCTAAGTTTTTCAGTGCAACTCACTCATATACTATGTACTACACTGTGCGTTTCTTATATTCTAAGTTTTTCAGTGCAACTCACTCATATACTATGTACTACAATGTGCGTTTCTTATATTCTAAGATTTTCAGTGCAACTCACTCATATACTATGTACTACACTGTGCATTTCGTGTAATGCGGGTTTTTCAGTAAATTCTAAGTTTTTCAGTGCAACTCACTCATATACTATGTACTACACTGTGCGTTTCTTATATTCTATGTTTTTCAGTGCAACTCACTCATATACTATGTACTACACTGTGCGTTTCTTATATTCTATGTTTTTCAGTGCAACTCACTCATATACTATGTACTACACTGTGCGTTTCTTATATTCTAAGTTTTTCAGTGCAACTCACTCATATACTATGTACTACACTGTGCGTTTCTATATTCTAAGTTTTTCAGTGCAACTCACTCATATACTATATACTACACTGTGCGTTTCTTATATTCTAAGTTTTTCAGTGCAACTCACTCATATACTATGTACTACACTGTGCGTTTCTTATATTCTAAGTTTTTCAGTGCAACTCACTCATATACTATGTACTACACTGTGCATTTCGTGTAATGCGGGTTTTTCAGTAAATTCTAAGTTTTTCAGTGCAACTCACTCATATACTATGTACTACACTGTGCGTTTCTTATATTCTATGTTTTTCAGTGCAACTCACTCATATACTATGTACTACACTGTGCGTTTCTTATATTCTAAGTTTTTCAGTGCAACTCACTCATATACTATGTACTACACTGTGCGTTTCTTATATTCTAAGTTTTTCAGTGCAACTCACTCATATACTATGTACTACACTGTGCGTTTCTTATATTCTAAGTTTTTCAGTGCAACTCACTCATATACTATGTACTACAATGTGCGTTTCTTATATTCTAAGTTTTTCAGTGCAACTCACTCATATACTATGTACTACACTGTGCGTTTCTTATATTCTAAGTTTTTCAGTGCAACTCACTCATATACTATGTACTACACTGTGCGTTTCTTATATTCTAAGTTTTTCAGTGCAACTCACTCATATACTATGTACTACACTGTGCGTTTCTTATATTCTAAGTTTTTCAGTGCAACTCACTCATATACTATGTACTACACTGTGCGTTTCTTATATTCTAAGTTTTTCAGTGCAACTCACTCATATACTATGTACTACACTGTGCGTTTCTTATATTCTAAGTTTTTCAGTGCAACTCACTCATATACTATGTACTACACTGTGCGTTTCTTATATTCTAAGTTTTTCAGTGCAACTCACTCATATACTATGTACTACACTGTGCGTTTCTTATATTCTAAGTTTTTCAGTGCAACTCACTCTATTACTATGTACTACATTGTGCATTTCGTGTAATGCGGGTTTTTCAGTAAATTCTAAGTTTTTCAGTGCAACTCACTCATATACTATGTACCACACTGTGCGTTTCTTATATTCTATGTTTTTCAGTGCAACTCACTCATATACTATGTACTACACTGTGCGTTTCTTATATTCTAAGTTTTTCAGTGCAACTCACTCATATACTATGTACTACACTGTGCGTTTCTTATATTCTAAGTTTTTCAGTGCAACTCACTCATATACTATGTACTACACTGTGCGTTTCTTATATTCTAAGTTTTTCAGTGCAACTCACTCATATACTATGTACTACACTGTGCATTTCGTATAATGCGGGTTTTTCAGTAAATTCTAAGTTTTTCAGTGCAACTCACTCATATACTATGTACTACACTGTGCGTTTCTTATATTCTAAGTTTTTCAGTGCAACTCACTCATATACTATGTACTACACTGTGCGTTTCTTATATTCTAAGTTTTTCAGTGCAACTCACTCATATACTATGTACTACACTGTGCGTTTCTTATATTCTAAGTTTTTCAGTGCAACTCACTCATATACTATGTACTACACTGTGCGTTTCTTATATTCTAAGTTTTTCAGTGCAACTCACTCATATACTATGTACTACACTGTGCGTTTCTTATATTCTAAGTTTTTCAGTGCAACTCACTCATATACTATGTACTACACTGTGCGTTTCTTATATTCTAAGTTTTTCAGTGCAACTCACTCATATACTATGTACTACACTGTGCGTTTCTTATATTCTAAGTTTTTCAGTGCAACTCACTCATATACTATGTACTACACTGTGCGTTTCTTATATTCTAAGTTTTTCAGTGCAACTCACTCATATACTATGTACTACACTGTGCGTTTCTTATATTCTAAGTTTTTCAGTGCAACTCACTCATATACTATGTACTACACTGTTCGTTTCTTATATTCTAAGTTTTTCAGGGCAACTCAATCATATACTATGTACTACACTGTGCATTTCGTGTAATGCGGGTTTTTCAGTAAATTCTAATTTTTTCAGTGCAACTCACTCATATACTATGTACTACACTGTGCGTTTCTTATATTCTATGTTTTTCAGTGCAACTCACTCATATACTATGTACTACACTGTGCGTTTCTTATATTCTAAGTTTTTCAGTGCAACTCACTCATATACTATGTACTACACTGTGCGTTTCTTATATTCTAAGTTTTTCAGTGCAACTCACTCATATACTATGTACTACACTGTTCGTTTCTTATATTCTAAGTTTTTCAGTGCAACTCACTCATATACTATGTACTACACTGTGCATTTCGTGTAATGCGGGTTTTTCAGTAAATTCTAAGTTTTTCAGTGCAACTCACTCATATACTATGTACTACACTGTGCGTTTCTTATATTCTAAGTTTTTCAGTGCAACTCACTCATATACTATGTACTACACTGTGCGTTTCTTATATTCTAATTTTTTCAGTGCAACTCACTCATATACTATGTACTACACTGTGCGTTTCTTATATTCTATGTTTTTCAGTGCAACTCACTCATATACTATGTACTACACTGTGCGTTTCTTATATTCTAAGTTTTTCAGTGCAACTCACTCATATACTATGTACTACACTGTGCGTTTCTTATATTCTAAGTTTTTCAGTGCAACTCACTCATATACTATGTACTACACTGTGCGTTTCTTATATTCTAAGTTTGTCAGTGCAACTCACTCATATACTATGTACTACAATGTGCGTTTCTTATATTCTAAGTTTTTCAGTGCAACTCACTCATATACTATGTACTACACTGTGCATTTCGTGTAATGCGGGTTTTTCAGTATATTCTAAGTTTTTCAGTGCAACTCACTCATATACTATGTACTACACTGTGCGTTTCTTATATTCTATGTTTTTCAGTGCAACTCACTCATATACTATGTACTACACTGTGCGTTTCTTATATTCTAAGTTTTTCAGTGCAACTCACTCATATACTATGTACTACACTGTGCGTTTCTTATATTCTAAGTTTTTCAGTGCAACTCACTCATATACTATGTACTACACTGTGCGTTTCTTATATTCTAAGTTTTTCAGTGCAACTCACTCTATTACTATGTACTACATTGTGCATTTCGTGTAATGCGGGTTTTTCAGTAAATTCTAAGTTTTTCAGTGCAACTCACTCATATACTATGTACCACACTGTGCGTTACTTATATTCTATGTTTTTCAGTGCAACTCACTCATATACTATGTACTACACTGTGCGTTTCTTATATTCTAAGTTTTTCAGTGCAACTCCCTCATATAATATGTACTACACTGTGCGTTTCTTATATTCTAAGTTTTGCAGTGCAACTCACTCATATACTATGTACTACACTGTGCGTTTCTTATATTCTAAGTTTTTCAGTGCAACTCACTCATATACTATGTACTACAACGTGCGTTTCTTATATTCTAAGTTTTTCAGTGCAACTCACTCATATACTATGTACTACACTGTGCGTTTCTTATATTCTAAGTTTTTCAGTGCAACTCACTCTTATACTATGTACTACACTGTGCGTTTCTTATATTCTAAGTTTTGCAGTGCAACTCACTCATATACTATGTACTACACTGTGCGTTTCTTATATTCTAAGTTTTGCAGTGCAACTCACTCATATACTATGTACTACACTGTGCGTTTCTTATATTCTAAGTTTTTCAGTGCAACTCACTCATATACTATGTACTACACTTTGCGTTTCTTATATTCTAAGTTTTTCAGTGCAACTCACTCATATACTATGTACTACACTGTGCGTTTCTTATATTCTAAGTTTTTCAGTGCAACTCACTCATATACTATGTACTACACTGTGCGTTTCTTATATTCTAAGTTTTTCAGTGCAACTCACTCATATACTATGTACTACACTGTGCATTTCGTGTAATGCGGGTTTTTCAGTAAATTCTAAGTTTTTCACTGCAACTCACTCATATACTATGTACTACACTGTGCGTTTCTTATATTCTATGTTTTTCAGTGCAACTCACTCATATACTATGTACTACACTGTGCGTTTCTTATATTCTAAGTTTTTCAGTGCAACTCACTCATATACTATGTACTACACTGTGCGTTTCTTATATTCTAAGTTTTTCAGTGCAACTCACTCATATACTATGTACTACACTGTGCGTTTCTTATATTCTAAGTTTTTCAGTGCAACTCACTCATATACTATGTACTACACTGTGCGTTTCTTATATTCTAAGTTTTTCAGTGCAACTCACTCATATACTATGTACTACACTGTGCGTTTCTTATATTCTAAGTTTTTCAGTGCAACTCACTCTTATACTATGTACTACACTGTGCGTTTCTTATATTCTAAGTTTTTCAGTGCAACTCACTCATATACTATGTACTACACTGTGCGTTTCTTATATTCTAAGATTTTCAGTGCAACTCACTCATATACTATGTACTACACTGTGCGTTTCTTATATTCTAAGTTTTTCAGTGCAACTCACTCATATACTATGTACTACACTGTGCGTTTCTTATATTCTAAGTTTTTCAGTGCAACTCACTCATATACTATGTACTACACTGTGCGTTTCTTATATTCTAAGTTTTTCAGTGCAACTCACTCATATACTATGTACTACACTGTGCGTTTCTTATATTCTAAGTTTTGCAGTGCAACTCACTCATATACTATGTACTACACTGTGCGTTTCTTATATTCTAAGTTTTTCAGTGCAACTCACTCATATACTATGTACTACACTGTGCGTTTCTTATATTCTAAGTTTTTCAGTGCAACTCACTCATATACTATGTACTACACTGTGCGTTTCTTATATTCTAAGTTTTTCAGTGCAACTCACTCTATTACTATGTACTACATTGTGCATTTCGTGTAATGCGGGTTTTTCAGTAAATTCTAAGTTTTTCAGTGCAACTCACTCATATACTCTGTACCACACTGTGCGTTTCTTATATTCTATGTTTTTCAGTGCAACTCACTCATATACTATGTACTACACTGTGCGTTTCTTATATTCTAAGTTTTTCAGTGCAACTCACTCATATACTATGTACTACACTGTGCGTTTCTTATATTCTAAGTTTTTCAGTGCAACTCACTCATATACTATGTACTACACTGTGCGTTTCTTATATTCTAAGTTTTTCAGTGCAACTCACTCATATACTATGTACTACACTGTGCATTTCGTATAATGCGGGTTTTTCAGTAAATTCTAAGTTTTTCAGTGCAACTCACTCATATACTATGTACTACACTGTGCGTTTCTTATATTCTAAGTTTTTCAGTGCAACTCACTCATATACTATGTACTACACTGTGCGTTTCTTATATTCTAAGTTTTTCAGTGCAACTCACTCATATACTATGTACTACACTGTGCGTTTCTTATATTCTAAGTTTTTCAGTGCAACTCACTCATATACTATGTACTACACTGTGCGTTTCTTATATTCTAAGTTTTTCAGTGCAACTCACTCATATACTATGTACTACACTGTGCGTTTCTTATATTCTAAGTTTTTCAGTGCAACTCACTCATATACTATGTACTACACTGTGCGTTTCTTATATTCTAAGTTTTTCAGTGCAACTCACTCATATACTATGTACTACACTGTGCGTTTCTTATATTCTAAGTTTTTCAGTGCAACTCACTCATATACTATGTACTACACTGTGCGTTTCTTATATTCTAAGTTTTTCAGTGCAACTCACTCATATACTATGTACTACACTGTGCGTTTCTTATATTCTAAGTTTTTCAGTGCAACTCACTCATATACTATGTACTACACTGTTCGTTTCTTATATTCTAAGTTTTTCAGTGCAACTCACTCATATACTATGTACTACACTGTGCATTTCGTGTAATGCGGGTTTTTCAGTAAATTCTAATTTTTTCAGTGCAACTCACTCATATACTATGTACTACACTGTGCGTTTCTTATATTCTATGTTTTTCAGTGCAACTCACTCATATACTATGTACTACACTGTGCGTTTCTTATATTCTAAGTTTTTCAGTGCAACTCACTCATATACTATGTACTACACTGTGCGTTTCTTATATTCTAAGTTTTTCAGTGCAACTCACTCATATACTATGTACTACACTGTTCGTTTCTTATATTCTAAGTTTTTCAGTGCAACTCACTCATATACTATGTACTACACTGTGCATTTCGTGTAATGCGGGTTTTTCAGTAAATTCTAAGTTTTTCAGTGCAACTCACTCATATACTATGTACTACACTGTGCGTTTCTTATATTCTAATTTTTTCAGTGCAACTCACTCATATACTATGTACTACACTGTGCGTTTCTTATATTCTATGTTTTTCAGTGCAACTCACTCATATACTATGTACTACACTGTGCGTTTCTTATATTCTAAGTTTTTCAGTGCAACTCACTCATATACTATGTACTACACTGTGCGTTTCTTATATTCTAAGTTTTTCAGTGCAACTCACTCATATACTATGTACTACACTGTGCGTTTCTTATATTCTAAGTTTGTCAGTGCAACTCACTCATATACTATGTACTACAATGTGCGTTTCTTATATTCTAAGTTTTTCAGTGCAACTCACTCATATACTATGTACTACACTGTGCATTTCGTGTAATGCGGGTTTTTCAGTATATTCTAAGTTTTTCAGTGCAACTCACTCATATACTATGTACTACACTGTGCGTTTCTTATATTCTATGTTTTTCAGTGCAACTCACTCATATACTATGTACTACACTGTGCGTTTCTTATATTCTAAGTTTTTCAGTGCAACTCACTCATATACTATGTACTACACTGTGCGTTTCTTATATTCTAAGTTTTTCAGTGCAACTCACTCATATACTATGTACTACACTGTGCGTTTCTTATATTCTAAGTTTTTCAGTGCAACTCACTCTATTACTATGTACTACATTGTGCATTTCGTGTAATGCGGGTTTTTCAGTAAATTCTAAGTTTTTCAGTGCAACTCACTCATATACTATGTACCACACTGTGCGTTTCTTATATTCTATGTTTTTCAGTGCAACTCACTCATATACTATGTACTACACTGTGCGTTTCTTATATTCTAAGTTTTTCAGTGCAACTCCCTCATATAATATGTACTACACTGTGCGTTTCTTATATTCTAAGTTTTTCAGTGCAACTCACTCATATACTATGTACTACACTGTGCGTTTCTTATATTCTAAGTTTTTCAGTGCAACTCACTCATATACTATGTACTACAACGTGCGTTTCTTATATTCTAAGTTTTTCAGTGCAACTCACTCATATACTATGTACTACACTGTGCGTTTCTTATATTCTAAGTTTTTCAGTGCAACTCACTCTTATACTATGTACTACACTGTGCGTTTCTTATATTCTAAGTTTTGCAGTGCAACTCACTCATATACTATGTACTACACTGTGCGTTTCTTATATTCTAAGTTTTGCAGTGCAACTCACTCATATACTATGTACTACACTGTGCGTTTCTTATATTCTAAGTTTTTCAGTGCAACTCACTCATATACTATGTACTACACTTTGCGTTTCTTATATTCTAAGTTTTTCAGTGCAACTCACTCATATACTATGTACTACACTGTGCGTTTCTTATATTCTAAGTTTTTCAGTGCAACTCACTCATATACTATGTACTACACTGTGCGTTTCTTATATTCTAAGTTTTTCAGTGCAACTCACTCATATACTATGTACTACACTGTGCATTTCGTGTAATGCGGGTTTTTCAGTAAATTCTAAGTTTTTCACTGCAACTCACTCATATACTATGTACTACACTGTGCGTTTCTTATATTCTATGTTTTTCAGTGCAACTCACTCATATACTATGTACTACACTGTGCGTTTCTTATATTCTAAGTTTTTCAGTGCAACTCACTCATATACTATGTACTACACTGTGCGTTTCTTATATTCTAAGTTTTTCAGTGCAACTCACTCATATACTATATACTACACTGTGCGTTTCTTATATTCTAAGTTTTTCAGTGCAACTCACTCATATACTATGTACTACACTGTGCGTTTCTTATATTCTAAGTTTTTCAGTGCAACTCACTCATATACTATGTACTACACTGTGCGTTTCTTATATTCTAAGTTTTTCAGTGCAACTCACTCATATACTATGTACTACACTGTGCGTTTCTTATATTCTAAGTTTTTCAGTGCAACTCACTCTTATACTATGTACTACACTGTGCGTTTCTTATATTCTAAGTTTTTCAGTGCAACTCACTCATATACTATGTACTACACTGTGCGTTTCTTATATTCTAAGATTTTCAGTGCAACTCACTCATATACTATGTACTACACTGTGCGTTTCTTATATTCTAAGTTTTTCAGTGCAACTCACTCATATACTATGTACTACACTGTGCGTTTCTTATATTCTAAGTTTTTCAGTGCAACTCACTCATATACTATGTACTACACTGTGCGTTTCTTATATTCTAAGTTTTTCAGTGCAACTCACTCATATACTATGTACTACACTGTGCGTTTCTTATATTCTAAGTTTTGCAGTGCAACTCACTCATATACTATGTACTACACTGTGCGTTTCTTATATTCTAAGTTTTTCAGTGCAACTCACTCATATACTATGTACTACACTGTGCGTTTCTTATATTCTAAGTTTTGCAGTGCAACTCACTCATATACTATGTACTACACTGTGCGTTTCTTATATTCTAAGTTTTTCAGTGCAACTCACTCATATACTATGTACTACACTGTGCGTTTCTTATATTCTAAGTTTTTCAGTGCAACTCACTCATATACTATGTACTACACTGTGCGTTTCTTATATTCTAAGTTTTTCAGTGCAACTCACTCATATACTATGTACTACACTGTGCGTTTCTTATATTCTAAGTTTTTCAGTGCAACTCACTCATATACTATGTACTACACTGTGCGTTTCTTATATTCTAAGTTTTTCAGTGCAACTCACTCATATACTATGTACTACACTGTGCGTTTCTTATATTCTAAGTTTTTCAGTGCAACTCACTCATATACTATGTACTACACTGTGCGTTTCTTATATTCTAAGTTTTTCAGTGCAACTCACTCATATACTATGTACTACACTGTGCGTTTCTTATATTCTAAGTTTTTCAGTGCAACTCACTCATATACTATGTACTACACTGTGCGTTTCTTATATTCTAAGTTTTTCAGTGCAACTCACTCATATACTATGTACTACACTGTGCGTTTCTTATATTCTAAGTTTTTCAGTGCAACTCACTCATATACTATGTACTACACTGTGCATTTCGTGTAATGCGGGTTTTTCAGTAAATTCTAATTTTTTAGTGCAACTCACTCATATACTATGTACTACACTGTGCGTTTCTTATATTCTAAGTTTTTCAGTGCAACTCACTCATATACTATGTACTACACTGTGCGTTTCTTATATTCTAAGTTTTTCAGTGCAACTCACTCATATACTATGTACTACACTGTGCGTTTCTTATATTCTATGTTTTTCAGTGCAACTCACTCATATACTATGTACTACACTGTGCGTTTCTTATATTCTAAGTTTTTCAGTGCAACTCACTCATATACTATGTACTACACTGTGCGTTTCTTACATTCTAAGTTTTTCAGTGCAACTCACTCATATACTATGTACTACACTGTGCGTTTCTTATATTCTAAGTTTTTCAGTGCAACTCACTCATATACTATGTACTACACTGCGTTTCTTATATTCTAAGTTTTTCAGTGCAACTCACTCATATACTATGTACTACACTGTGCGTTTCTTATATTCTAAGTTTTTCAGTGCAACTCACTCTTATACTATGTACTACACTGTGCGTTTCTTATATTCTAAGTTTTGCAGTGCAACTCACTCATATACTATGTACTACACTGTGCGTTTCTTATATTCTAAGTTTTTCAGTGCAACTCACTCATATACTATGTACTACACTGTGCGTTTCTTATATTCTAAGATTTTCAGTGCAACTCACTCATATACTATGTACTACACTGTGCGTTTCTTATATTCTAAGTTTTTCAGTGCAACTCACTCATATACTATGTACTACACTGTGCGTTTCTTATATTCTAAGTTTTTCAGTGCAACTCACTCATATACTATGTACTACACTGTGCGTTTCTTATATTCTAAGTTTTTCAGTGCAACTCACTCATATACTATGTACTACACTGTGCGTTTCTTATATTCTAAGTTTTTCAGTGCAACTCACTCATATACTATGTACTACACTGTGCGTTTCTTATATTCTATGTTTTTCAGTGCAACTCACTCATATACTATGTACTACACTGTGCGTTTCTTATATTCTAAGTTTTTCAGTGCAACTCACTCATATACTATGTACTACACTGTGCGTTTCTTACATTCTAAGTTTTTCACTGCAACTCACTCATATACTATGTACTACACTGTGCGTTTCTTATATTCTATGTTTTTCAGTGCAACTCACTCATATACTATGTACTACACTGTGCGTTTCTTATATTCTAAGTTTTTCAGTGCAACTCACTCATATACTATGTACTACACTGTGCGTTTCTTATATTCTAAGTTTGTCAGTGCAACTCACTCATATACTATGTACTACACTGTGCGTTTCTTATATTCTAAGTTTTTCAGTGCAACTCACTCATATACTATGTACTACACTGTGCGTTTCTTATATTCTAAGTTTTTCAGTGCAACTCACTCATATACTATGTACTACACTGTGCGTTTCTTATATTCTAAGTTTTTCAGTGCAACTCACTCTTATACTATGTACTACACTGTGCGTTTCTTATATTCTAAGTTTTTCAGTGCAACTCACTCATATACTATGTACTACACTGTGCGTTTCTTATATTCTAAGATTTTCAGTGCAACTCACTCATATACTATGTACTACACTGTGCGTTTCTTATATTCTAAGTTTTTCAGTGCAACTCACTCATATACTATGTACTACACTGTGCGTTTCTTATATTCTAAGTTTTTCAGTGCAACTCACTCATATACTATGTACTACACTGTGCGTTTCTTATATTCTAAGTTTTTCAGTGCAACTCACTCATATACTATGTACTACACTGTGCGTTTCTTATATTCTAAGTTTTGCAGTGCAACTCACTCATATACTATGTACTACACTGTGCGTTTCTTATATTCTAAGTTTTTCAGTGCAACTCACTCATATACTATGTACTACACTGTGCGTTTCTTATATTCTAAGTTTTGCAGTGCAACTCACTCATATACTATGTACTACACTGTGCGTTTCTTATATTCTAAGTTTTTCAGTGCAACTCACTCATATACTATGTACTACACTGTGCGTTTCTTATATTCTAAGTTTTTCAGTGCAACTCACTCATATACTATGTACTACACTGTGCGTTTCTTATATTCTAAGTTTTTCAGTGCAACTCACTCATATACTATGTACTACACTGTGCGTTTCTTATATTCTAAGTTTTTCAGTGCAACTCACTCATATACTATGTACTACACTGTGCGTTTCTTATATTCTAAGTTTTTCAGTGCAACTCACTCATATACTATGTACTACACTGTGCGTTTCTTATATTCTAAGTTTTTCAGTGCAACTCACTCATATACTATGTACTACACTGTGCGTTTCTTATATTCTAAGTTTTTCAGTGCAACTCACTCATATACTATGTACTACACTGTGCGTTTCTTATATTCTAAGTTTTTCAGTGCAACTCACTCATATACTATGTACTACACTGTGCGTTTCTTATATTCTAAGTTTTTCAGTGCAACTCACTCATATACTATGTACTACACTGTGCGTTTCTTATATTCTAAGTTTTTCAGTGCAACTCACTCATATACTATGTACTACACTGTGCATTTCGTGTAATGCGGGTTTTTCAGTAAATTCTAATTTTTTAGTGCAACTCACTCATATACTATGTACTACACTGTGCGTTTCTTATATTCTAAGTTTTTCAGTGCAACTCACTCATATACTATGTACTACACTGTGCGTTTCTTATATTCTAAGTTTTTCAGTGCAACTCACTCATATACTATGTACTACACTGTGCGTTTCTTATATTCTATGTTTTTCAGTGCAACTCACTCATATACTATGTACTACACTGTGCGTTTCTTATATTCTAAGTTTTTCAGTGCAACTCACTCATATACTATGTACTACACTGTGCGTTTCTTACATTCTAAGTTTTTCAGTGCAACTCACTCATATACTATGTACTACACTGTGCGTTTCTTATATTCTAAGTTTTTCAGTGCAACTCACTCATATACTATGTACTACACTGCGTTTCTTATATTCTAAGTTTTTCAGTGCAACTCACTCATATACTATGTACTACACTGTGCGTTTCTTATATTCTAAGTTTTTCAGTGCAACTCACTCTTATACTATGTACTACACTGTGCGTTTCTTATATTCTAAGTTTTGCAGTGCAACTCACTCATATACTATGTACTACACTGTGCGTTTCTTATATTCTAAGTTTTTCAGTGCAACTCACTCATATACTATGTACTACACTGTGCGTTTCTTATATTCTAAGATTTTCAGTGCAACTCACTCATATACTATGTACTACACTGTGCGTTTCTTATATTCTAAGTTTTTCAGTGCAACTCACTCATATACTATGTACTACACTGTGCGTTTCTTATATTCTAAGTTTTTCAGTGCAACTCACTCATATACTATGTACTACACTGTGCGTTTCTTATATTCTAAGTTTTTCAGTGCAACTCACTCATATACTATGTACTACACTGTGCGTTTCTTATATTCTAAGTTTTTCAGTGCAACTCACTCATATACTATGTACTACACTGTGCATTTCGTGTAATGCGGGTTTTTCAGTAAATTCTAATTTTTTCAGTGCAACTCACTCATATACTATGTACTACACTGTGCGTTTCTTATATTCTATGTTTTTCAGTGCAACTCACTCATATACTATGTACTACACTGTGCGTTTCTTATATTCTAAGTTTTTCAGTGCAACTCACTCATATACTATGTACTACACTGTGCGTTTCTTATATTCTAAGTTTTTCAGTGCAACTCACTCATATACTATGTACTACACTGTGCGTTTCTTATATTCTAAGTTTGTCAGTGCAACTCACTCATATACTATGTACTACAATGTGCGTTTCTTATATTCTAAGTTTTTCAGTGCAACTCACTCATATACTATGTACTACACTGTGCATTTCGTGTAATGCGGGTTTTTCAGTATATTCTAAGTTTTTCAGTGCAACTCACTCATATACTATGTACTACACTGTGCGTTTCTTATATTCTATGTTTTTCAGGGCAACTCACTCATATACTATGTACTACACTGTGCGTTTCTTATATTCTAAGTTTTTCAGTGCAACTCACTCATATACTATGTACTACACTGTGCGTTTCTTATATTCTAAGTTTTTCAGTGCAACTCACTCATATACTATGTACTACACTGTGCGTTTCTTATATTCTAAGTTTTTCAGTGCAACTCACTCATATACTATGTACTACAATGTGCGTTTCTTATATTCTAAGTTTTTCAGTGCACCTCACTCATATACTATGTACTACACTGTGCGTTTCTTATATTCTAAGTTTTTCAGTGCAACTCACTCATATACTATGTACTACACTGTGCGTTTCTTATATTCTAAGTTTTTCAGTGCAACTCACTCATATACTATGTACTACACTGTGCGTTTCTTATATTCTAAGTTTTTCAGTGCACCTCACTCATATACTATGTACTACACTGTGCGTTTCTTATATTCTAAGTTTTTCAGTGCAACTCACTCATACACTATGTACTACACTGTGCGTTTCTTATATTCTAAGTTTGTCAGTGCAACTCACTCATATACTATGTACTACAATGTGCGTTTCTTATATTCTAAGTTTTTCAGTGCAACTCACTCATATACTATGTACTACACTGTGCGTTTCTTATATTCTAAGTTTTTCAGTGCAACTCACTCTATTACTATGTACTACATTGTGCATTTCGTGTAATGCGGGTTTTTCAGTAAATTCTAAGTTTTTCAGTGCAACTCACTCATATACTATGTACCACACTGTGCGTTTCTTATATTCTATGTTTTTCAGTGCAACTCACTCATATACTATGTACTACACTGTGCGTTTCTTATATTCTAAGTTTTTCAGTGCAACTCCCTCATATAATATGTACTACACTGTGCGTTTCTTATATTCTAAGTTTTTCAGTGCAACTCACTCATATACTATGTACTACACTGTGCGTTTCTTATATTCTAAGTTTTTCAGTGCAACTCACTCATATACTATGTACTACAATGTGCGTTTCTTATATTCTAAGTTTTTCAGTGCAACTCACTCATATACTATGTACTACACTGTGCGTTTCTTATATTCTAAGTTTTTCAGTGCAACTCACTCTTATACTATGTACTACACTGTGCGTTTCTTATATTCTAAGTTTTGCAGTGCAACTCACTCATATACTATGTACTACACTGTGCGTTTCTTATATTCTAAGTTTTTCAGTGCAACTCACTCATATACTATGTACTACACTGTGCGTTTCTTATATTCTAAGTTTTTCAGTGCAACTCACTCATATACTATGTACTACACTGTGCGTTTCTTATATTCTAAGTTTTTCAGTGCAACTCACTCATATACTATGTACTACACTGTGCATTTGGTGTAATGCGGGTTTTTCAGTAAATTCTAATTTTTTCAGTGCAACTCACTCATATACTATGTACTACACTGTGCGTTTCTTATATTCTATGTTTTTCAGTGCAACTCACTCATATACTATGTACTACACTGTGCGTTTCTTATATTCTAAGTTTTTCAGTGCAACTCACTCATATACTATGTACTACACTGTGCGTTTCTTATATTCTAAGTTTTTCAGTGCAACTCACTCATATACTATGTACTACACTGTGCGTTTCTTATATTCTAAGTTTGTCAGTGCAACTCACTCATATACTATGTACTACAATGTGCGTTTCTTATATTCTAAGTTTTTCAGTGCAACTCACTCATATACTATGTACTACACTGTGCATTTCGTGTAATGCGGGTTTTTCAGTATATTCTAAGTTTTTCAGTGCAACTCACTCATATACTATGTACTACACTGTGCGTTTCTTATATTCTATGTTTTTCAGTGCAACTCACTCATATACTATGTACTACACTGTGCGTTTCTTATATTCTAAGTTTTTCAGTGCAACTCACTCATATACTATGTACTACACTGTGCGTTTCTTATATTCTAAGTTTTTCAGTGCAACTCACTCATATACTATGTACTACACTGTGCGTTTCTTATATTCTAAGTTTTTCAGTGCAACTCACTCATATACTATGTACTACAATGTGCGTTTCTTATATTCTAAGTTTTTCAGTGCACCTCACTCATATACTATGTACTACACTGTGCGTTTCTTATATTCTAAGTTTTTCAGTGCAACTCACTCATATACTATGTACTACACTGTGCGTTTCTTATATTCTAAGTTTTTCAGTGCAACTCACTCATATACTATGTACTACACTGTGCGTTTCTTATATTCTAAGTTTTTCAGTGCAACTCACTCATATACTATGTACTACACTGTGCGTTTCTTATATTCTAAGTTTTTCAGTGCAACTCACTCATACACTATGTACTACACTGTGCGTTTCTTATATTCTAAGTTTGTCAGTGCAACTCACTCATATACTATGTACTACAATGTGCGTTTCTTATATTCTAAGTTTTTCAGTGCAACTCACTCATATACTATGTACTACACTGTGCGTTTCTTATATTCTAAGTTTTTCAGTGCAACTCACTCTATTACTATGTACTACATTGTGCATTTCGTGTAATGCGGGTTTTTCAGTAAATTCTAAGTTTTTCAGTGCAACTCACTCATATACTATGTACCACACTGTGCGTTTCTTATATTCTATGTTTTTCAGTGCAACTCACTCATATACTATGTACTACACTGTGCGTTTCTTATATTCTAAGTTTTTCAGTGCAACTCCCTCATATAATATGTACTACACTGTGCGTTTCTTATATTCTAAGTTTTTCAGTGCAACTCACTCATATACTATGTACTACACTGTGCGTTTCTTATATTCTAAATTTTTCAGTGCAACTCACTCATATACTATGTACTACAATGTGCGTTTCTTATATTCTAAGTTTTTCAGTGCAACTCACTCATATACTATGTACTACACTGTGCGTTTCTTATATTCTAAGTTTTTCAGTGCAACTCACTCTTATACTATGTACTACACTGTGCGTTTCTTATATTCTAAGTTTTGCAGTGCAACTCACTCATATACTATGTACTACACTGTGCGTTTCTTATATTCTAAGTTTTTCAGTGCAACTCACTCATATACTATGTACTACACTGTGCGTTTCTTATATTCTAAGTTTTTCAGTGCAACTCACTCATATACTATGTACTACACTTTGCGTTTCTTATATTCTAAGTTTTTCAGTGCAACTCACTCATATACTATGTACTACACTGTGCGTTTCTTATATTCTAAGTTTTTCAGTGCAACTCACTCATATACTATGTACTACACTGTGCGTTTCTTATATTCTAAGTTTTTCAGTGCAACTCACTCATATACTATGTACTACACTGTGCATTTCGTGTAATGCGGGTTTTTCAGTAAATTCTAAGTTTTTCACTGCAACTCACTCATATACTATGTACTACACTGTGCGTTTCTTATATTCTATGTTTTTCAGTGCAACTCACTCATATACTATGTACTACACTGTGCGTTTCTTATATTCTAAGTTTTTCAGTGCAACTCACTCATATACTATGTACTACACTGTGCGTTTCTTATATTCTAAGTTTTTCAGTGCAACTCACTCATATACTATGTACTACACTGTGCGTTTCTTATATTCTAAGTTTTTCAGTGCAACTCACTCATATACTATGTACTACACTGTGCGTTTCTTATATTCTAAGTTTTTCAGTGCAACTCACTCATATACTATGTACTACACTGTGCGTTTCTTATATTCTAAGTTTTTCAGTGCAACTCACTCTTATACTATGTACTACACTGTGCGTTTCTTATATTCTAAGTTTTTCAGTGCAACTCACTCATATACTATGTACTACACTGTGCGTTTCTTATATTCTAAGATTTTCAGTGCAACTCACTCATATACTATGTACTACACTGTGCGTTTCTTATATTCTAAGTTTTTCAGTGCAACTCACTCATATACTATGTACTACACTGTGCGTTTCTTATATTCTAAGTTTTTCAGTGCAACTCACTCATATACTATGTACTACACTGTGCGTTTCTTATATTCTAAGTTTTTCAGTGCTACTCACTCATATACTATGTACTACACTGTGCGTTTCTTATATTCTAAGTTTTGCAGTGCAACTCACTCATATACTATGTACTACACTGTGCGTTTCTTATATTCTAAGTTTTTCAGTGCAACTCACTCATATACTATGTACTACACTGTGCGTTTCTTATATTCTAAGTTTTGCAGTGCAACTCACTCATATACTATGTACTACACTGTGCGTTTCTTATATTCTAAGTTTTTCAGTGCAACTCACTCATATACTATGTACTACACTGTGCGTTTCTTATATTCTAAGTTTTTCAGTGCAACTCACTCATATACTATGTACTACACTGTGCGTTTCTTATATTCTTAGTTTTTCAGTGCAACTCACTCATATACTATGTACTACACTGTGCTTTTCTTATATTCTAAGTTTTTCAGTGCAACTCACTCATATACTATGTACTACACTGTGCGTTTCTTATATTCTAAGTTTTTCAGTGCAACTCACTCATATACTATGTACTACACTGTGCGTTTCTTATATTCTAAGTTTTTCAGTGCAACTCACTCATATACTATGTACTACACTGTGCGTTTCTTATATTCTAAGTTTTGCAGTGCAACTCACTCATATACTATGTACTACACTGTGCGTTTCTTATATTCTAAGTTTTGCAGTGCAACTCACTCATATACTATGTACTACACTGTGCGTTTCTTATATTCTAAGTTTTTCAGTGCAACTCACTCATATACTATGTACTACACTGTGCGTTTCTTATATTCTAAGTTTTTCAGTGCAACTCACTCATATACTATGTACTACACTGTGCGTTTCTTATATTCTAAGTTTTTCAGTGCAACTCACTCATATACTATGTACTACACTTTGCGTTTCTTATATTCTAAGTTTTTCAGTGCAACTCACTCATATACTATGTACTACACTGTGCGTTTCTTATATTCTAATTTTTTCAGTGCAACTCACTCATATACTATGTACTACACTGTGCGTTTCTTATATTCTAAGTTTTTCAGTGCAACTCACTCATATACTATGTACTACACTGTGCATTTCGTGTAATGCGGGTTTTTCAGTAAATTCTAAGTTTTTCACTGCAACTCACTCATATACTATGTACTACACTGTGCGTTTCTTATATTCTATGTTTTTCAGTGCAACTCACTCATATACTATGTACTACACTGTGCGTTTCTTATATTCTAAGTTTTTCAGTGCAACTCACTCATATACTATGTACTACACTGTGCGTTTCTTATATTCTAAGTTTTTCAGTGCAACTCACTCATATACTATGTACTACACTGTGCGTTTCTTATATTCTAAGTTTTTCAGTGCAACTCACTCATATACTATGTACTACACTGTGCGTTTCTTATATTCTAAGTTTTTCAGTGCAACTCACTCTTATACTATGTACTACACTGTGCGTTTCTTATATTCTAAGTTTTTCAGTGCAACTCACTCATATACTATGTACTACACTGTGCGTTTCTTATATTCTAAGATTTTCAGTGCAACTCACTCATATACTATGTACTACACTGTGCGTTTCTTATATTCTAAGTTTTTCAGTGCAACTCACTCATATACTATGTACTACACTGTGCGTTTCTTATATTCTAAGTTTTTCAGTGCAACTCACTCATATACTATGTACTACACTGTGCGTTTCTTATATTCTAAGTTTTTCAGTGCTACTCACTCATATACTATGTACTACACTGTGCGTTTCTTATATTCTAAGTTTTGCAGTGCAACTCACTCATATACTATGTACTACACTGTGCGTTTCTTATATTCTAAGTTTTTCAGTGCAACTCACTCATATACTATGTACTACACTGTGCGTTTCTTATATTCTAAGTTTTGCAGTGCAACTCACTCATATACTATGTACTACACTGTGCGTTTCTTATATTCTAAGTTTTTCAGTGCAACTCACTCATATACTATGTACTACACTGTGCGTTTCTTATATTCTAAGTTTTTCAGTGCAACTCACTCATATACTATGTACTACACTGTGCGTTTCTTATATTCTAAGTTTTTCAGTGCAACTCACTCATATACTATGTACTACACTGTGCTTTTCTTATATTCTAAGTTTTTCAGTGCAACTCACTCATATACTATGTACTACACTGTGCGTTTCTTATATTCTAAGTTTTTCAGTGCAACTCACTCATATACTATGTACTACACTGTGCGTTTCTTATATTCTAAGTTTTTCAGTGCAACTCACTCATATACTATGTACTACACTGTGCGTTTCTTATATTCTAAGTTTTGCAGTGCAACTCACTCATATACTATGTACTACACTGTGCGTTTCTTATATTCTAAGTTTTGCAGTGCAACTCACTCATATACTATGTACTACACTGTGCGTTTCTTATATTCTAAGTTTTTCAGTGCAACTCACTCATATACTATGTACTACACTGTGCTTTTCTTATATTCTAAGTTTTTCAGTGCAACTCACTCATATACTATGTACTACACTGTGCGTTTCTTATATTCTAAGTTTTTCAGTGCAACTCACTCATATACTATGTACTACACTGTGCGTTTCTTATATTCTAAGTTTTTCAGTGCAACTCACTCATATACTATGTACTACACTGTGCGTTTCTTATATTCTAAGTTTTTCAGTGCAACTCACTCATATACTATGTACTACACTGTGCGTTTCTTATATTCTAAGTTTTTCAGTGCAACTCACTCATATACTATGTACTACACTGTGCGTTTCTTATATTCTAAGTTTTTCAGTGCAACTCACTCATATACTATGTACTACACTGTGCGTTTCTTATATTCTAAGTTTTTCAGTGCAACTCACTCATATACTATGTACTACACTGTGCATTTCGTGTAATGCGGGTTTTTCAGTAAATTCTAAGTTTTTCAGTGCAACTCACTCATATACTATGTACTACACTGTGCGTTTCTTATATTCTAAGTTTTTCAGTGCAACTCACTCATATACTATGTACTACACTGTGCGTTTCTTATATTCTAAGTTTTTCAGTGCAACTCACTCATATACTATGTACTACACTGTGCGTTTCTTATATTCTATGTTTTTCAGTGCAACTCACTCATATACTATGTACTACACTGTGCGTTTCTTATATTCTAAGTTTTTCAGTGCAACTCACTCATATACTATGTACTACACTGTGCGTTTCTTACATTCTAAGTTTTTCAGTGCAACTCACTCATATACTATGTACTACACTGTGCGTTTCTTATATTCTAAGTTTTTCAGTGCAACTCACTCATATACTATGTACTACACTGCGTTTCTTATATTCTAAGTTTTTCAGTGCAACTCACTCATATACTATGTACTACACTGTGCGTTTCTTATATTCTAAGTTTTTCAGTGCAACTCACTCTTATACTATGTACTACACTGTGCGTTTCTTATATTCTAAGTTTTGCAGTGCAACTCACTCATATACTATGTACTACACTGTGCGTTTCTTATATTCTAAGTTTTTCAGTGCAACTCACTCATATACTATGTACTACACTGTGCGTTTCTTATATTCTATGTTTTTCAGTGCAACTCACTCATATACTATGTACTACACTGTGCGTTTCTTATATTCTAAGTTTTTCAGTGCAACTCACTCATATACTATGTACTACACTGTGCGTTTCTTATATTCTAAGTTTTTCAGTGCAACTCACTCATATACTATGTACTACACTGTGCGTTTCTTATATTCTAAGTTTTTCAGTGCAACTCACTCATATACTATGTACTACACTGTGCGTTTCTTATATTCTAAGTTTTTCAGTGCAACTCACTCATATACTATGTACTACACTGTGCGTTTCTTATATTCTAAGTTTTTCAGTGCAACTCACTCTTATACTATGTACTACACTGTGCGTTTCTTATATTCTAAGTTTTTCAGTGCAACTCACTCATATACTATGTACTACACTGTGCGTTTCTTATATTCTAAGATTTTCAGTGCAACTCACTCATATACTATGTACTACACTGTGCGTTTCTTATATTCTAAGTTTTTCAGTGCAACTCACTCATATACTATGTACTACACTGTGCGTTTCTTATATTCTAAGTTTTTCAGTGCAACTCACTCATATACTATGTACTACACTGTGCGTTTCTTATATTCTAAGTTTTTCAGTGCAACTCACTCATATACTATGTACTACACTGTGCGTTTCTTATATTCTAAGTTTTGCAGTGCAACTCACTCATATACTATGTACTACACTGTGCGTTTCTTATATTCCAAGTTATTCAGTGCAACTCACTCATATACTATGTACTACACTGTGCGTTTCTTATATTCTAAGTTTTGCAGTGCAACTCACTCATATACTATGTACTACACTGTGCGTTTCTTATATTCTAAGTTTTTCAGTGCAACTCACTCATATACTATGTACTACACTGTGCGTTTCTTATATTCTAAGTTTTTCAGTGCAACTCACTCATATACTATGTACTACACTGTGCGTTTCTTATATTCTAAGTTTTTCAGTGCAACTCACTCATATACTATGTACTACACTGTGCTTTTCTTATATTCTAAGTTTTTCAGTGCAACTCACTCATATACTATGTACTACACTGTGCGTTTCTTATATTCTAAGTTTTTCGGTGCAACTCACTCATATACTATGTACTACACTGTGCGTTTCTTATATTCTAAGTTTTTCAGTGCAACTCACTCATATACTATGTACTACACTGTGCGTTTCTTATATTCTAAGTTTTTCAGTGCAACTCACTCATATACTATGTACTACACTGTGCGTTTCTTATATTCTAAGTTTTTCAGTGCAACTCACTCATATACTATGTACTACACTGTGCGTTTCTTATATTCTAAGTTTTTCAGTGCAACTCACTCATATACTATGTACTACACTGTGCGTTTCTTATATTCTAAGTTTTTCAGTGCAACTCACTCATATACTATGTACTACACTGTGCATTTCGTGTAATGCGGGTTTTTCAGTAAATTCTAAGTTTTTCAGTGCAACTCACTCATATACTATGTACTACACTGTGCGTTTCTTATATTCTAAGTTTTTCAGTGCAACTCACTCATATACTATGTACTACACTGTGCGTTTCTTATATTCTAAGTTTTTCAGTGCAACTCACTCATATACTATGTACTACACTGTGCGTTTCTTATATTCTATGTTTTTCAGTGCAACTCACTCATATACTATGTACTACACTGTGCGTTTCTTATATTCTAAGTTTTTCAGTGCAACTCACTCATATACTATGTACTACACTGTGCGTTTCTTACATTCTAAGTTTTTCAGTGCAACTCACTCATATACTATGTACTACACTGTGCGTTTCTTATATTCTAAGTTTTTCAGTGCAACTCACTCATATACTATGTACTACACTGCGTTTCTTATATTCTAAGTTTTTCAGTGCAACTCACTCATATACTATGTACTACACTGTGCGTTTCTTATATTCTAAGTTTTTCAGTGCAACTCACTCTTATACTATGTACTACACTGTGCGTTTCTTATATTCTAAGTTTTGCAGTGCAACTCACTCATATACTATGTACTACACTGTGCGTTTCTTATATTCTAAGTTTTTCAGTGCAACTCACTCATATACTATGTACTACACTGTGCGTTTCTTATATTCTAAGTTTTTCAGTGCAACTCACTCATATACTATGTACTACACTGTGCGTTTCTTATATTCTAAGTTTTGCAGTGCAACTCACTCATATACTATGTACTACACTGTGCGTTTCTTATATTCTAAGTTTTTCAGTGCAACTCACTCATATACTATGTACTACACTGTGCGTTTCTTATATTCTAAGTTTTGCAGTGCAACTCACTCATATACTATGTACTACACTGTGCGTTTCTTATATTCTAAGTTTTTCAGTGCAACTCACTCATATACTATGTACTACACTGTGCGTTTCTTATATTCTAAGTTTTTCAGTGCAACTCACTCATATACTATGTACTACACTGTGCGTTTCTTATATTCTAAGTTTTTCAGTGCAAGTCACTCATATACTATGTACTACACTGTGCGTTTCTTATATTCTAAGTTTTTCAGTGCAACTCACTCATATACTATGTACTACACTGTGCGTTTCTTATATTCTAAGTTTTTCAGTGCAACTCACTCATATACTATGTACTACACTGTGCGTTTCTTATATTCTAAGTTTTTCAGTGCAACTCACTCATATACTATGTACTACACTGTGCGTTTCTTATATTCTAAGTTTTTCAGTGCAACTCACTCATATACTATGTACTACACTGTGCGTTTCTTATATTCTAAGTTTTTCAGTGCAACTCACTCATATACTATGTACTACACTGTGCGTTTCTTATATTCTAAATTTTTCAGTGCAACTCACTCATATACTATGTACTACACTGTGCGTTTCTTATATTCTAAGTTTTTCAGTGCAACTCACTCATATACTATGTACTACACTGTGCGTTTCTTATATTCTAAGTTTTTCAGTGCAACTCACTCATATACTATGTACTACACTGTGCGTTTCTTATATTCTATGTTTTTCAGTGCAACTCACTCATATACTATGTACTACACTGTGCGTTTCTTATATTCTAAGTTTTTCAGTGCAACTCACTCATATACTATGTACTACACTGTGCATTTCGTGTAATGCGGGTTTTTCAGTAAATTCTAAGTTTTTCAGTGCAACTCACTCATATACTATGTACTACACTGTGCGTTTCTTATATTCTAAGTTTTTCAGTGCAACTCACTCATATACTATGTACTACACTGTGCGTTTCTTACATTCTAAGTTTTTCAGTGCAACTCACTCATATACTATGTACTACACTGTGCGTTTCTTATATTCTATGTTTTTCAGTGCAACTCACTCATATACTATGTACTACACTGTGCGTTTCTTATATTCTAAGTTTTTCAGTGCAACTCACTCATATACTATGTACTACACTGTGCGTTTCTTATATTCTAAGTTTTTCAGTGCAACTCACTCATATACTATGTACTACACTGTGCGTTTCTTATATTCTAAGTTTTTCAGTGCAACTCACTCATAAACTATGTACTACACTGTGCGTTTCTTATATTCTAAGTTTTTCAGTGCAACTCACTCATATACTATGTACTACACTGTGCGTTTCTTATATTCTAAGTTTTTCAGTGCAACTCACTCATATACTATGTACTACACTGTGCGTTTCTTATATTCTAAGTTTTTCAGTGCAACTCACTCATATACTATGTACTACACTGTGCGTTTCTTATATTCTATGTTTTTCAGTGCAACTCACTCATATACTATGTACTACACTGTGCGTTTCTTATATTCTAAGTTTTTCAGTGCAACTCACTCATATACTATGTACTACACTGTGCATTTCGTGTAATGCGGGTTTTTCAGTAAATTCTAAGTTTTTCAGTGCAACTCACTCATATACTATGTACTACACTGTGCGTTTCTTATATTCTAAGTTTTTCAGTGCAACTCACTCATATACTATGTACTACACTGTGCGTTTCTTACATTCTAAGTTTTTCAGTGCAACTCACTCATATACTATGTACTACACTGTGCGTTTCTTATATTCTATGTTTTTCAGTGCAACTCACTCATATACTATGTACTACACTGTGCGTTTCTTATATTCTAAGTTTTTCAGTGCAACTCACTCATATACTATGTACTACACTGTGCGTTTCTTATATTCTAAGTTTTTCAGTGCAACTCACTCATATACTATGTACTACACTGTGCGTTTCTTATATTCTAAGTTTTTCAGTGCAACTCACTCATAAACTATGTACTACACTGTGCGTTTCTTATATTCTAAGTTTTTCAGTGCAACTCACTCATATACTATGTACTACACTGTGCGTTTCTTATATTCTAAGTTTTTCAGTGCAACTCACTCATATACTATGTACTACACTGTGCGTTTCTTATATTCTAAGTTTTGCAGTGCAACTCACTCATATACTATGTACTACACTGTGCGTTTCTTATATTCTAAGTTTTTCAGTGCAACTCACTCATATACTATGTACTACACTGTGCGTTTCTTATATTCTAAGTTTTTCAGTGCAACTCACTCATATACTATGTACTACACTGTGTGTTTCTTATATTCTAAGTTTTTCAGTGCAACTCACTCATATACTATGTACTACACTGTGCGTTTCTTATATTCTAAGTTTTTCAGTGCAACTCACTCATATACTATGTACTACACTGTGCGTTTCTTATATTCTAAGTTTTTCAGTGCAACTCACTCATATACTATGTACTACACTGTGCGTTTCTTATATTCTACGTTTTTCAGTGCAACTCACTCATATACTATGTACTACACTGTGCGTTTCTTATATTCTAAGTTTTTCAGTGCAACTCACTCATATACTATGTACTACACTGTGCGTTTCTTATATTCTAAATTTTTCAGTGCAACTCACTCATATACTATGTACTACACTGTGCGTTTCTTATATTCTAAGTTTTTCAGTGCAACTCACTCATATACTATGTACTACACTGTGCGTTTCTTATATTCTAAGTTTTTCAGTGCAACTCACTCATATACTATGTACTACACTGTGCGTTTCTTATTTTCTAAGTTTTTCAGTGCAACTCACTCATATACTATGTACTACACTGTGCATTTCGTGTAATGCGGGTTTTTCAGTAAATTCTAAGTTTTTCAGTGCAACTCACTCATATACTATGTACTACACTGTGCGTTTCTTATATTCTAAGTTTTTCAGTGCAACTCACTCATATACTATGTACTTCACTGTGCGTTTCTTATATCCTAAGTTTTTCAGTGCAACTCACTCATATACTATGTACTACACTGTGCGTTTCTTATATTCTATGTTTTTCAGTGCAACTCACTCATATACTATGTACTACACTGTGCGTTTCTTATATTCTAAGTTTTTCAGTGCAACTCACTCATATACTATGTACTACACTGTGCGTTTCTTATATTTTAAGATTTCAGTGCAACTCACTCATATACTATGTACTACACTGTGCGTTTCTTATATTCTAAGTTTTTCAGTGCAACTCACTCATATACTATGTACTACACTGTGCGTTTCTTATATTCTAAGTTTTTCAGTGCAACTCACTCATATACTATGTACTACACTGTGTGTTTCTTATATTCTAAGTTTTTCAGTGCAACTCACTCATATACTATGTACTACACTGTGCGTTTCTTATATTCTAAGTTTTGCAGTGCAACTCACTCATATACTATGTACTACACTGTGCGTTTCTTATATTCTAAGTTTTTCAGTGCAACTCACTCATATACTATGTACTACACTGTGCGTTTCTTATATTCTAAGTTTTTCAGTGCAACTCACTCATATACTATGTACTACACTGTGCGTTTCTTATATTCTAAGTTTTTCAGTGCAACTCACTCATATACTATGTACTACACTGTGCGTTTCTTATATTCTAAGTTTTTCAGTGCAACTCACTCATATACTATGTACTACACTGTGCGTTTCTTATATTCTAAGTTTTTCAGTGCAACTCACTCATATACTATGTACTACACTGTGCGTTTCTTATATTCTAAGTTTTTCAGTGCAACTCACTCATATACTATGTACTACACTGTGCGTTTCTTATATTCTAAGTTTTTCAGTGCAACTCACTCATATACTATGTACTACACTGTGCGTTTCTTATATTCTAAGTTTTTCAGTGCAACTCACTCATATACTATGTACTACACTGTGCGTTTCTTATATTCTATGTTTTTCAGTGCAACTCACTCATATACTATGTACTACACTGTGCGTTTCTTATATTCTAAGTTTTTCAGTGCAACTCACTCATATACTATGTACTACACTGTGCGTTTCTTATATTCTAAGTTTTTCAGTGCAACTCACTCATATACTATGTACTACACTGTGCGTTTCTTATTTTCTAAGTTTTTCAGTGCAACTCACTCATATACTATGTACTACACTGTGCATTTCGTGTAATGCGGGTTTTTCAGTAAATTCTAAGTTTTTCAATGCAACTCACTCATATACAATGTACTACACTGTGCGTTTCTTATATTCTAAGTTTTTCAGTGCAACTCACTCATATACTATGTACTACACTGTGCGTTTCTTATATCCTAAGTTTTTCAGTGCAACTCACTCATATACTATGTACTACACTGTGCGTTTCTTATATTCTATGTTTTTCAGTGCAACTCACTCATATACTATGTACTACACTGTGCGTTTCTTATATTCTAAGTTTTTCAGTGCAACTCACTCATATACTATGTACTACACTGTGCGTTTCTTATATTCTAAGTTTTTCAGTGCAACTCACTCATATACTATGTACTACACTGTGCGTTTCTTATATTCTAAGTTTTTCAGTGCAACTCACTCATATACTATGTACTACACTGTGCGTTTCTTATATTCTAAGTTTTTCAGTGCAACTCACTCATATACTATGTACTACACTGTGCGTTTCTTATATTCTAAGTTTTTCAGTGCAACTCACTCTTATACTATGTACTACACTGTGCGTTTCTTATATTCTAAGTTTTGCAGTGCAACTCACTCATATACTATGTACTACACTGTGCGTTTCTTATATTCTAAGTTTTTCAGTGCAACTCACTCATATACTATGTACTACACTGTGCGTTTCTTATATTCTAAGTTTTTCAGTGCAACTCACTCATATACTATGTACTACACTGTGCGTTTCTTATATTCTATGTTTTTCAGTGCAACTCACTCATATACTATGTACTACACTGTGCGTTTCTTATATTCTAAGTTTTTCAGTGCAACTCACTCATATACTATGTACTACACTGTGCGTTTCTTATATTCTAAGTTTTGCAGTGCAACTCACTCATATACTATGTACTACACTGTGCGTTTCTTATATTCTAAGTTTTGCAGTGCAACTCACTCATATACTATGTACTACACTGTGCATTTCGTGTAATGCGGGTTTTTCAGTAAATTCTAAGTTTTTCAGTGCAACTCACTCATATACTATGTACTACACTGTGCGTTTCTTATATTCTAAGTTTTTCAGTGCAACTCACTCATATACTATGTACTTCACTGTGCGTTTCTTATATCCTAAGTTTTTCAGTGCAACTCACTCATATACTATGTACTACACTGTGCGTTTCTTATATTCTATGTTTTTCAGTGCAACTCACTCATATACTATGTACTACACTGTGCGTTTCTTATATTCTAAGTTTTTCAGTGCAACTCACTCATATACTATGTACTACACTGTGCGTTTCTTATATTTTAAGATTTCAGTGCAACTCACTCATATACTATGTACTACACTGTGCGTTTCTTATATTCTAAGTTTTTCAGTGCAACTCACTCATATACTATGTACTACACTGTGCGTTTCTTATATTCTAAGTTTTTCAGTGCAACTCACTCATATACTATGTACTACACTGTGTGTTTCTTATATTCTAAGTTTTTCAGTGCAACTCACTCATATACTATGTACTACACTGTGCGTTTCTTATATTCTAAGTTTTGCAGTGCAACTCACTCATATACTATGTACTACACTGTGCGTTTCTTATATTCTAAGTTTTCAGTGCAACTCACTCATATACTATGTACTACACTGTGCGTTTCTTATATTCTAAGTTTTTCAGTGCAACTCACTCATATACTATGTACTACACTGTGCGTTTCTTATATTCTAAGTTTTTCAGTGCAACTCACTCATATACTATGTACTACACTGTGCGTTTCTTATATTCTAAGTTTTTCAGTGCAACTCACTCATATATACTATGTACTACACTGTGCGTTTCTTATATTCTAAGTTTTTCAGTGCAACTCACTCATATACTATGTACTACACTGTGCGTTTCTTATATTCTAAGTTTTTCAGTGCAACTCACTCATATACTATGTACTACACTGTGCGTTTCTTATATTCTAAGTTTTTCAGTGCAACTCACTCAATATACTATGTA